>NC_030685.2:86664047-87026547 GCF_000004195.4 Xenopus tropicalis | reverse complement strand
CCAAACCAGGGAGTTATTCTTGAATTCCTGACTTGGGGGCAAGTTTTGGTTGAATAAAAACAAGATTTCCTACCAAATAAAGCCCCCTGTAAGCTGATAGGGTGCATAGAGGCTGCCCAATAGCCAATCACAGCCCTTTTTTGTCTCCATGAACTTTAAGGGTGCTTGCGTTGCTCTCCAAGTCTTTTTACATTTGACTGTCACTCATGAGTAAAGGTCCCCATACATGTGTTGATCCGCTCGCTTGGCAATTTCGCCAAGCGAGCGGATCTTCCCCCGATATCCCCACCTACGGGTGGGCGATATCGGGAGAATCCAGGCTAATTCGATTGTTTGGCCCTGGGGCCAAGCGATCAAATTATAACGACGGGTATAGGAAAAGTCGGTCCGGGGACAGCATCAACAAGCCGATGTGGTCCCCGATCCAACTAGATTTTCTAACCTGCCCGATCAAGATCTGGCCGATTTCAGGCCAGATATCGGTCAGGCAGGCCCGTCGGTAGTGCCCATACATGGGCCGATAAGCTGTCGAATCGGTCTAAGGGACCCATATCGACAGCTAGAATCGGCCCGTGTATGGGGACCTTAAGAAAGGTCTACTGTAGATAATGTTGCCTCCATCTTTCATCTTTCTCCGTCCTTTCGTACACCCTATTGCCAAGCTCAGTAGTAAATAATGAATTGTTTTAGTACTTGCCAGCTGAAAATTGTCTTTCTACATTTGACTGTCGCTCACGAGTAAGAAAGGTTGGGGATCTCTAGTCTAGATTATGTTGCCTCCATCTTTCTCTGAATTATCACCAATCCTTTCGTACACCCTATCGCCAAGCTCGGTAGTAAGTAATGAATTGTTTTAGTACTTGCCAGCTAAAAAATTGTCTCTTTGTGCCATGTTATTGAGAGGCTCCCTAATAGCCACTCACAGCCCTTATTTGGCACCTCCATGAACTTTTATTGTGCTTGTGTTGCTCCCCAAATCTTTCTACATTTGACTGTCGCTCATGAGAAAGAAAGTTTGGAGACCCCTGGTCCAGATAATGTTGCCTCCATCTTCCTCTGAATTATCACCAATCCTTTCGTACACCCTATCGCCAAGCTCAGTAGTAAGTAATGAATTGTTTTAGTACTTGCCAGCTGAAAATTGTCTCTCTGTGCCATGTTATTGTCTCCATGAACTTTTATGTTGCTTGTGTTGCTCTCCAAGTCTTTCTACATTTGACTGTCGCTCATGAGTAAGAAAGGTTGGAGATCTCTAGTCTAGATAATGTTGCCTCCATCTTTCTCTGAATTATCACCAATCATTTCGTACACCCTATCACCAAGCTCAGTAGTAAGTAATGAATTATTTGCCAGCTGAAAATTGCTTCTTTGTGCCATGTTATTGAGCTTTTGTGTGCCAACTGGGAGACTTTTGTAGCCAAACTCAACTGGAGCCAACAGAATGCAGCATTGGGCAAGGGAATTTCAGGCAACTGAAAGATATAGTGTGTTTATAATACCACTGTGGTAGTTTTTTAGTGTAATATTGACACTAAAAAACTGCTCCTCAAACTATTAATGTACATAAGAGTTCCCTATAGGTTGTGTTGATCATTTTTACTAATAGGGCATCTTTTGGAAGTTATTGTTACTGGAAGTCCCTAAACCTGATGTTTTGCCATCGTGACTATCCCTTCTCAGCCTGTCAAGTATAGCTTCTATTGCTGAAGGACTCCTGCTGTACCAATATGGCCGCCCCATCATACAGGAACATGGGGGATCAGATAGGGAATGAAAAGGCATTGGGCAAATACTTTTATGGCACGATTATAAATAGCTATTAGACATATATTGTATTTACTTGAATCCAGTAGAACCTACGCCTAGGGATCGAAACGTTGGAATTTGCAGCAAGATGGTGAAATCAAAATATAATAACTGTTCAGGGAATATGGATTGCTGGTTTACTCTTCTTATATAATTAACAATAGCAAACAAAATTGGAATGTGGACTTCACCTTGTGTATATATATATATATGTAGTTTTCTGGTCTATGAAAAGCATTTTTTCATCCTGAAGGCATTAGTTGATGGCAAGAGATTTGCTTAAGGTTTGAAGACTCTCCTACTAACAATTATATCTGTCTGCTCTTAATGAATGCCCTTAACCCTTGCGCCGTTGCTCTCCACTCCCCATCATGGGATATAATTGTTTATGTGATAAGCAGCAGAACTGACATAATTAGCTTTGAAACTCGCCGAGGTGCTAACACTTTCCGGAGCTCGGGTCTTGTTTCAGCCTTTCTGGAAGGAGCCATAATGACAGAATTCAGTAGAAGTTCCTTTCAAGTGAGAGATTTGTTCTGCTTCTCCTCTCTCGGCGCCGTGGTCTCGGCCCGGAGCTGCCTCCTCGCTTTACACCGAACACAAAGTCATGAGTGAAAAGCAATGCGGGTTTTTTTTTTTCTTTTTTAATCTCGGCTGAGAAAAGCGAGCGGAGGCAAAAATGTGTTTTTTAAGCAGAACTTAGACGGTTCATCTTGGCAGATTCTGCTGCAAATAAGGGTAATGCAATCACAGAGCAGAATCCTGGCCTGTCAGCTTGTATTAGATCTACTCGCCCTCGTATCGTTACCCAAAGCCGCTCCAGCCTGGAATTAGCCTCGGTGCCGGCAGGGGATACGGCAAATGGGAGGCCGCAATGGCACCGATGGGGGAACGGAACCAACCCTAAATAATCAGAATAGGGAGACAGGGAGAACCTGCTACGGGGCATCGGGTTATCAAAACAAAGACAATAAGAATAATGGAGAAAAGGCGTAAAGGATAGTGTTTTTATTTTCTATTACTAACCGTACAATGTAAGGCAATAAGCAGATACCAAAGGGAAGGATTTTTTGTAATGCGGTTTTATTACAATGTTTGGTGAATTTTTTATTGTTTCATATTTTTTAACTTGTCAAGCATAAAATGTAATGTTACAGTACTAGAGGAATATTGGCCTGGAAAAAAGGATCAGCGCACAATAGGCCCCTCCTTTAGATTAGGGGAACGGAACTTTTATTTGAAAGTGTAGGGGGTTCCTACGGTGAGGGCAGTGAGGGGGTTGGGGAATGCCCTGATGGGGGATGTTGGGTAGGGGGTTCCTCACGGTGAGGGCAGTGAGGGGGTTGGGGAATGCCCTGCCGGGGGATGTTGGGTAGGGGGTTCCTCACGGTGAGGGCAGTGAGGGGGTTGGGGAATGCCCTGCCGGGGGATGTTGGGTAGGGGGTTCCTCACAGTGAGGGCAGTGAGGGGGTTGGGGAATGCCCTGCCGGGGGATGTTGGGTAGGGGGTTCCTCACAGTGAGGGCAGTGAGGGGGTTGGGGAATGCCCTGCCGGGGGATGTTGGGTAGGGGGTTCCTCACGGTGAGGGCAGTGAGGGGGTTGGGGAATGGCCTGCCGGGGGATGTTGGGTAGGGGGTTCCTCACGGTGAGGGCATGAGGGCGGTTGGGGGAATGCCCCTGCCGGGGGATGTTGGGTAGGGGTTCCTCACGGTAGGGCAGTGAGGGGGTTGGGGAATGCCCTGCCGGGGGATGTTGGGGTAGGGGTTCCTCACGGTGAGGGCAGTGAGGGGGTTGGGGAATGCCCTGCCGGGGGATGTTGGGTTAGGGGTTCCTCACGGTGAGGGCAGTGAGGGGGTTGGGGAATGGCCCTGCCGGGGGATGTTGGGTAGGGGTTCCTCACGGTGAGGGCAGTGAGGGGGTTGGGGAATGCCCTGCCGGGGGATTGGGTAGGAGGGTTCCTCACGGGTGAGGGCAGTGAGGGGGTTGGGGAATGCCCCTGCCCGGGGATGTTGGGTAGGGGTTCCTCACGGTGGGGCAGTGAGGGGTTGGGGAATGCCCTGCCGGGGGATGTTGGGTAGGGGTTCTCACGGTGAGGCAGTGAGGGGTTGGGGAATGCCCTGCCGGGGGATGTTGGGTAGGGGTCCTCACGGTGAGGGCAGTGAGGGGGTTGGGGAATGCCCTGCCGGGGGATGTTGGGTAGGGGTGTCCTCAGGTGAGGGCAGTGAGGTTGGGGAATGCCCTGCCGGGGGATGTTGGGTAGGGGGTTCCTCACGGTGAGGGCAGTGAGGGGGTTGGGGAATGCCCTGCCGGGGGATGTTGGGTAGGGGGTTCCTCACAGTGAGGGCAGTTAGGGGGTTGGGGAATGTTGGCGGGAACAATAACCTTGCCCCTTTATACAGTAATATTCTGCCAATATAATAATAATGGATATCTGCGCCTCTATTCTCTCTATTAGAGACTGGTTTAAGTCAAAACAGAGAGCAACATTTTTCCTGACAGTGAATTGGTGTTTGTGTTGGGGGGGTGGGAATAAGAGGCAGAATACAATGTGCCCCCCCCGTGTCTCCAACATAAAGTCAAGTCTTCATTTGATAATCGACTTTCAGCAGCGAATACCGTCGCTCTCATTTTAGGGTAATTGCCGTTCTTATCCGCGGAAGCTTTTCAAAGTCTTGTTTTATGTTTCTTATTTTTTGGAATAATAAACTCAGCCGGGGCTCTTCCCAAAGCTATAACTTTCTGCTTTTTCCTATTAGAGGATTTAGGGGGGGGGGGGTCGCCCCCGTTTTATCTTTTTTTTTTATCTGCTAAAAGGCAAATAACCAGAATGGTAGAAACGCTCTAGGATCCAGTTTTTTTTATTTCTGAAAAGTCACAATGACATAAAGTGATCTTTGGAGGATAAAATCGTTTTTCTATAGTTATGGAACAAATCGCTGAATTTAAACTTTAAAGTGGGCATTATTCTTTTTCTTTCAAAAATATTCTACATTGTGATTGAGGACATGGATATAAAAGATGATGGTTTAATTTCAGAAGGTTGCTAAGGTAGATGACCCCTGACAACCAGCAGAACAATGGGAAGGGAGCAAGATAGCAGCTCCCAGTAGGTATCAGAATAACACTCAATAGTAAGAAATCCAAGTCCGGCTTGGGACTCCTCCAGTTACATGGGAGTAGGAGAAACAATAGGTTAGCTGAAAGCAGTTCTAATGGGTAGCGCTGGCTGAAAGCTCAGACTCAGGCACACTTTACTGCTGCACTGCAAGTTGGAGCAATATCCCCCCCCTCCTCCCCCCCAGCAGCCGATCAGCAGAACAATGGGAAGGGAGCAAGATAGCAGCTCCCAGTAGGTATCAGAATAGCACTCAATAGTAAGAAATCCAAGTCCGGCTTGGGACTCCTCCAGTTACATGGGAGTAGGAGAAACAATAGGTTAGCTGAAAGCAGTTCTAATGTGTAGCGCTGGCTGAAAGCTCAGACTCAGGCACACTTTACTGCTGCGCTGCAAGTTGGAGTGATATCCCCCCCCCCTCACCCCCAGCAGCCGATCAGCAGAACAATGGGAAGGGAGCAAGATAGCAGCTCCCAGTAGGTATCAGAATAGCACTCAATAGTAAGAAATCCAAGTCCGGCTTGGGACTCCTCCAGTTACATGGGAGTAGGAGAAACAATAGGTTAGCTGAAAGCAGTTCTAATGTGTAGCGCCGGCTCCTTCGGAAAGCTCAGACTCAGGCACACTTTAGAGTGATTCAGCTTTAGTCTATAGGATAAACCCATGTAAATGGTATTTTCTTGGAGCTCTTTGGGACTATTTCCCAGAGTTCCTTGTGTTTATTTGCATACATAGGAGGTGGTCTCCTCAATCCCTTTGAGTTATCTGTGGATCCACACCAAGCTAAGCTGATAAGAAAGCCCTATATGGCACTGATGAGCCCCAAGAAGGGATCTAAAAAATGATGACCCCAGAGGGTCATCATTAGCCTTTGGGATAGTTCCCAGAATTCATTGTGTTTATTTACATACATATGAGGTGGTCTCCTCAATCCCTTCGAATTATCTGTGGATCCACGCCCAGCTAATCTGATAAGAAATCCCTGTATTACACTGATGAGCCCCAAGAAGGGCAAACCCGGTAAAAACCCAGTGGGTGAGCTTTATCCTATGTCATAGTTCCCAGAATTCATTGTGTTTATTTGCATATATATGATGAGGTCTCCCTAACCCGTTTTGATTTATCGGTGACTTCTTTCCTCGAGATCAAAAAATTCAATCAAACCCAACATGTCGAGTTGTTTTTGCTCATCTCTACGTAAAACACCGGAGACTTTGCCTGCGAGGTTGGCGCTCGAGTCGATAGACGTCTTATTAGACAGTCCTAGTCAGAATGGAAGTGCGGCTCGGCCCACATCCCAGCAGAGGGAACATCAGTAATTGAAATGTTCCTGCAGCACTTGACACAAATAAATATATTTTGACTTTTCTACTCTCTCTGAAGAAATTTCAGCGACTTCCCAGGGATTTAACCGTAAATACCGTTCCCCGTACTGTACGTTCCATTGACTGGAGTCTGTAACTGAGGGTCTCCAAGGGCAGGCGGGGATTATTGTTGTGTTAAATACTATAATTAGGCAGAATAAATCTCTCCTAATGCTGATGTGATAATATGTGTTTTGATTCGCCGACAGCCGACATCTACCAACAACACTTTAAAGGGGAAGTTCACCTTTGAGCATAATGTAGACCAGTGCTGTCCAACTGGCGGCCCGCGGGCCGCATGCGGCCCGCGACCCCCCTCTGTGTGGCCCCCCACCTGTCTGGCTGCTTTGATAGTTTACTCTTGTGTAAGCTTTAAATGGTATCAGTACTGTGATTAACTGCCCCCCTGCATGGTTCTCACCTCAGATTCAGGCTGTAATCCCTCTGTATTGTTTAAATATGTAATCCCCTGTGTTGTTCACACCTTTTAATCTCTGCATTGTTCCCCCCTGCAGTGTTCACACCTCAGGCTCAGGCTGTAATCACCCCCATTGTTCCCCTGTTCACACCTCAGGAGCAGTAGAAACCCACAAATAAACCCTGCACACTACAAAAAGAACATATACTGAGGTGCTACTGCAATTAAAAAGTTTTTTAATATATAGTTATTGTGCAGACTGTAGGAGCAGTGCCAGCATTGTGTCACTGTAGGCTGCCTGTGTGTGCCATACACACAGGCATCATAGGGCAAGCAGAGTATGGCACACACAGGCAGAGTATGGCACACACAGGCCAAGTATGGCACAAACCAGCCAAGAATGGCAAACACAGTGAAAGTATGGCACATGCAGGCAGGGTAGGGAAGGTAGAGTATGGCACACACAGGCAGGGTAGGGCAGGCAGAGTATGGCACACACAGGCCAAGTATGGCACAAACCAGCCAAGTATGGCACACAGGCAGGGTAGGGAAGGCAGAGTATGGCACACACAGGCAGGGTAGGGAAGGCAGAGTATGGCACACACAGGCAGGGTAGGGAAGGCAGAGTATGGCACACAGAGGCAGGGTAGGGAAGGCAGAGTATGGCACACACAGGCTGGTAGGGAAGGCAGAGTATGGCACACAGGCAGGGTAGGGCAGGAGAGTATGGCAGGTTTTTGCAGTACTACAACCATTAATTGGGTATGGTCATGTATAACATGGGTGTGGTTTCAAGTGGGTGCGGTTTCAAAAAGGGGAGTGGTCAAAACTGGCTTCCATTATCGGCCCTCCACCACGTAGGTCGGAAAAATTCCGGCCCTCGGTACAACAGAAGTTGGACAGCACTGATGTAGACCATATATTGCTCCCAGTAGCCTCAATGTAGGGGCCATTTTTTACATTTCTGGCTCTGGGGCAACAGAGCTTTGAGTTTTACTCCAATTAGAGCCTCCTGCAGGCCACATGGCGCTACCAAATAGCCAATCACAGCCCTTATTTGGCACCCCCAAAGAACCTTTTTACGCTTGTGCGGCTCCCCAACACTTTTTACATCTGTGTGGCTCCTGAGTAAAGAAGATTGTAATTAGGGATGCACCAAACCCACTTTTTGGGGTTCGGCCAAACCCCCAAACCCACACTGAAGGATTCGGCCAAACCCCCAAACCCACACTGAAGGATTCGGCCAAACCCCCAAACCCACACTGAAGGATTCGGCCAAACCCCCAAACCCACACTGAAGGATTCGGCCAAACCCCCAAACCCACACTGAAGGATTTGGCCAAACCCCCAAACCCACACTGAAGGATTCGGCCAAACCCCAAAACCCACACTGAAGGATTCGGCCAAACCCCCAAACCCACACTGAAGGATTCGGCCAAACCCCCAAACCCACACTGAAGGATTCGGCCAAACCCCAAACCCACACTGAAGGATTCGGCCAAACCCACACTGAAGGATTCGGCCAAACCCCCCAAACCCACACTGAAGGATTCGGCCAAACCCCCAAACCCACACTGAAGGATTCGGCCAAACCCCCAAACCCACACTGAAGGATTCGGCAAACCCCCAAACCCACACTGAAGGATTCGGCCAACCCACAAGGGCCAACCCCCCAAACCCACACTGAAGGATTCGGCCAAACCCCCAACCCACACTGAAGGATTCGGCCAAACCCCCCAAACCCACACTGAAGGATTCGGCCAAACCCCCAAACCCACACTGAAGGCTTCGGCCGTATCAAGAACCGAATCCGAATTCTAATTAACGTGTTAATTAGGATTGGAAGGGGTTAAAAAAATGTTTTACCTGGCAATTGAACCCTTTCCGAATGCTAATTAGAATATGCAAATTTATGCTAATTAGGGTTCGGCTCCGGGTGAAACCAAATCCTTAAAAAAAGCTCGGATTCCACCAAATCCGGAACCGAATCTGGGATTCGGTGCATCCCTAGTTGTAATATTCTGGGACAATTTGCAATTGGTCTTTATTTTTTATTATTTGTAGTTTTTTTTAGTTATGTCACTTTTTGAGTTTAGCGTTTCAGCTGCTATCTGGTTGCTAGGGTCCAAATTACCTTAGAGACCAGGTAGCAGTTTGAATGAGAGGCTGGTATATGAATAGGGGAGGGGCTGAATAGAAAGATAAGGAATAAAAAGTAACAATAACAATAAAACTGGAGCCTCACAGAGCAATAGGGTTTGGCTGCCGGGGTCAGTGACCCCCATTTGAAAGCTGCAAAGAGGCAGAGGAAAAAGGCAAATAGATTAAAAACTATAAGAAATAAATAATGAAGACCAATTGAAAAGTTGCTTAGAATTGGCCAATCTATAACATACATAAAGTCAAATTAAAGGGGAAAAGCCATTTTGGGGTGTGGGCAGGGGGCTGTGTATATGTAATTATTATTCATTATAAGAGAGAACAGCAGTCATTCCCACAGTTCTCATTGGGGCCAAAGGATTCTGAGAGTATAAAATGGATAAAGTTCAGCGGATAGAACGTTGCAGAAGGGAATAAGGGAACAGTTTCATTATCCTGTATTTATATAGTAACAACCTATCCCCCAGTACAGAGAGTCGCAGTACAGAGAGCTTACAATCTAAAGGCCCATCACATTCACACACACGCGCCGGGGTCACTTGGATCAGCAGCCAATTATCCTGCCTGTTTGTTTCCTCGCAGTGTAAACTTCCCCTTTACTCGCTGATTATTTATTTACTCTCCCTCTGTAACATGGAATCTACTCCTACGCGCAACATACGGGTCAGCCGGCCCCTTGGGCCCAGTCAGCTGATGCGCCGTATTGGAGCCTCACAGATACAGAAGCGCAACAAGCAACAGACAGACAGACAGACCGACAAGCAGACAGACAGACAAGCAGACAGACAAGCAGACAGACAGATAAGCAGACAGACAAGCAGACAGACAGACAGACAGACAAGCAGACAGAAAGACAGACAAGCAGACAGACAGACAGACAAGCAGACAGACAGACAGACAGACAAGCACACAGACAGACAGACAAGCAGACAGACAAGCACACAGACAGACAGACAGACAGACAAGCAGACAGGCAGACAGACAGACAGACAAGCAGAAAGACAGACAAGCAGACAGACAGACAGACAGACAAGCAGACAGACAGACAGACAAGCAGACAGACAGACAAGCAGACAGACAGACAGACAGACAAGCAGACAGACAGACAAGCAGACAGACAGACAGACAGACAAGCAGACAGACAGACAAGCCGACAGACAGATAAGCAGACAGACAGACAAGCAGACAGACAGACAGACAAGCAAACAAGCAGACAGACAGACAGACAAGCAGACATAGAAGCAAACAGACAGACAAGCAGACAGACAGACAAGCAGACAGACAAGCAGATAGACAGACAGACAGACAAGCAGATAGACAGACAGACAAGCAGACAGACAGACAAGCAGACAGACAGACAAGCGCACAGACAGACAAACAGACAGACAAGCAGACAGACAAGCACACAGACAGACAGACAGACAAGCAGACAGACAGACAGACAAGCAGACAGACAGACAGACAAGCAGACAGACAAGCAGATAGACAGACAGACAAGAAGACAGACAAGCAGATAGACAGACAGACAAGCAGACAGACAGACAAGCAGACAGACAAGCAGACAGACAAGCACACACACAGACAGACAGACAAGCAGACAGACAAGCACAAGACAGACAGACAAGCAGACAGACAGACAGACAAGCAGACAGACAAGCAGACAGACAGACAGACAGACAAGCAGACAGACAGACAGACAGACAAGCAGACAGACAGACAGACAAGCAGACAGACAGATATAACAATAACTGGTGAAATAAACCTTGGTATAATGTATAATATATATTTATATATTAAATATTATAATTAGTGATGAGTGAATCTGTTCTGTTTCGCTTTCACTTTACCATAAAATTCGCAAAAACTACAAGAAAATTTGAGAAACTTATTTGTCACGTGACTTTTTTTGTTGCCCGTGTCTTATTTTTATCGCCCATGTCCCTTTTTGGCGCAACCATGCACATTTTTAACTCGGTTGCCATTTTTTACGCGACCACAACTTTTTTTTGACACACACCGGATTTTTCTGCGGCAAATTTGCACGGAAGTTTTGTGAAACAATGGCAAAATGCAGGGAATCGGTAAAATGCGGTAAAATTTGCGAAACTGCAAGAAAATTCAGGAAACAGTGAAAAATCGCAGCGAATTTCCACATTTCGCCATTGGCGAATTCTTTCACGAAACTTCCGTGGAAATATTTAGTTGCACATCAGAAAAAGTTGTGATAACGTCAAAATGGGCACGGCCTCAAAAAATTGGCATGGGCGACAAAAAAGTCACGGGTAGAAAGAAAAAAAGTCGCGCGACAAATATGTTTCGCGGATTTTCCGCCGTTTTCTTGAATCAAAATGGGGCAGATTCCCACATCACTACTCAGTTCCATTAAACATGAATCTGTTCGCTTCGCTTACTACATTTCTGCCATCATTTGCGCTTGTTCTACGATAAATATTTCCGCTCCGTCGTTTAATTCCGTATCAGTTTAATCCAATGAGAGACAAAAGCTCTTTGCGGCCTAAAAAAATCATGAAATAAATAAAACCCACAATAATCCAATTCTGCGCGCTTGGTTGTTCAGCGATGGCGCTCCTCGGCGCTCGGATTAAGTGGCGTCGCGAGTCGGGGATGGCAAGGTGTCATTCCGCCTTAGTAGATGTTTGTGGCTATGGGAAGTGGCAGCTCAGGAGTCGCGGCAAAGTGATTTCAGCAGAAGTTGTAATTAATGGATTGATTCTTTCCGTGTCTTCTCAATAGGGGAGCGGCGAAACGCGTGAACAAGTTACGGAAATAACGGAATGTTCAGCCGGCTTGCAAGGTGCATGATAATGGTGAAAGGTTCCCTTTACTGACGGGCTTGGAAGCGTGATAAATAGCCATGAGCGAATTTTTTCGCCAGACGTGGATTTGCTGCGAAATTCTGCATTTTACTATCGGTGAATTTTATTTACGAAAGTGGTGCAAAATTTCATCTTGTAAAAAAAGGCACAGTCACGTCAAATTGGGCATGGTCTCAGATTGGGCATTGTCGGTTGTGGCTAGTGGTGAGCGAATCTGTCCCGTTTCGCTTTGCTGAAAAATTTGGCGGAAAATTCGTGAAACGGCGATAATGTCGCACGTCAAAAAAAAGGTTGTAGGGGGGGCAACAGGATGGCAGCTGTAAATCAACAATGTACAGATGGGATAGCCCCATGTCCCATTCCGCTTTGCCAGGAAAATTCACAAAACGACGGAAAAATTCGCGAAACGGCGAAAAATCTGTGAAATCCGTTCGTCGTCTGTGCCTATTTTGCTGCGACAATGCCCAATTTGACACGGTTGTGCCAATTTTTACACACTTTTTACCCAATTTGACGTGACTGCGACTTTTTTTGGCAAATTTTCGCTGAAGCTTCACAAAACCATTCACAAATGGCGAAATGCAAAAATTTGCTGCGAATCCATGCCTGGTGAAAAAATTCACTGGTAGTGATGAACAAAATTTTTCCCCTGATATGGATTGGCTGCAAAATTCTGCATAAGCCCACTGACGCATTTTGATGCAACTTTGACGCGACCATCACTTTTTCCTCGCTTGGCAAATTTTTTTCACGGGTGAATTGCAGAAAAAAAAATTTTTGAGTGAGGAAAAAGTGATGGTCGCGTCAAAAAAAAGCTGCAGTTGCTTCAAACAATTTTCTGGGTAACTTTTCTGTCTCTGAGATTATTTTGTCAACAGATGTTTTTTCTTACTCCAAATGCATTAAAGCTAATGGGTGTTTTTTTTCCGCAACTTTTTGTTGTCTTGCCCACATTTTTCTTATTTCTCATTTTCCTATTAGCTTAAAAACTAGAGAAATAATTCATACAAAAATTTGCGAAACGTGTTTGTCGTGTAATCTTTTTGTCGCCCACATCTTTTTTTCGCCCGTGCCCATTTTCATGCACCCCTGCCATTTTTTTACCCAACCGCGCCTATTTTTCGTGACCGCACCCATTTTTTACGCAGCCATGACCATTTTTGACGCAACTGCAACTTTTTTTGACGAGCAACAAATTTTGCGGCTGCAAATTTTCTCTGAAGTTTCGCTAAACAATTCGCCAATGAAATTTGCTGCGAATCTATGCCTGGTGAAAAAATTCGCTCATCACTCCAGCTGACATTTACTTTAATGGGAAATGAATCAGTCATTCCCAATATCGTATATAATGGGCCCAAAACACTTATTTGACTGGCGATTACTGCGCAATGGAAAGTTTCTTCCTAAAAACCGTAATTTCGTCGGCAGCGAGAAAACATTTCACCTCTATCGATGGGCGAAATAATTCAGCAGGCATAGATTCACTGTGAATTTACGCGTTTCGCCATTGCCCGATTATTTCGAAAAACAGGCGACAAAATTCACGCGTACAAATTCGCCACACGACAAATAATTGTTGGGCGCATAAAAAATATTGGACATACAAAAATGTGTCTTTTTTTGACTCGCGCGACAATTTTTTTTCGGCGAAACGGGTCAGATACGCTCATCACAATTCACCAGCCAGTTATGGTTTCCGCTTAGCCGTGGTGTCGCCAACAAACAGAATATGAATTAATAGAAAGTTGCGAGCGAAAAAACTGGAAAAACGGCGCTGTGGTCTGCGCCTCGTATGGGCCTGGCGTTATTCCATCTTCTCATTTGTTAGAGATTCCCCGGAGACGGGTTGCTCAGCCTACCAATAAATACCTCATTATCCCGTCTCTGTAAAATGGCTCTGGAACCTATTGTTCCTGAGGCTCCGCTTTAATGAACGTTAACCCCTGTGCTCCCGGAACATTGCCATAGGCCCGTCTTCACTACGCCTTTCTCTACAGCTCCGTAGAGAGGCAAAGGGTGGAAATGAGGCATTTACTTACATTTCTTTAATCACTAGTGATGAGCGAATCTGTTTAAAAGCACATTTACTACAGGGTGAATTTTGACTATAAAAAAGGAAAAGTCATAGGCATTTTGCTGCCAATAGATTGGCCACATTAGTGCCACCTAGAACCCTATATTTATTCTGCAGAAAGCTTTACCTGCCTAAGTAACAGCCCTAGCAGCTCCCTCTGTTTGTTTAAGATAGCAGCTGCCCTTTTAGCTTGGTCTCAGTAGCTTCCTGCTGCAGCTCTGGCTGCTCGTAGCTCAGATTACACAGCACAGTTGAGAGGGGGAGAGAGGAGAGATGGGAGCAGGAGAAGGGAGGGGGAGAGAGGAGAGATGGGAGCAGAAGAAGGGAGGGGGAGAGAGGAGAGATGGGAGCAGGAGAAGGGAGGGGGAGAGATGGGAGCAGAAGAAGGGAGGGGGAGAGAGGAGAGATGGGAGCAGGAGATGGGAGGGGGAGAGGAGCAAACTGAGCAGACTCGTGCCCGTGCCCTGAAGTATTTTTCTGAGAGCAGGAAGTCAGATACCAAAGAACATGTTTACATAAAAGAAATCCTGCGTTTCCTTTGATAGAGGACTCAGTGCAGCATTTCTGTGAGTGCTTATGGCTGTATTTACATAGACCTTTCTGTCTTACTTACTATTAACATTTCCTTCTCCTTTAACAGGAACTATCCCATGTTCTCAATGGGTACTCTTGTGTCCGGAAGGATCTGCCTATAAATAAGACATCAAGTAGATAATTCTATGATTCTCTTATATTTTGATACACAGCTATCAAAACTGACCTTGAGCATCTTCAAAGCTGAATATCTTGATATATTCCGCCCCTTTATTAGCCTATTAGCCCCTCTATGGATTTCAGTACTGTCCCTTTTTAAAAAGGACAAGTAAACCTTTAAAATCAGCGAATGTAAAATTAATAAGAGTGTTAAGTACCATTGCAATTTACATTCATAATTTATTTTTTTTAATTCCAAGATATTAAGGCTCAACAGCCAATATGAATAAGTTTTGTCACAACAGTGCCACCTGCTGGTCAGTTTTCCACAATGATCCCAATGAGGAAGTTGTCAGGAGAAAGAAAGAGGGATGATCTGATGTTCTTCATAACCAGATCAGCCCTTTTTCATGCCGGAACTGGGGGTATGTAGGGTAGGCAACTGCCTAGGGTGCAACTTGAGGTGGGGGGGCTTCTTCAGGAGAAAAAACTTCTGTGTTTCCTCTGCTCTATGCTTCTACTTAGAGTAATGGGTATGGGGGTAGGTAGTGCAAACATCAGCACCAAAGTACCCCACGGGATGGGGAACTGGGGTAATTTCTGGCAGAGACGGAGGGACCTGCTGTAGGGGCAGATGTTTGCTGGGAGCAGCCTTGGGCGCCCAAATCTCTCAGCTCGCCTCTGCTTCCTCCTGGCAACTTCCTTATCGGGATCATTGTGGGAAACTGACCAGTAGGTGGCGCTGTTGGGACAAAATCCACTCCCATTAATGGTACTTTAACCCTGATTATCTTGGAATTGAAAAAAAAAAAAAATATTCATTGCAAAAGTGGTTAGAATAGCGCTTTCATCGACTTTAGAGTTTATTTATCCTTTGGTGTCCAAAACTGCCCAATATATCCTACCTGGGTCGTTAGTAAAGGGGAAGTATGACCTTCTCCTCCCCGTGAATCTCAGAATCATTTTGCAACTGGAGCACAAAATGGAAGGAAAACCTTGTTCTATTGTTGTAACTAAGTAACGGAGCGGCTATTTCTACCTGTTTCCTACATAATTCATTGCACACAATCATTTTACTTCTCTTCCTCAAGGCAATGTTCCGCTAAACTCGTGGCTTCGCTATTAGTAAGTAATAAAAGCAAAGTATAAAAAAAAACCCAATGTACCCATTTCTATATCTCTCTGTCTGCGGAATTGATAAATTAGCAACTGCAGAACAGCCGGGCTTTGCGCACTGTAATTATTATCCTGGCATGTACTCTTAGGGGCAGATATATCAAAATGTAGGTTTAAAGCTTAATACAACACCCCCCCCTTACTGCAGCAGTCCTGCCCTGCTTTATGGCTGAGATTCTAGCTATCTGTATAACAGAGCATTCTGTCACAGTGGCACAGATCCTATCTGACCCCCCCATTGTAAGCAGCAGTCCTGCCCTGCTTTATGGCTGAGATTCTAGCTATCTGTATAACAGAGCATTCTGTCACAGTGGCACAGATCCTATCTGATCCCCCCATTGTAAGCAGCAGTCCTGCCCTGCTTTATGGCTGAGATTCTAGCTATCTGTATAACAGAGCATTCTGTCACAGTGGCCACAGATCCTATCTGATCCCCCCATTGTAAGCAGCAGTCCTGCCCTGCTTTATGGCTGAGATTCTAGCTATCTGTATAACAGAGCATTCTGTCACAGTGGCACAGATCCTATCTGATCCCCCCCATTGTAAGCAGCAGTCCTGCCCTGCTTTATGGCTGAGATTCTAGCTATCTGTATAACAGAGCATTCTGTCACAGTGGCACAGATCCTATCTGATCCCCCCATTGTAAGCAGCAGTCCTGCCCTGCTTTATGGCTGAGATTCTAGCTGTTTGGGTCGGGAGAGACATAACACAAGACAAATATATAATTACTGACCCTCTCTGTGTCGGTACCAGTCATTACTCGCCTGTATGCGCAGGGAATTGTTGGCGACTCGCTTGCTATTCATTTATTCTGCAGTCTGTAATGTATATTTAATGGACTCCCAGACTGGGGCACAATACAGAGAGATTGTGTGTTACTGTCTGTGTAACACACACACATACACACAGCAATCAAATTGTTTACAAGACAAGATACACAGACACTGAGTCACTAAATATAATGGGAATTAGGGCCCCCCCCCGCCTGAAGATTAAGATGTTAAATAATGAGCCCCACGCTTGATCTCCCATGGAACGTTCTGTTGGCCGGATATGATTGGTGCCAAGAACTGACGCTCAGCACAACAGCTGGGCCCTTAATGACTTACACTTCCAATTAACTGAAACTCGTCAGCTGGAAATCTGAGGAGCAAAAGAGCAGCAGCAGCAAAGATCTCCCCATAAAGTAGGGAGACTGGGGGGCGCCATACCCGGCACCCCCATACTGGCCCGGACTGGCAATCTGTGGGTACTGGGGGGCTGTAAGGTGCCACAGACACTCACTATTTATTGGGCTGGGGGGGGCTGTTTGTGCCTCTGGGTACTGGGAATGCCAGGGGGGCTGTAAGGTGCCACAGACAGTCACTATTTATTGGGCTGGGGGGGCTGTTTGTGCCTCTGGGTACTGGGAATGCCAGGGGGGCTGTAAGGTGCCACAGACAGTCACTATTTATTGGGCTGGGGGGGCTGTTTGTGCCTCTGGGTACTGGGAATGCCAGGGGGGCTGTAAGGTGCCACAGACAGTCACTATTTATTGGGCTGGGGGGGGCTGTTTGTGCCTCTGGGTACTGGGAATACCAGGGGGGGCTGTAAGGTGCCACAGACAGTCACTATTTATTGGGCTGGGGGGGCTGTTTGTGCCTCTGGGTACTGGGAATGCCAGGGGGGCTGTAAGGTGCCACAGACAGTCACTATTTATTGGGCTGGGGGGGCTGTTTGTGCCTCTGGGTACTGGGAATACCAGGGGGGCTGTAAGGTGCCACAGACAGTCACTATTTATTGGGCTGGGGGGGCTGTTTGTGCCTCTGGGTACTGGGAATGCCAGGGGGGCTGTAAGGTGCCACAGACACTCACTATTTATTGGGCTGGGGGGGCTGTTTGTGCCTCTGGGTACTGGGAATGCCAGGGGGGCTGTAAGGTGCCACAGACAGTCACTATTTATTGGGCTGGGGGGGGGGCTGTTTGTGCCTCTGGGTACTGGGAATGCCAGGGGGGCTGTACAATCTAAGGTCCCTCTCACATTCCCATCAGCCCCTGCCCCAGTGAGCTTACAATCTAAGGTTCCTATCCCATTCCCATCAGTCCTTGCCCCAGTGAGCTTACAATCTAAGGTCCCTCTCACATTCCCATCAGTCCTTGCCCCAGTAAGCTTACAATCTAAGGTCCCTCTCACATTCCCATCAGTCCTTGCCCCAGTAAGCTTACAATCTAAGGTCCCTATCCCATTCCCATCAGTCCCTGCCCCAGTGAGCTTACAATCTAAGGTCCGTATCACATTCCCATCAGTCCTTGCCCCAGTGAGCTTACAATCTAAGGTCCCTATCCCATTCCCATCAGCCCCTGCCCCAGTGAGCTTACAATCTAAGGTCCCTATCCCATTCCCATCAGCCCCTGCCCCAGTGAGCTTACAATCTAAGGTCCCTATCCCATTCCCATCAGCCCCTGCCCCAGTGAGCTTACAATCTAAGGTCCCTATCCCATTCCCATCAGTCCCTACCCCAGTGAACTTACACTCTAAGGTCCCTATCCCATTCCCATCAGTCCCTGCCCCAGTGAGCTTACAATCTAAGGTCCCTATCACATTCCCATCAGTCCCTGCCCCAGTGAGCTTACAATCTAAGGTCCCTATCACATTCCCATCAGCCCCTGCCCCAGTGAGCTTA
Source organism: Xenopus tropicalis (assembly GCF_000004195.4). Classification (NCBI taxonomy): domain Eukaryota; kingdom Metazoa; phylum Chordata; class Amphibia; order Anura; family Pipidae; genus Xenopus; species Xenopus tropicalis. Next base: position 87,008,241 of record NC_030685.2, on the reverse strand, counting down.
CAATCTAAGGTCCCTATCACATTCCCATCAGTCCCTGCCCCAGTGAGCTTACAATCTAAGGTCCCTATCACATTCCCATCAGCCCCTGCCCCAGTGGAGCTTACAACCTAAGGTCCCTATCCCATTCCCATCAGCCCCTGCCCCAGTGGAGCTTACAATCTAAGGTCCCTATCCCATTCCCATCAGCCCCTGCCCCAGTGAGCTTACAATCTAAGGTCCCTATCACATTCCCATCAGCCCCTGCCCCAGTGGAGCTTACAATCTAAGGTCCCTATCACATTCCCATCAGCCCCTGCCCCAGTGGAGCTTACAATCTAAGGTCCCTATAACATTCCCATCAGCCCCTGCCCCAGTGGAGCTTACAATCTAAGGTCCCTATCCCATTCCCATCAGCCCCTGCCCCAGTGGAGCTTACAATCTAAGGTCCCTATCACATTCCCATCAGCCCCTGCCCCAGTGAGCTTACAATCTAAGGTCCCTATCACATTCCCATCAGCCCCTGCCCCAGTGGAGCTTACAATCTAAGGTCCCTATCACATTCCCATCAGTCCCTGCCCCAGTGAGCTTACAATCTAAGGCCCCTATCCCATTCCCATCAGTCCCTGCCCCAGTGAGCTTACAATCTAAGGTCCCTATCCCATTCCCATCAGCCCCTGCCCCAGTGGAGCTTACAATCTAAGGTCCCTATCACATTCCCATCAGCCCCTGTCCCAGTGAGCTTACAATCTAAGGTCCCTGTCACATTCCCATCAGCCCCTGCCCCAGTGAGCTTACAATCTAAGGTCCCTATCACATTCCCATCAGTCCCTGCCCCAGTGAGCTTACAATCTAAGGCCCCTATCCCATTCCTATCAGTCCCTGCCCCAGTGAGCTTACAATCTAAGGTCCCTATCACATTCCCATCAGTCCCTGCCCCAGTGAGCTTACAATCTAAGGTCCCTATCACATTTCCATCATGTGGCCCAGCCACCCCATATCTCCGTAGATCCGCAGATTGAAGGCTTTCAGGGAAACCTTTACTAAATGAGTTTTCCTTAGCAGCGAATAAGGCAGAAATCTCCGATGCGGAGCAGAGAAATAGCCGCTTTAACTCACCGAGCGCTTTCCGCTGCATGAAGGTATCGCGCCTAAACTCCCCGTATTTACCATTACAAAGGCAATCACCGCGGGTGACATTTCCAGCATCTGAATGGAGATTGTTTGTTTAGGAGCCACCAAAGCAGAAAAGTCGCCCTTTGATCAGCTCTCCCAGCGAAACGCGCTGCCGACAACCAGAAGAAAAAGCAGTTGTTTTTTTTCTTTCGCTTTATGGTGGCGAGATCACACGGCGCGCAGATTGCGCCCATCCATCTAAATACCGGCGCCTGTCGGCTTCGCCCGCTCCGCAGACCTCACAAAGCAGAATTTCATGTTGTTCTGAGAAGAAATATCTGGACCAAAGACAATGAGATCCGTTTGTTCCGCTCTGTATTTGATTTGGCTTCTTGTTAACACTGAGGTCACCGTCAGGGTTCTGGTTCCGTGTACTGATCCGCGTCACATGTAGAACATCAATAGCTGCGGTTTGGTACACGTAGAGGGGATAACCAGGGGCGCCATCGGGAACCTTGGGGCCCCCGCGAGTTATTTATATGGAGTGATGAGCGAATTTTTTCGCCAGGCACGGATTCGCAGCAAATTTCCACATTTCGCCATTGGCAAATTGTTTTGCAAAACCTCCCGTGAAAATTAGCTGCGTAAAAATTTGTTGCGCGTCAGCATTTGACGTGGGCGCGGTCGTGTCAAAAAAGGGCATGGGCGATATAAAAAAAAAACGCGGACAACAAAAAAGACGCGGGTGATAAAAAAAATTGTGTGGCGAACGCCAAATGGGACAGATTCACAAGTGATAAGCACAATTTTTCGGCAGGTATGGAGTCGTGGTGAATTTCCACACTTCACCATTGGCAGATTCTGTCACAAAACGGGAGCAAAAATTTCCCGTGGAAAAAACTTGCCATTCATAAAAAAAAAACCTTTAGTGATTTTTTTTCTGTTTTGCAAATTTTTTCAAATTTTTCGGCGAAGCGAAATGGGACAGATTCACAAGTGATGAGCACAATTTTTCGGCAGGTATGGAGTCGTGGTGAATTTCCACACTTCACCATTGGCAGATTTTGTCACAAAACGGGAGCAAAAATTTCCCGTGGAAAAACCTTTAGTGATTTTTTTTCTGTTTTGCAAATTTTTTCAAATTTTTCGGCGAAGAGAAATGGGACAGATTCGCTCATCATGCTAAACGACTCTTTTGTAACTTTTTTTGACGCAACGACAACCTTTTTTTACACGGCCGCAACTTTTTTTTGACGGGCGTACTTTTTTTAATCAACTGCAACATTTTTACCCCACTGCAGGTTTTTTTTTTTATGCTAGGTCAACTTTTCCTTTACTCTACAAATGTTATAGCCGCCCTTTGGTACACGTAGCGCGGATAACCAGGGGCGCCATTGGGAACTTCGGGGCCGCTAGTTATTTATATGTAGCGATGAGCTAAATTTTTCGGCAGGTAGGGATTCGCGGGGAATTTCCACGCTTCGTCATTGGCAGATTTTTTCGTAAAATGGTCGCAAAAATGTGCCGCGGAAAAAAACTTGCCATGCACATCAAAAAAAATGATTCGGGATTTTTTTTCCGTTTCACAAATTTTTTAAAAGTTTCGGAAATTTTTCGGCAAAGTAAAATGGGACAGATTCACTCATCACTTTTTATATGCCCCCCCCCATCAGAAACTTTGGGGCCCCGCACAAGTTATTTATATGGGGCCCCCATGAACACACGCGCACAGTACCAACATCCTGGTCCCGCCCCTTGTGAGCGCAATATAAACAGCTGATGTTACTCTATAATAAGAGTTCCATTGATTAATGCGCTAATAAGTCAGTTTATTGGGGGTCAGTGGGGTTTGCCCAAAGTTTAACCGCTTCCCACCTACCTGCCCCGGCTCCGGGGCAAAACCATGACTTTTGTTCACTTGCACAACTTATTTGAGGTGGCTGCGACTTATTTGATGCAACCGCAACTTTTTTTTTCACAGCGATTTTTTGCGGCAGTTTCACGAATAACCGTGCCTGTTGCGAATGCGGAATTTGGCAGCGAATCCATGCCTAATGAACAAATTGCAGAAAACATGGCGCCGGTTTCTTACACGCCTAAATAGTGATGAGCGGATCTGTCTGCACAAAAATTCGCACAACGGGCACAATGGGCTACCGCGTTTTGATGCAACCACAACCTTTTTTTATGCGGCTGCAACTTTTTTGACCAGTGTACTTTTTTTATATGACCATGACTTTTTTGATGCGACTGCAAATTTTTTTGTATGTGATGCAACCGCAACTTTTTTGATGCAACTGCAACATTGGGGGTTTTTTTTACCTTAGCTCAACTTTTTCTTCACTCTGCACATTTTTTTTCGTGCCAAATTTTTGCACCCGTTTTGCGAAAAACTCCACCAACGTCGAAATGCAGAATTTGGCTGCGAATTTCATTCATCGCTGCACATAAATCCATCAGCCGGAGATACAGGAGATACAGCGCTCACTTGCCCCGCGGCTTTTCCTTGAGCCCCAGTCCATTCCCAGTCGTAGCCACAGGCCGCTCATTAGCTGTCAGCTCTCTGTGCCAGGAACAATGTTTTCCTTACATTCCTACAAATGTCCATCAAGTTGGACCCTCTGGGGTCTCCCCCCCCCCAGCACCACTGGCCCAAATGATTCCATAAAGAGATACAAACCCCTTATTGACCTGCACTTCTCTTTGTGAATATAGCCAAACCCTATTGCTCTGTGAGGCTCCAGTTTTATTGTTATTGTTACTTTTTATTCCTTATCTTTCTATTCAGCCCCTCCCCTATTCATATATCAGCCCCTCCCCTATTCATATATCAGCCCCTCCCCTATTCATATATCAGCCCCTCCCCTATTCATATATCAGCCCCTCCCCTATTCATATATCAGCCCCTCCCCTATTCATATATCCGCCCCTCCCCTATTCATATACCAGCCCCTCCCCTATTCGTATATCAGTCACTCTCTCAAACTGGAGCCTCACAGAGAAATAGTTTTTTGGTTGCCAGGGGTCAGTGACCCCATATCAAAGCTGGAAAGAGAAGGAGAAGGCAAATAGTTCAGAAACGATTAACAAGAAATAATGAAGGCCAATTGCAAAGTTGCAGGCAATCAGCAGGTAGCATTGACTGGTCACCTGTTTAAAAGCAAACATCTTATTGGTTGCTACAGGGTTACTGTTCCTGGGCTAACTTAGTGCCTTTTATTACATATAGGGGTTAGTATGTTATAGAATATACTATTCCTAGCAACTTTGCAATTGGTCTTCATTATTTATTTGTTATAGTTTGTGAATTATTTGCCTTCGTCTTCTGACTCTTTGCAGCTTTCAAATGGGGGTCACTGACCCCGGCAGCCAAACCCTATTGCTCTGTGAGGATCCAGTTTTATTGTAACTGTTACTTTTTATTCCTTACCTTTCTATTCAGCCCCTCCCCTATTCATATACCTGTCATTCTCTCAAACAACTCTCTGGTAACTAAGGTAAATTGGACCCTAGCAACCAGATACCTGCTGCAATCCCAAACTGGAGAACAAAAAAAAACTACCAATGATAAAAAATGAAGACCAATTGCAAACTGTCTCAGAATATTACTCTGTACATCATACTAAAAGTTAACCCAAAGGTGAACATCCCCTTTAAAGTAAGCCCCTGGCCCCCCCTGAAACCACCCTCAATTCAACCTTTTTGTTCCTTCCAGGATCTATAACTCTCTATAACCTTCCCTCTTGCTGTTATAACCCCGCCTTTTTTAAGTCAAAAGCCCGCCCCTTTTTATGTAACTGTCCATCCCTTTTTGTTCCCGCTCCTGCTGGTCAGTAAAAAGACCCAAGTACCTTTAATGAATGCGGTTTTGATGTATCTGACTGTGTGGGAATGTCCAGGGCCACATAACGATACATAGGAGATAAAGATGGACCAAATAATACGTTAATTATTGTTAATAACCAGAATAATAAAATGAAATTGTCTGTGGGACTTCCCCTTTAAATTCTGCTCTGAGTGACAGCCCCAGCACTGCATGACACCATTACTCTCTACTGAGCCCCTTCCCAGGAATTCATTGGTCCCTCTGTGCCCTGGCACACCAATAGACAGATCCCATTCATTCTATCCCTTTATTTGAATTATTATTATGAATTTTTCTTTCCTTCCACGGAATATTGCAAAGCTTTAATATGTGATTAGGGCGCGTGAATTATTTATATCCAATAAGTGCGGCCAATGGGGATTCAGCGCCCGACTCCTTGGTTACGAACGAAGAGGAGCAGCTTTAATGGGCGACTGTTACTACCTGAGAGCGGAATTAAATCTGTGTATCTTATATCACAAACATCGAGTGTAGTGATGGGCGGAATTATTCGCAAATGTCCGTGTTTCGCCATTGGCGGATTGTTTCGCGAAACGGGCATAAAAATTTGACGCGTGCCAAAAATGTAAAAAACGACGTGCATCAAAAAAAGGTAATTTCCGCCGTTTCACAAATTTTTCGCCATTTGTGAATCTTTTGAAAGATTTGTTACATTTTCAGCAAAGCGAAATGGGACAGATTCGCTCGTTTCTAGTGATGAGTGAATTTTTTGGCCAGGCATGGATTCGTAATGAATTTCCACATTTTGCCATTGGCGAATTGTTTAGCAAAACTTCTTGAAAATTTGGTGTGGCAAAATTCACCGCACATCAAAAAAAGTGAAATTGGGTGCAGTTGTGTCAAAAATAGGCGTAGTTGTGTCGAAATTGGGCGCAGTTGTGTCAAAAATAGGCGAGGTTGCGTCAAAATTGGGTGCAGTTGTGTCAAAAATAGGCGCAGTTGTGTCGAAATTGGGTGCAGTTGTGTCAAAAATAGGCGAGGTTGCGTCGAAATTGGGTGCAGTTGTGTCAAAAATAGGCGAGGTTGCGTCAAAATTGGGCGCAGTTGTGTCAAAAATAGGCGCAGTTGTGTCAAAATTGGGTGCAGTTGTGTCAAAAATAGACCAGGTTGCGTCAAAATTGGGTGCAGTTGTGTCAAAAATAGGCGCAGTTGTGTCGAAATTGGGCGCAGTTGTGTCAAAAATAGGTGAGGTTGCGTCAAAATTGGGCGCAGTTGTGTCAAAAATAGGTGAGGTTGCGTCAAAATTGGGTGCAGTTGTGTCAAAAATAGGCGCAGTTGTGTCGAAATTGGGCGCAGTTGTGTCAAAAATAGGTGAGGTTGCGTCAAAATTGGGCGCAGTTGTGTCGAAATTGGGTGCAGTTGTGTCAAAAATAGGCAAGGTTGCGTCAAAATTGGGCGCAGTTGTGTCAAAAATAGGCGCAGTTGTGTCGAAATTGGGTACAGTTGTGTCAAAAATAGGCGGGGTTGCGTCAAAATTGGGCGCAGTTGTGTCAAAATCATTCACAAAAATAGGCGTGGTTGCATCAAAATTGTGCGCAGTTGTGTCAAAAATAGGTGCGGTCATGTCAAAATTGGGCGCAGTTGTGTCAAAAATAGGCGTAGTTGTGTTGAAATTGGGTGCAGTTGTGTCAAAAATAGGCGAGGTTGCGTCAAAATTGGGCACAGTTGTGTCAAAATCATTCACAAAAATAGGCGTGACAGATGCGTTTTGCAAATTTTTCGTCGTTTCGCAAATTTTCTTGCCGTTCCGCAAATTTTATGGTGAAGCGAAACGGGACAGATTCACTCATCACTACTCATCACTAATGAATGGATTCTAATTAATATGTGTGAGAAAAGAAGAATAGAAAGCGATTGTTTCATTAAGTAGTGTTTCCGGCTGATTTATTGAAAATGTCTGCAGAAACCCCACTAGCCCCGCCCATCTGTCCCACTTCCTGCTGCCTCCTTTCCCAGGCGGCACTGTAGGATAGGAACCAATCAGCAGCTAGGCTGACCTGATAGGGAACTGAAGCCTGTCTGTGCTTGTGTGAGTGCAGGCCTGTGATTGGCTACTCCCCCTCCTACTGTGCTTCTGGCAGGGATCGTTAGGACACGCCCACCCCTCATGTGAAACCCAGACAGGGACCTGAGAGGATCTATAGGGAGCCCCAATAAAGGGGCCATTGTTACAGATTAATGTTTATAAGTGAAACCAGCACCGGATATTATTCATAATTATCGATGAATCTGTAGCAGAACGCGGCTACCGGGCGACTTTTTTGACGCAATTTTTTTGCCGTTTTTGCAACAAAAATCCGCCAATGGCAAAACGTGGGATTTCACAGCGAATCCTTGGTGCCGATTGTAACAAATCCAACGCGCAGAACTTTATCTCTCTCTCGTTCCCTTCCCCACGCGGCGGCTGATATTTCGTCTTATCGTTACAGCGCTGAACTCGTCAGTAAATAGTCACCTGATGCAGCCAGAGGACATTTAATTAAAGGCAGGAATCACACAGGGACGGTCATACTGATGTCTCCTGTCAGCCATGTCCCAGAGAGAGGGGCGCGTGGGTCTCAGCCCTTAGTGACTGCTCCACTCTCTCACTGTCATCTCAGGTTGGAGGTTTCCTTCTTGTACTTTACAAGTCTGTTCCCATCAGCGAGACTGAATAATAACATATAGTAAAACTAACAATATGGATTAATCCAACACAAAGTGACTGCTAATATCCTTATCATTTACAGTAGGGGGTACATTATCCCTTATAATACATGAGTGATACTCAGAGTTCCCTGTATAACTCAGCCTGCAGCCTTGTGCCTTTATATGGGCACAGAACCCCTCAGTGACTGCTAATATCCTTATCATTTACAGTAGGGGGTACATTATCCCTTATAATACATGAGTGATACTCAGAGTTCCCTGTATAACTCAGCCTGCAGCCTTGTGCCTTTATATGGGCACAGAACCCCTCAGTGACTGCTAATATCCTTATAATTTACAGTAGGGGGTACAGTATCCCTTATAATACATGAGTGATACTCAGAGTTCCCTGTATAACTCAGCCTGCAGCCTTGTGCCTTTATATGGGCACAGAACCCCTCAGTGACTGCTAATATCCTTATCATTTACAGTAGGGGGTACAGTATCCCTTATAATACATGAGTGATACTCAGAGTTCCCTGTATAACTCAGCCTGCAGCCTTGTGCCTTTATATGGGCACAGAACCCCTCAGTGACTGCTAATATCCTTATCATTTACAGTAGGGGGTACATTATCCATTATAATACATGAGTGATACTCAGAGTTCCCTGTATAACTCAGCCTGCAGCCTTGTGCCTTTATATGGGGGGCACAGAACCCCTCAGTGACTGCTAATATCCTTATCATTTACAGTAGGGGGTACATTATCCCTTATAATACATGAGTGATACTCAGAGTTCCCTGTATAACTCAGCCTGCAGCCTTGTGCCTTTATATGGGGGGCACAGAACCCCTCAGTGACTGCTAATATCCTTATCATTTACAGTAGGGGGTACAGTATCCCTTATAATACATGAGTGATACTCAGAGTTCCCTGTATAACTCAGCCTGCAGCCTTGTGCCTTTATATGGGGGCACAGAACCCCTCAGTGACTGCTAATATCCTTATCATTTACAGTAGGGGGTACATTATCCCTTATAATACATGAGTGATACTCAGAGTTCCCTGTATAACTCAGCCTGCAGCCTTGTGCCTTTATATGGGGGGCACAGAACCCCTCAGTGACTGCTAATATCCTTATCATTTACAGTAGGGGGTACATTATCCATTATAATACATGAGTGATACTCAGAGTTCCCTGTATAACTCAGCCTGCAGCCTTGTGCCTTTATATGGGGGGCACAGAACCCCTCAGTGACTGCTAATATCCTTATCATTTACAGTAGGGGGTACAGTATCCCTTATAATACATGAGTGATACTCAGAGTTCCCTGTATAACTCAGCCTGCAGCCTTGTGCCTTTATATGGGGGCACAGAACCCCTCAGTGACTGCTAATATCCTTATCATTTACAGTAGGGGGTACATTATCCCTTATAATACATGAGTGATACTCAGAGTTCCCTGTATAACTCAGCCTGCAGCCTTGTGCCTTTATATGGGGGGCACAGAACCCCTCAGTGACTGCTAATATCCTTATCATTTACAGTAGGGGGTGCTAGAAGAAAAATCTAATGTTCGCCATATAATAGAGGCCCATAAAATATTTACGGCCTGATGACGAGACAACCTTGCCTCCCTGTACTTCACAAGCCATTTCCCCTGGATATTGTACTGGGAAAAGCATTACACTCGCGCAGCGATTAGCTTGTCTGAGATCAGCTGATGACTTTAAAAGTCACTTTTCACGCTGTAGATCTCTGTCACTTACACGGATGTCTCTGGGAAAGAGAGAGCACTTAAGACAAGTAACATTCTGTGTCTGTGTAGTGAGACATGATTAAACTGTCGCCTTTCCCTGGGTTATGTATGTGGCTGAGCGAACTGATTCCTCCTGATGTGCAGCAACATGTGTGTAACTGTCAGCTGGGAAACCCCCCCTCGTCTGGCAGTCAGAACCCAGCAACTGCCATACTGTCACCCCTTAATTGTGCCCTGGGTACCCCTGGAACTATAGCAGGGTGACTGTTACCCCAATGTTTCTATATATCTGTAACCTTGTTATGGGCTAAGGGGGCCCAGCCTGAAGGCCAGTTAGGGGGGATTTGGGGTGAGTGCTTATTTGTGCCCTGGGTACCCCTGGAACTATAGCGGGGTGACTGTTACCCCAATGTTTCTATATATCTATAAACTTGTTATGGGCTAAGGGGGCCCAGCCTGAAGGCCAGTTAGGGGGGGATTTGGGGTGAGTGCTTATTTGTGCCCTGGGTACCCCTGGAACTATAGCGGGGTGACTGTTACCCCAATGTTTCTATATATCTGTAACCTTGTTATGGGCTAAGGGGGCCCAGCCTGAAGGCCAGTTAGGGGGGGATTTGGGGTGAACCCAGAAGTCTAAACACCTTTATCCTATAACAATGATACAGAAATTACTAATTTACAATTGTGAGCACAAAATTCAATCTGTATAATGAATACAATGTATAACGCTCATTGCGCTTCATGTACTGCATTTTGTGCAGTGATTTTTTCCCATTTTATCCCACTATTTTGTTCCTTTATTCAACAAAAGATGACATTTAGTTATAAATGAATCCCAAATCCTTATTGTACTAAAGGGGAGAAGCCCTTATTATGTATCCCAGGTATTTCGGTACCGGTGAGATCTGGACCCGGCTGATTCTCCTATCAGGGCTTTTCTGCATATCTACCGCAGCCTCGTATTCTGAATATATATTTTTAATTACACAAAAGAACATTTGGTCTCTGGAAATCATGGCATTTGTTTAGTGCTTTACAGTAGCTCGGAGCCCTAGTGCTAAATTAGCAGCTCTGTTTCCCAGCGTGAGCGCCGGGTTGGTATTTAGGGCTGAGAAAGCTCCTCGCTCTGTTATTATGTGTTATAAAGTCTGGCACATAATGAGCTTTCAGGCATTTTGTTTAACAGGTATTGTGTGCCGCCCCTTACAACCAGGTTATTTGCATTTTTAACATTTTGTGAGCTCCATACGTATACGGAATCCATAAATAACTGGGAAAAGTTCTGTATTGTGTGTATATATCACCATTCCCTTACTGTTATTCCTTTAGTTTTTAAAGCCTCTGTATTTCCTTTGTTGAACCATCTAGAACCTTGTAGATCAGTGGTTCTCGACCTTCCTAATGCCGCGACCCTTTAATACAGTTCCTCATGTTGTGGTGACCCCCAACCATAAAATTATTCCTAAGACCATTGGAAATATGTTTGAAAGGGTTGTTCGACCCCCGAAGGGGTCCCGACCCACAGGTTGAGAACCGCTGTTCTAGATTATTCTGGTCAAAAGATAGACAACTAGTGATGAGTGAATCTGTCCCGTTTCGTTTGGCCATAAAATTCGCGAAACGACAAGTACATTCGTGAAATGGCAAAAAATTTGCCATTTCAAATTTGGTCACCCGCGTCTTTTTTGTCACCTGCGTCTATTTTTTGTCACCCGTGTCTAAATTTTTTGTCACCCACATCTGTTTTTTGTCACCCGTGTGTAATTTTTTTGTCGCCCACATCTAATTTTTTGTTGCCCGAGCTTTTTTTGACGTGACTGCACCCAATTTTTGATTTTTGACACAACCTTGCCCAATTTGGCGCCCGCCATTTTTTTGTCGTCCGCATCTATTTTTTGTCGCCCATGTCTAATTTTTTTGTCACCCATATCTATTTTTTGTCACCCATGTCTAATTTTTTTGTCGCCTGCATCTATTTTTTGTCGTCCATGTCTAATTTTTTTGTCACCCGCATCTATTTTTTTGACGTGACTGCACCCAATTTTTGACGCGCCCATGCCCTTTTTTGACACAACCTTGCCCAATTTGACGCCAGCCGAAAAAAAAATTCTGTGCAGCAAATTTTTTCGCATCGATTTTTCGCGGAAGTTTCGCAATGAAAGATATTTCATGTAATTCCTACTGAGGCCAAGGAAACCTATTCTCACTAATAGGGATGAGCAAATTTTTTCACCAGGCATGGATTCGCAGCGAATTTCGCCATTGGTGGAAATTTGCAGTGGAAAAAATCATCCCATGTAAAAAAAAAAGTCGCCATTGCGTCAAAATGGGTGAGGTTGCGTCAAAATGGGCGTGGACGTGTCAAAAACAGGCATGGTCATGGCACATAAAAGATGTGCGACAAAAAAAGTTCGGGCAACAAACGCGTTTCAGGGATTTTTTGTAGTTTCACGCGTTTTTGTGGTGTTTAGTCAATTAAGAAAAGGATAAAGGAAAAACCCCTAACCCTGTAGGCAATTATGAATAATATCCGGTGCTGGTTTCCCTTTGGGCTAAACATTAACCCTATCTGTAACAATGGCCCCTTTATTGGAGCTCCCTATAGATCCTCTCAGGTCCCTGTCTTGGTTTCAAATGAGGGGTGGGCGTGTCCTAACGGTCCCTGCCAGAAGCACAGTAGGAGGGGGAGAGCCAATCACAGGCCTGCACTCACACAAGCACTGACAGGCTTCAGTTCCCTATCAGGTCAGCCTAGCTGCTGATTGGTTCCTACCCTACAGTGCCGCCGGCCCCCCTGCACAGCCTGGGAAAGGAGGCAGCAGGAAGTGGAACAGATGGGCGGGGCTAGTGGGGTTTTGGAGAAATTGTCTATAAATCAGCCGGAAACACAACTTTTTAAAGCCCATTCCTTCTGTATTTAGATGTTTGGCAAAATATTGTTTTTCACAAAATACTTCCCCTTTAATCCCAGAATTCCGATCCCGTATACACTAGATCTCTTTGGCCTTTCGTGCATGTTTTAATGTTTTTGTTTAATAAAAATTTTCCATTAGACAGCATCTTTGAAAGTTTTTCTATTTAAAATAACTGCCGCGTTATCCCTGCCTCAGCGAGCCAATCTCATTCCTCTCACTGCAACATAAAATCCTTGTTCTTGCAATTTTTATTTTCTTTTGCACATAAAATTATTTGGGTGAAAAAGTGTTGGCTTGGTATCTAAGCGAATATGTACTGGCTGGGAGGAACCAGCTTCCTGTGACCTTGGGAAGTTCCCATTAAGGACATAGGTTTGTTCCAACCTAGTAACTCATAGCAACCAATCAGATGCCAGCTTTCATTTTTCTAGCTGCAACTGACCATTGATTTTTAATGGCATATTGTTGTGTTTCTGGAATGGCCAAGCTATTTCATATGCCTGTACAGGTATGGGGTCTCTTATCCGAAAAACCCCAGGTCTAGAGCGTTGTAGTAATATAAGGGCCATTCTAATATTAATAGTGAGCCAAGACGTTACCTGAGCCCTACAGGACAGATATTTTCAGGTCAAGCCCTCTCATCTCATAGCAAGGTCACATATATACAGTATATAAAGACATTGCTGCTTCAACCTTTCAGACATAGGTCCAAGACTATCAAGGACCAGGGTTGCCATCAGTAGTCAAGGAACTTTATACTACTAAGTTACCAGGGCCCTACCCCCCAGGGAGGTCCCATTTATTAGTCCTCCACCAGTCACCTGGGTGTTGGGGCCTGCCTACAAGTATAATTGGGCTGCAATTAAATAAAAGTCCCTTGTTTGCACAGTAAACCCTTGTTCCTCTTGATGATGACCCAAATAAGTGTTCACCTAAAGGTCAAGCATCCCATCTCAAAGCAAGGTCACATATATATAAAGACATTGCTGCTTCAACCTTTCAGACATAGGTCCAAGACTATCAAGGACGAGGGTTGCCATCAGTAATCAAGGAACTTCATACTACTAAGTTAGCAGGGCCCTACTCCCCCAGGGAGGTCCCAATTATTAGTCCACCACCAGTGACCTGGGTGGTGGGGCCTGCCAACAAGTAAAATTGGGCTGCAATAACATAAAAGTCCCTTGTATGCACAGTAAACCCTTGTTCCTCTTGATGATGACCCAAATTAGTGTTCACCAAAAGTCTCTTTGGTCTTCTGGCTCGGTCTCCAAGACTAACCAGGGCAGAAAATATGCGTTCTCCTCATATATTACCCCAATTGGCCCAGTATATGCCCACCCAATCACTACTCTGCCTCTGTTGAGTGGCAAGCCCCAAAGCTTGGAAACCACTGATCTCAATTCTGCATGAGAAGAATTTTTGTTGGTTCTACCCATTGCCTTTTATTGCCAATAGATTAGCTGCATTAGTGCAAGCTAGAACCCTATATTTATTCTGCAGAAAGCTTTACCATACCTGAGTAAACAGCCCTAGAAGCTTTCTCTGTTTGTTTAAGATAGCAGCTGCCATTTCATCTTGGTCTCAGCTTCCTGCTGCAGCTCTGGCTGCTGGGAGCTCAGATTACACAGAGTTGGGAGGGGGAAGCAGGAGAAGGGAGGGGGAGAGAGGAGAAAGCTTAGGGAATGAACATTTTTTTGAGAGAAGGAAGTCTGATACTGAAGAACACGTGTACAAAAAAGAGACAAGAAATCCTGTGTTTCTTTTGACAGAGGACTGTGAGTGCTTATGGCTGTATTTACACAGACCTTTCTTGGTTTTTACCTTTCCTTCTCCTTTATACAAATGTTTACCTTTCCCTTACGTAGGAGGCAGCCAGCGATATTCTGATTGATTTATTCTCTCCTTTGCACGTACGCCTGCCAATAGAACCTGCAAAATAAATAAGAGCAGGCCCAATTGGAAAGCTAATTTATTAGAAATAATAATATCTAGCTTTGCCATTAATCTGATTCCTCCATTCCGGGGTGGTTGCCTCTAGCAGCTGCCTCGCGTTTCAGCTTGGAGAGAGGCCAATAGAAATGCAAATGATTGAGTTGCCAGAGAGCTTCATTACTTCGCCCTACACGAGTCGCTTTTACACTTGGCTCGTTTTCCCTTTAATGATTTTACTTAATTTCCAATGATACAGGTATTGCCTTCATTTGATAACGATAAATATTTGAAGACGGGTTCTCTACCGTTAAATCACACATTACGGCAAGGTGGCGGCGTTAATGCGTCTCCGCCAAGGAATCGCTCCTCCATCAAACACGTCTCAGTACCTCCCCATTATGCCGACTTACGGCGTATGAATTCCAAGCGTCTCGGGTGATTTTGTTCGAAACATTCCGAAAGCAAAAGTGTTTGAATGACCTTGAATGCTCATGAATTAGTCAGCCGGTGGAAATATCCTACGTTTGTAATAACAGAGGAGAGAAATCCATAATAACTTTGCATTCCCTCAAAACTGCCAGCTTTGCCCGCCTCTCAATAACGAATGAATTGCCGCAAATTTTTTTTTTATTCAAAAGTTATTCCAGCAAAACTCAGCCGTAAAGGGATTTTCGTATCAATTTCCAACTCAGAAGAACTTATTAATATCTAACTTTGCTGTCATGACAACATTGGGACAGATTTAATTCAGATTTAACTCAAATCTCATGGTTTATTACTAGTGATGAACGAATCTGTCCCATTTCGCTTCGCCATAAAATTCGCGAAACGGGGAAAAAATTTGCAAAACGCATTTGTCACCCAATTTTTTTGTCACCCGCATCTTTTTTGTTGCCCACAACGTTTTTGGTCGCCTGCATCTTTTTTTTGTTTCCTGTGCTTTTTTTTACGCAACCGTACCCAATTTGACATGACTGTGCCCTTTTTTGACACGACCGCTGGCAATTTGCCGCATCTTTTTTGTTGCTCGCGACTTTTTTGGTCACCCGCGTCTTTTTTTTTGTTGCCTGTGCTTTTTTTTACGCAACCGTACCCAATTTGACATGACTGTGCCCTTTTTTGACACGACCGCTGGCAATTTGCCACGACCACACTCAATTTTGACGCGACCGCACCCAATTTTTTTTGTCACCTGCATCTTTTTTGTTGCTCGCGACTTTTTTGGTCACCCGCGTCTTTTTTTTTTGTTGCCTGTGCTTTTTTTTACGCAACCGTACCCAATTTGACATGACTGTGCCCTTTTTTGACACGACCGCTGGCAATTTGCCGCGACCACACTCAATTTTGACGCGACCGCACCCAATTTTTTTTGTCACCCGCATCTTTTTTGTTGCTCGCGACTTTTTTGGTCACCCGCGTCTTTTTTTTTGTTGCCTGTGCTTTTTTTTACGCAACCGTACCCAATTTGACATGACTGTGCCCTTTTTTGCCATGTCCGCTGGCAATTTGTAGCGACCACACCCAATTTGCGGCGTAAGCGAATTTATGCATTTCACCATTGGTGAATTGTTTCGCGAAATGCCCGCAAAAATTTGCTTCGAAAAAATTAGTTGCACGTCAAAAAAAGCCATGGTCACGTCAAAATAGGCTTGATCGCGTCAAAATGGGCGCGGCTGCATTAAAAAAAAGATGGGGCCACTAAAAGAAAAACGTGAGTAACAAAAAAGTCACGCAACAAACGCATTTTGCGGATTTTTCACCATTTAGCAAATTTTTTTGCCATTTTGCTAATTTTATGGTGAAGCGAAATGGGACAGATTTGCTCATCGCTATTTCCACCTCTTAATATTGAATGAACTCCTAATTTGTTTTGTTCGAAATCGATCCTGGCAAAATGGGGCCATAGGCCGTCTTCTGTATAGTTTTCAAACTATTTCAAATATTTCAAAAATGTGTCTTTTTTAATTATGTCTTTTATAAACTTTTGTCAATTTACATTTGTTTAATGAACACAAAATAACAAAAATACTAGAAAATGAAAATTGGAAATGGGTATAATATTGTTTTCAGATACTGATTGTCCGTAAATCTAGTTATGAAAATAAACTAAAATCCATGCAAAATCCGTTAAAAGCTTGAACAAAATTAGATTACACGACTCTCAATGTTCCTTTAGGGAATGGGATTTACATTTCTGAAACATTTATATTAGGGGTAAAAATACATTTTTTTACTGAAAATGAAGTCACACAAACTAGGGCCAGTTCTATCAGGAGCCAAGTATAGTGATGAGCGAAACTGTCCCATTTCGCTTCGCCATAATATTCGTGAAATGGCGGAAAATTAGCGAAACCCATTTGTTGCGAGATTTTTTTTTGTCGCCTACGTCTATTTTTTGTCGCCCGCGTCTATTTTTTTGTCACCTGCGTCTATTTTTTGTCGCCCGCGTCTATTTTTTTGTCACCTGCGTCTATTTTTTGTCGACCGCGTCTATTTTTTTGTCACCCGCGCTTTTTTGACACATCCGCGCCTGATTTTGATGCGACCACTCCTATTTTGACGCAACCGCGCACCCGTGCCAATTTGCAGCGGCTGTGCCCAATTAGACATGCAACGAAAAAAAAATCCTTGATTAGTGATGACTAGTGATGAGCAAATCCGTCCCATTTCGCTTCACCACATAATTCGCAAAACGGTGAAAAATTAGCAAAACGCATCTGTCGCGCGATTTTTTTTTGTCGTCCATGGTTTTTTTGCCGCCCACGTCTTTTTTTTTACGCGACCACACCCGTTTTTTACATGACTGCGCCCAATTTTGACATGACCGCACCTATTTTGACGTGACCACACTCAATTTGACATGACCACAACTTTTTTTGATGTGTGCCGAATTTTTCCACAGCGAATTTTCACAGAAGTTTGGCGGAAATTCGCTGCGAATCCATGCCTGCCAAAAAAATTCGCTCATCACTAGCCAAGTACCCTGTCTGTATGTTTTTGGGGTTTGAAGGAAACCTGTGCCTGGAATAGAACCTAGGATAACTAGTTAGTGCCCCCTAGTGCCTTTAATAGGAACAGAAAGGTAATTGGATTAAAAAATATGCAAGGATAGGTCTAAAGCTGGAGAGTTGACGCCCATCAATTTTATTCCGATTCATGTATTTCCATTGGCTGTGAATGCCACCGGCTGGACATCCCAGCACACACTACTCCAAGAATGACATTTGCAAGGAATTAGACATATTTTTGGGTTCCTTAAGTTCTGTCAGTAAATTACATCCTTGTTTAGAGAAATAAATAGACAAATTGGGTGAAATTATCCGCGGTGCATTAGAGGAGTAATGAGATCTTATAGACAAGGAGAGATATATGGGCAGGACAGCATTGTGCATAGAGCCATAAAGAACTTTTCTGATATAGGATTTAAGGTTCCGTCCTGGAAGCCAGCATTAATATTAATAGCATATTTACCATGAATCATTCCAGGCAACACGGAACAATGACATTAATCAATCAAAAAACTTATTAAAAACTCATGGTTCTTCATGAGCACAAGACATAATCTAGAGTCAAGATGTTAATAGGAGTAGGTTCAAACATGGGCCAATGCTATACGTGCTTCTCCTTGGGTGAAGGTAGAACCAAGGAAAATCATTCAGCGAGGGGGTTTTCTTCCATTATGACAGAATCTTTAGCATTGTGAAAGTTCTAACACAGCTATTGACCATTGGTAGTCCTTCATGAGCACAAGGCATAATCTAGAGTCAAGATGTTAATGGGAGTAAGTTCAAACATGGGCCAATGCTATACGTGCTTCTACATGTCCTTGGGCGGCCATCAAGGTAGAGTCAAGGAAAATCAATCATCAAGGGTTTTTTTTTCCATTATGGCATAATCTTTAGCATTGTGAAAGTTCTTACACAGCTATTGACCATTGGTAGTTCTTCATAAACACAAGACATAATCTAGAGTCAAGATGTTAATAGGAGTAGGTTCAAACATGGGCCAATGCTATACGTACTCCAACGTCTCCTTGGGCAAAGGTAGAGCCAAGGAAAATCATTCAGCGAGGGTTTTTTTTTCCATCATGACAGAATCTTTTTAGCACTGTGAACTTTCTAACACAGTTATTGACCATTGGTAGTTCTTCATGAGCACAAGACATAATCTAGAGTCAAGATGTTAATAGGGGTAAGTTCAAACATGGGCGAATGCGTGCTCTTACATCTCCTTGGGTGGGCATCAAGGTAGAGCCAAGAAAAATCATTCAGCAAGGGTTTTTTTTTCCATTATGACTGAATCTTTTTAGCATTGTGAAAGTTCCAACACAGTTATTGACCACTAGTCAGTCTTTGTGAGGCCCTGTGAAAGCGGTAGGTTTCCAATTGATTACAGTTTGAATAGGTTCAGTAGTTCAAGCCAGGGATGGACTTGCCCGGTGGGACACCCAGAAAAAACCGACCCAGCCCGCTCCCCTCATTCCTCCTGTTCCCCCTGCTAAGATCTGCATGGACCAGTGCTCCAACCCAGATTGCAGTGGAGTTGGTAAGTGGTATGGGGGAGCAGGAGATAACAACTGGGGTGGGAAACTCCAGGTGGTGGCCCCTGCCTCCCCAGTCCAACACTGGTCCAAACTTCAGCTTGGTTTAACCCTGTGGAAATTTTAATGATCTGATTGGATATAGGCAGGTCTATTCTGACTGGGTACAGCTAAAGGTGGCCATATACTGGCCAATTGTAGCTGCTGATATCTGTCCCTTAGACCGAGTTGGCTGCTTATCGGCCCGTGTAGGGACACCAATAACGGGGCTTGCC
The DNA here is from genome assembly GCF_000004195.4 of Xenopus tropicalis. Taxonomy (NCBI): domain Eukaryota; kingdom Metazoa; phylum Chordata; class Amphibia; order Anura; family Pipidae; genus Xenopus; species Xenopus tropicalis. Next base: position 86,989,211 of record NC_030685.2, on the reverse strand, counting down.
CGACCGACATCTGGTCTGAAATCAGCCAGATAACAATTGGGCAAGTTAAAAAATTTAGTCAGATCGGGGACCGCATAGGCTCGTTGATGTGGTCCCCGAACCAACTGCACCCATTAACGTCATTTTAATTCAATTGTTTGGCCCTAAATTCGCCCAATATCACCCACCCGTAGGAGGGGAAATCGGGAGAAGATTCGCTGACTTGGCCACCTCGCCAAGCGAGCAGATCTTAACGTGTATGGCCACCTTTAGTCTTTGAATGTTCTAATTATCAGATTGACTTGTATAAAGTACAAGGTGGTTCCAAATGGACCTTTTGAGCATCAAGGTGAGTTGAAGAGGAGCTTGAATCCTTCTGAGATAAATCTAAAATGTAACTTTCCTTACATTGCCCACGGTTTAATAGATTTAAGTATCTCACAAAGATGTTGTATGTGGGTATGCAGTAAGTATAATGAACATTTTTTTTTCTAGAAGTCTATTAAGGAGTTGCCAAGGGCTTTCAAGAGATAAAACGAGGTGAGAGAGTTACTAAAGGAAATTACAGTGGATTTTTCCTGTTCTTGTGTTTTTTTTTTCCGGCAGATTTTCTGCTTATGCTAAATCTGTAATTCATTTCACAGGAACAGGGTTAAAGCTGGAGGGAGATAGTGATCCCCTCCATAAAATGGGAATAAAATGCACATTCACCTTCTTCTTCACAGCAAGAGCCGCACTCCTGTCATCTAAAATTACATCCCTCGGATTGTAAAACAACAGTCTCGGAGCCGAGTTCCCGGGGATCTGTCGTGCCCTTGAAGCCACAAATGACACCTCACATTAGGATCAGGGCTCAGATGTACTTTGCTTCTAAAGAGCAAAGAAATGGAACTTTGAATCAATGCACTTCGGCTATTATTCCCCCGAAATAAGGAGATTTCAGCCTCTATTGTTATGAACAAAAGGGAAAACAGAATTAACATTGGATGGCAGTTAGTACAGTGCTGGCAGTAAGAGCACAAGCAAATCTGATTGGTCCTTCTTGGTGTAAAATAATCAATTGAACGGGCTAAGAAGTAATAATTAGAGTTCTTTATTTGTATTGATTTGTTCCTCTGGGAAAATATCAGAGGCGGCAAACTTGCTCTGAACTATAATAATACCTGGGCTGGGGGTAGGGATGAGCAAAATATTTTGTAAAGATTTGAATTTACTCCAAATAATGGAAGAAAATGCCTTTTATCGACTGGTTGGAGAGCAATTTAGTAGTTTTCTGACTTTTTTTCCTCTCCATCACTACTATATTTAGAAAAACTCATCAAATATCTAATTGTTCCGTACATTTTTACTAATTCAACCAATTAAAAAACTCAAAGTACGACTTTTATTGACTTCCATTTTTCTGACAGATCCCAAAAATGTATGAACACCTATTCTTACATTTTTGGGATCTATCAGACCCGTTATCCAGAATGGTATTCCAGATAAGGGGTCCTTAAGACCTTAAGTCTACTAAAAAATCAATAAAAGATTAATTAAACCCAATAGGACTGTTCTGCCCCCAATAAGGGGTAATTATATCTTAGTTGGGATCAAGTACAGGTACTGTTTTATTATTACAGAGAAAAGGGAATCATTTAACCATTAAATAAACCCAATAGGGCTGTTCTGCCCCCAATAAGGGGTAATTATTTCTTAGTTGGGATCAAGTACAGGTACTGTTTTATTATTACAGAGAAAAGGGAATCATTTAACCATGAAATAAACCCAATAGGGCTGTTCTGCCCCCAATAAGGGGTAATTATATCTTAGTTGGGATCAAGTACAGGTACTGTTTTATTATTACAGAGAAAAGGGAATCATTTAACCATAAAATAAACCCAATAGGACTGTTCTGCCCCAATAAGGGGTAATTATATCTTAGTTGGGATCAAGTACAGGTACTGTTTTATTATTACAGAGAAAAGGGAATCATTTAACCATTAAATAAACCCAATAGGGCTGTTCTGCCCCAATAAGGGGTAATTATATCTTAGTTGGGATCAAGTACAGGTACTGTTTTATTATTACAGAGAAAAGGGAATCATTTAACCATTAAATAAACCCAATAGGGCTGTTCTGCCCCCAATAAGGGGTAATTATATCTTAGTTGGGATCAAGTACAGGTACTGTTTTATTATTAATTCATACAGCCCTATTGGGTTTATTTCATGGTTAAATGATTCCCTTTTCTCTGTAATAATAAAACAGTACCTGTACTTGATCCCAACTAAGATATAATTACCCCTTATTGGGGGCAGAACAGCCCTATTGGGTTTAATTAATCTTTTATTGATTTTTTAGTAGACTTAAGGTCTTAAGGACCCCTTATCTGGAATACCATTGGTCCCGAGCATTCTGGATAACGGGTCTGATAGATCCCAAAAATGTAAGAATAGGTGGTTATACATTTTTGGGATCTGACAGAAAAATGGAAGTCAAAAAAAGTCGTACTTTGAGTTTTTTAATTGGCTGAATTAGTAAAAATGGTTAAATGATTCCCTTTTCTCTGTAATAATTAAAGAAATAAACCCAATAGGGCTGTTCTGCCCCAATAAGGGGTAATTATATCTTAGTTGGGATCAAGTACAGGTACTGTTTTATTATTACAGAGAAAAGGGAATCATTTAACCATTAAATAAACCCAATAGGGCTGTTCTGCCCCCAATAAGGGGTAATTATATCTTAGTTGGGATCAAGTACAGGTACTGTTTTATTATTACAGAGAAAAGGGAATCATTTAACCATTAAATAAACCCAATAGGGCTGTTCTGCCCCAATAAGGGGTAATTATATCTTAGTTGGGATCAAGTACAGGTACTTGTTTTATTATTACAGAGAAAAGGGAATCATTTAACCATTAAATAAACCCAATAGGGCTGTTCTGCCCCCAATAAGGGGTAATTATATCTTAGTTGGGATCAAGTACAGGTACTGTTTTATTATTACAGAGAAAAGGGAATAATTTAACCATTAAATAAACCCAATAGGGCTGTTCTGCCCCAATAAGGGGTAATTATATCTTAGTTGGGATCAAGTACAGGTACTGTTTTATTATTACAGAGAAAAGGGAATCATTTAACCATTAAATAAGGGGTCCGATACCTGTATATAATTTTTTTTTTTATCATGCTAGCTTCATTTTAAAGAACAAATAACAGTGGTACAAGGATGTGAGTTCAGGAGAACTAGACTTAATTAAGCAAAGCATTAATCATTAATGAATTCCTTAATTCTGCCGCGGCTTCCAATACCATGAGAAACGGTTAATCTTGGCAAGACGAGACGGCTGACAGTGATGGTTTTCACAACACTAGTTTTATTCATATGGAATAAATATTGATACATTGAAGATTAACCATGAGCGAAACTTGTATGTTTCACTTTACCAAAATATATGGGGGCAGATTTTTTAAAAATTTAGATTTTTTTGGTTTTTAGAAACTCACATAAACTTCCGAGAATTTTTTGATCAAAAAAACTTGATCACTGATGTATTTGAATTTAGTTTTTATTTTATCTGACGTAGTTTTTGGTGAAAGCTTTACAAAATTTTCGAGAATATATTTCCATTTCTCGAGAAAAAAAAAACGTGAAATTTAAATGGACGTTCATTTCTATTCACTTGCATTTTGGAGAACAAAAACGCATTTATGTTTCAATTGAAAGAGCAAACAATGATGGGTTTAACTTTGCCTTGAAAATGTGTGAAATAGAAAACAATAATGTGTTTAAGTTGATCGTGAAAGTGTATGAAATAGAAAACAATAATGGGTTTAACTTTGCCTTGAAAATGTGTGAAATAGAAAACAATAATGTGTTTAAGTTGCCCATGAAAGTGTATGAAATAGAAACCAATGATGTCTTTAACTTCCCCTTGAAAATGTGTCAAGGACAGGCTGTACAGCCTATTCTATTTCTTCATGTTTTTCCAATAAAACTATTAAAATTTCCATAGGACTCTATGGTTCTCGACAATTTCAAGCTGGCGTGCTCTTTGTCGGTCTAAAAAAGTCGCATAAAGTTATATAAATCTTGAGCAGCCATAGTTTGGAAGGTGTGCTAGTGGCCCCCAATCCTTTTGGGCCCTGGGCAAATGCCCCTTTTGCCTATATATTAAAATGGTCCTGCCACTTAGTTCCATGTTCCAACATCCAATGGGATCCTTCCCCAAAGAGTAGAGGCTGTGATATCAGCTTCATAATTACCCCATTGGTTTTGGGATAAGATGATGGACAGGAAGGCGTCCACATACTATTTGTCAAATAATGTAAGGAATTCTGGGAAACAATCCCAAAGAGCTCCAAGAATATCCCATTTCCATGGGTTTATCCTATAGGCTAAAGCTCCCCCACTGGGTTTCTAAAGCAGAATCCGGTATAATAGCTGATCAGATTCCCAACTACAGACCGATTTTGCCCTTCTTGGGGCTCATTAGTGCAAGGTTTTCTGATCAGCTTAGGGAGAGCCAGGAAAGCAGATCCACAGATAAATCAAAAGGGTTGAGGAGACCGCCTTGTACATATACAAATTAAATGGGATTTAATCAGAGAACCCTGAAGTCCAATGATGGTCTGTAGTTGGGAATCTAATCAGCTATTATCCTGGCTTCTGCTTTAAAAACCCAGTGGATGAGCTTTTTGCCTATAGGATAAACCCAAGGTAATGGGATTTTCTTGGGGTCTTTGGAACTACAGTAGTTCCCAGAATTCCCTGTGTTTATTTGTATACTTATGAGGCAGTCTCCTCAACCCATAAAATTAATCTATGAAAAACTATGAAATCTTTGAACACAATAGACTGGGAATAGATTTTTATTGACAATGTTGAAACCTTAATACTAATATTACTACTATAGTGTCAGTCAAAGTTAATCATTTTTATTTTTAATGCTACTGGTCCTGCAGCAAGTTCATTCCAGTTAATATGTTCCCTTTCTCTCCCTGAGCCGGATATATTGAGCTTTCATTCTAAAGCAGAATGAGAAATTCTTTGTGGGTTTTGTTTTTCCTTCTCCAGACTGCATTCATATATTTGGAGAAAGGTTATAAAGGCAACTTACCTTCTGTTTCCTCTCTTTTCTTATCCATATTTTACAAAGCAGAAAAATAAAACATGTTTTTGTTTAATAACTTGAAATAATGTGTCGCCAGTTTCTCAAAAAGAATAGGCAATAGAATTTTTTTTTCAACCACCACTGGGACTTAATTCTACTAGATACTGTATATCATGGCCTGGATGAATGAGAATCTTCATAGACAATAGTCCATCAAGAAAAACTCAGAAAAGTCCAGTTGTTTTAGATTTAATTCTTCTAGATACTGTATATCATGGCCTGGATGAATGGAAATCTCCATAGACAATAGTCCATCAAGAAAAACTCAGAAAAGTCCAGTTGTTTTAGACTTAATGCTACTAGATACTGTATATCATGGCCAGGATGTATGAGAATCTTCATAGACAATAGTCCATCAAGAAAAACTCAGAAAAGCCCAGTTGTTTTAGACTTAATGCTACTAGATACTGTATATCATGGCCTGGATGAATGAGAATCTTCATAGACAATAGCCCATCAAGAAAAACTCAGAAAAGTCCAGTTGTTTTAGACTTAATTCTACTAGATACTGTATATCATGGCCTGGATGAATAAGAATCTTCATAGTCAATAGTCCATCAAGAAAAACTCAGAAAAGTCCAGTTGTTTTAGATTTAATTCTTCTAGATACTGTATATCATGGCCTGGATGAATGGAAATCTCCATAGACAATAGTCCATCAAGAAAAACTCAGAAAAGTCCAGTTGTTTTAGACTTAATGCTACTAGATACTGTATATCATGGCCTGGATGAATGGAAATCTCCATAGACAATAGTCCATCAAGAAAAACTCAGAAAAGTCCAGTTGTTTTAGACTTAATGCTACTAGATACTGTATATCATGGCCTGGATGTATGAGAATCTTCATAGACAATAGCCCATCAAGAAAAACTCCGAAATGTCCAGTTGTTTTAGACTTAATTCTACTAGATACTGTATATCATGGCCTGGATGAATAAGAATCTTCATAGACAATAGTCCATCAAGAAAAACTCAGAAAAGTCCAGTTGTTTTGGACTTAATTCTACTAGATACTGTATATCATGGCCTGAATGAATGAGAATCTTCATAGACAATAGTCCATCAAGAAAAACTCAGAAAAGTCCAGTTGTTTTAGACTTAATGCTACTAGATACTGTATATCATGGCCTGAATGAATGAGAATCTTCATAGACAATAGTCCATCAAGAAAAACTCAGAAAAGTCCAGTTGTTTTGGACTTAATTCTACTAGATACTGTATATCATGGATGAATGAGAATCTTCATTGAGAGGTTCAGAAAGTGTTTATCCACATAATCTAATTAACCCCAACTGAATTAACTCATGTCAAAAAATGAGGGGCCTATTTTCCCTTTTTTCCTTCCACGTAACAAGTGGAGTCCAGTAAATTGAACCTTGAACAAAATGCAAGGACTGATTTTTCATATTCTTTTTTAGTATTGCCATTGGGTAATCCTAAATAGAAAACGGCCATTTTAAGAATTAAGGGCCTCCCCCTGGAATCATAGGATTCACAGTTCACACAAACAAGCCAAGGCACACATACATGCTAGGCCCCATCAGCCAATGAATGGACAGAGTTCTGCCTTTTGCTCCCACACTACTTGTTTGCTCCCACACTACCTGTTGCAGTTAGAGCTGCATCACTTCCTGTCAGCTGATCTCTGAGGGAGCACACAGCCCATCACTAAATGGCGGCTCAAGGGAAAGGATGTAAAAGGCCAATATTTACTGATATATATATTTCAGTTTGGGGAGATTCTTTAAAAGGTCCCTTAACATAATATAAACTGTCTGTTGGTTACGTATTCATTCTGGGGCATAGTTTCCCTTTAATGACATTATTTGAAATAAATACTAATGTTACCTAGTGAGTTTGGGGGAGGAGTGGTATAAAAATTAAAGATCTTTTTCTCTTTTATTTCTGAGTTTTGTTCATTTTCCAATTGTTTTCTTGGTCTGGGAAATCTTGGAGCTGTGGATAAGTGGAGACGGCTGCGGTTTGACATTAATCTCCTGTGTTGAGTTGTATCTGAAATCATCTGTCACAGTCCGGCTAACAAACACGACATGTGAAGAGTCATTCCCCGCAGGTTAAGTCATCGCCATTCGGCCTTTCCCCCGGGATTGCAGGAGATTACGCAGTCGAGAGGTCGGTGATTATAACAATATTATGGTCAGATCTCTTCGACACCAAATTCCTTTTGACACGAGCACTTCCTGCTGTTAAACACTGAGCTCTACTATTCCCCATCTTAAAGTATATGTTTTGTATTTCTCAAGTTTAGTCATGGATTAGATGCAAAATTCCGACATTTGTCACGAAATGGGTATAAAAATTTGCTGCAAAAAACATTCACTGAGTGAGGAAAAAGTTGCGGCTGCTTAAAAAAAAATAGTTGCGTCAAAAAAGTCGCAGCCATGTGAAATTCATCCTCCATGACCTCGAATTTTTTTGAAAACTTTTGGAAGAGTAATAAGGGATAGGGTACTTGAATACATTCCAAATAACAATATTATAAGTTTGTGCCAAAATGGTTTTATGAGGTGAGCAGGAACCTCGATGCTGGAATGGCAGTGGATGTGATCGATCTACTTGGACTTTGCAGCATTTGATACAGTACCGCACAGAAAGTTTTTGATAAAATTGAGAAATATTGGCCTGAAACATATTTGTAATTGGATAGAGAACTGGCTGAAGGATAAATTACACAGAGTGGGGTAAATGGAACATTTTTTAATTGGCCCAGTGAGGGGAAATTATTTCTCTGTACAAGTACATTAGAGGGGGTTTTAGACAGATAGGGGGTGTTAGATTTTCCAATAAAAAGGATCAACGCAACAGAGACCCCCCTTTAGATAAGAGGAACTTTCATTTGAAACAGCGTAAGGGGTTCCTCACGGTGAGGGCAGTGAGGGGGTTGGGGAATGCCCTGCCGGGGGATGTTGGGTAGGGGGTTCCTCACGGTGAGGGCAGTAAGGGGGTTGGGGAATGCCCTGCCAGGGGATGTTGGGTAGGGGGTTCCTCACGGTGAGGGCAGTGAGGGGGTTGGGGAATGCCCTGCCGGGGGATGTTGGGTAGGGGGTTCCTCACGGTGAGGGCAGTGAGGGGTTTGGGGAATGCCCTGCCGGGGGATGTTGGGTAGGGGGTTCCTCACGGTGAGGGCAGTGAGGGGGTTGGGGAATGCCCTGCTGGGGGATGTTGGGTAGGGGGTTCCTCATGGTGAGGGCAGTGAGGGGGTTGGGGAATGCCCTGCTGGGGGATGTTGGGTAGGGGGTTCCTCACGGTGAGGGCAGTGAGGGGGTTGGGGAATGCCCTGCCGGGGGATGTTGGGTAGGTGGTTCCTCATGGTGAGGGCAGTGAGGTTGGCAAATGCTCTGCCGGGGGATGTTGGGTAGGGGGTTCCTCCCGGTGAGGGCAGTGAGGTTGGGGAATGCCCTGCTGGGGGATGTTGGGTAGGGGGTTCCTCACGTTGAGGGCAGTGAGGGGGTTGGGGAATGCCCTGCCGGGGGATGTTGGGTAGGGGGTTCCTCACGGTGAGGGCAGTGAGGTTGGGGAATGCCCTGCCGGGGGATGTTGGGTAGGGGGTTTCTCACGGTGAGGGCAGTGAGGGGGTTGGGGAATGCCCTGCCGGGAGATGTTGGGTAGGGGGTTCCTCACGGTGAGGGCAGTGAGTGGGTTGGGGAATGCCCTGCCGGGGGGATATTGGGTAGGGGGTTCCTCACGGTGAGGGCAGTGAGGGGGTTGGGGAATGCCCTGCCGGGGGATGTTGGGTAGGGGGTTCCTCACAGTAAGGGCAGTGAGTAGGTTGGGGAATGCCCATCCGGAGGATGTTGGGTAGGTGGTTCCTCATGGTGAGGGCAGTGAGGGGGGTTGGGGAATGCCCTGCCGGGGGAGGTTGGGTAGGGGGTTCCTCACGGTGAGGGCAGTGAGGGGGTTGGGGAATGCCCTGCCGGGGGATGTTGGGTAGGGGGTTCCTCACGGTGAGGGCAGTGAGGGGGTTGGGGAATGCCCTGCCGGGGGATGTTGGGTAGGGGGTTCCTCACGGTGAGGGCAGTGAGGTTGGGGAATGCCCTGCCGGGGGATGTTGGGTAGGGGGTTCCTCACGGTGAGGGCAGTGAGGGGGTTGGGGAATGCCCTGCCGGGGGATGTTGGGTAGGGGGTTCCTCACGGTGAGGGCAGTGAGGGGGTTGGGAATGCCCTTCCTAGTGATGTTGTAATGGCAGATTCTGTTAATGCCTATAAGAGGGGCCTGGATGAGTTCTTGACCAAGCATAGTATCCAAGGCTATTGTGATACTAAAACAGTTAGTATTGTTGTTGGTATATATAGTTTATATATAGTTTTGCATGTGAGTGTATAGATAGGTCAGTATAGGTGTGTGTGCTGGGTTCACTTGGAAGGGTTGAACTTACTGTAATGGACTTTGGTCTTTTTTCAACCCAATGTAACTATATGTAAGTATATAAATGGCGCATTGCATCACTACACACATAGCTGCCGAGACTACGCACCATTTTTTTTTTTCATTAAATTGTCACAAGCTCCGGGACACGCGTGACACCTTCCCATCCTCCTTTTGCCAGTGAAGTGGATGAATTAGTCATGTATAATTCATGTGCCTAATTTATTCATGTAGATTGTGGAGGTTTAATGACTTATTATTGATTTCTCTTTATGAAAAAACGTGAGACGCTAATTTTAAATCCCATAACATGAGATCAATGAAGATGACAGCTTTCTTTGATGTAATTATGTGGGTCCATTAGAAACGCAAATGAACGCTTAAAAGATATTCTGGGCAGAACATATGGAGATGATGTGTATTCTGTGCGAGTTATGATATCAAGTGAGGTTAATCCATCACTAAAGGGACATGATGTTTTCTGGAATATCACCGTGGCAACGGAAAAATGAGCAATATTGCTCGGGTCACTCAATGATACTCATCGACTTGTTGGAATCAGCCACCTGCGTAACACCGACGCCATGAAGTGTCAAATCCTAAAGAACAGTCACAGCTCATTCCAGGGCAGCTCGACTAGACATAGACAGTAAAAGAAAGACAATAAAGAGGTGGTTGAAATTCTATTTATTACATAAATGAACATTTTGCAGAACTTTTCAATGAGTTTTATCAGTTGGCAAAGGAAGAAACTTTGAGAAAACGTTGTCTTACGTTGAGCAAATCCTTTCCAACCACCAATGGGCTTTTTGATCAAGAGTGATGAGCGAAATTTTTCGCCATTGGTGGGGGGGATTTTTTTCGTGTAATGGGGTGCAAAAAAGTCATGGTTGCATCCAAAACGTTGGGTTGGTGTCAACTATATCACGGTCATATCAACAAAAGTTTTGGTCACTTCACAAAAGTTGTGGTTGCATCCAAAAAGTTGGGTTGGTGTCAAGTACATCATGGTCATGTCAACAAAAGTCTTGGTTACGTCGAAAAAGTTGTGGTTGCATCCAAAAAGTTGGGTTGGTGTCAACTACATCATGGTCATATCAACAAAAGTCTCGGTCATGTCAAAAACGTTGTGGTTGCATCCAAAAAGTTGCATTGGTGTCAAAGACATCATGGTCATGTCAAAAAAGTCTCGGTTACATCAAAGAAGTTGTGGTTGGTGTCAACAACATCATGGTCATGTAAAAAAAAGTCTTGGTCACGTCAAAAAGTTGGGTTGGTGTCAAATACATCACGGTCATGTCAAAAAAGTCTCGGTTACATCAAAGAAGCCACGGTTGGTGTCAACTACATCATGGTCATGTCAAAAAAGTCTCAGTCATGTCAAAAAAGTTGTGATCACATCCAAAAAGTTGCAGTGGTGTCAAATAAATCATGGTCATGTCAAAAAAGTCTCGGTTACATCAAAGAAGTGAGAACTACATCACAGTCATGTCAAAAAAAGTCTCTCAGTCATGTCAAAAAAGTTGTGGTCGCATCCAAAAAGTTGGGTTGGTGTCAAATACATCACGGTCATGTCAAAAAAGTCTTGGTTACATCAAAGAAGTCGCGGTCGCATCAAACAAAGTTGCACGTGTCAAAAAAGCTAGTTTCCTGCAGTTTCATTAATTTTTCGGGACAGATTTACTCATTACTGTTTATCAGTTTTTGAATTCAAGCTTGTTTTTCTAAATTGAATAAGCTTGCATACCGAATGGAAAGTTGGTGTCAAGTACATCACGGTCATGTCAACAAAAGTCTCGGTCACGTCGAAAAAGTTGTGGTTGCATCCAAAAAGTTGGGTTGGGGTCAACTACATCATGGTCATATCAACAAAAGTCTCGGTCATGTCAAAAACGTTGTGGTTGCATCCAAAAAGTTGCATTGGTGTCAAAGACATCTTGGTCATGTCAAAAAAGTCTTGGTTACATCAAAGAAGTTGTGGTTGGTGTCAACTACATCATGGTAATGTAAAAAAAAAGTCTTGGTCACGTCAAAAAGTTGGGTTGGTGTCAAATACATCACGGTCATGTAAAAAAAGTCTCGGTTTTCAAAGAAGCCACGGTTGGTGTCAACTACATCATGGTCACGTCAAAAAAGTCTCAGTCATGTCAAAAAAGTTGTGTAAAAAAAAACCTCGAAAATCTCAAATTTTTTTGTGCTCTAGAAACTCGGAAAATTGGACTTTTAGAATATGGCTTGACTTTGCCTTTGACAGCTCCCTTTGACTTTTATAGAAACTTGCAAATTTTAGATGGCAAGTTTTACGGGTTTTTGCACTTAATGAATACCAGGTATTTGAGTTTTCGGACCATAACTTGACCATTGATAAATCACCCCCTAATGCACATACACTGGTACTGATGCTGTTTGGTTTAATCCCCACCCAATAGGGGTAATTTGGGAACACACCTTCAGGTGGGGAGTTCTAAAATGGATTCACCAGAGAACTCGTATTGACCCAAATCAACATGAACTTCCTCATGGTTGAAAAAGTGTCCTTCTGATAGATGGGGAACCCTGGAATTCCATGGTCCCCACAATGGGTGGCATCAATAGGAGCATTAGATTGTCCTCAGTGTATTGGATTGAAACTTCATTTTGAAGGTGGCACAACCCACAATCTGAAAATATTAGAAGCAACTTGCACAAGGGCATAACTACCATGCAGGGGACCCAGTAATCGTTGGGGGCCACGGGGACAAGGGGGGCTGGACTACCAAGTCAACTATATGGTAGCTTACCCTACCCCCTAAGAAGTTTAAATTTGCCACTGATATGCCCAGGTGGGCTTCGAGCAATCGACCAGGTGAGCAGAAGCGGAAGAACCATTTTACTGGTATGGGATCCGTTATCCGGAAATTCGTTATCCAGAAAGCTCCGAATGACGGAAAGCCCATCTCCCGTAGACTCCATTTTAATCAAATAATTCAGATTTTTTAAGTTGATTTCCTTTTTTTCTGCAAAAATAAAACAGTACCTTGTACTTGATCCCAACTAAGATATAATTACCCCTTATTGGGGCAGAACAGCCCTATTGGGTTTATTTAATGGTTAAATGATTCCCTTTTCTCTGTAATAATAAAACAGTACCTGTACTTGATCCCAACTAAGATATAATTACCCCTTATTGGGGCAGAACAGCCCTATTGGGTTTATTTCATGGTTAAATGATTCCCTTTTCTCTGTAATAATAAAACAGTACCTGTACTTGATCCCAACTAAGATATAATTACCCCTTATTGGGGCAGAACAGCCCTATTGGGTTTATTTCATGGTTAAATGATTCCCTTTTCTCTGTAATAATAAAACAGTACCTGTACTTGATCCCAACTAAGATATAATTACCCCTTATTGGGGCAGAACAGCCCTATTGGGTTTATTTCATGGTTAAATGATTCCCTTTTCTCTGTAATAATAAAACAGTACCTGTACTTGATCCCAACTAAGATATAATTACCCCTTATTGGGGGCAGAACAGCCCTATTGGGTTTAATTAATGTTTTATTGTTTTTTTAGTAGACTTAAGATATAAAGATCCAAATTACAGAAAGACCCCCTATCCGGAATACCCTTGGTCCCAAGCATTCTGCATAATTGGTCCTATACCTGTACTAAGTTGGCTCTAGCTCATTGTTTCCCCTGTTTGATGTCATGCTATGATGTCACTCTATGATGTCGCACTATGATGTCATAGCAAGACAGATTTACTCCATGTTCTGCCTGAATACATTCCGTGGGTTTGGAAGTACAGGTAGGCTTTTGCTTGTAGTTTCTAGAACAGCAGGTCGCTCATTCGATTTATTTTCTTCCTTCTCTTTCCGAGACGGCGCCGGAGAATTTTCCACGCGGGTGCTAACACACATAAAAGGATTCATTCGCACTGTATATAAAGTGAAATGTTCTTGCGCTTTGATAATCTGATAATCCTGGATTCCAACCCAGTCAGCATAAACGGAACGGTAACTGTATCGTTTTTCCGATGCGTAGGCAAGCTGAGCCTTGTTCCTCGCACTGCCAGAGCCTCCTCATACTCCCGCCCATTGGAACGTCCGAAATAACAAAGAAAAAGAACCCAGAATTGCAGGTAATCGACAGAAACAGAACGCACCGTGGGGGAGGCTGCTCTTCAGGACAAGAGATAAGTGAAATAACTTTTCTTTACTTTTTTACTTCTATGTATTTTAGTTGGTCGGTGGACTATTTAAAGGGCAAGTTATGACTATATTCTTGTTCATCAATAATACACCATAATGCTGTTGTGAGGTTAAGATCAAGTGGCATTGAACACTAAGCATTGGGGTCTCTAGAGTGCAACCTTCTAGAGCAGTGGTTCTCAACCTGTGGGTCGGGACCCCTTTGGGGGTCAAACAACCTTTTCACAGGGGGTCGCCCAAAGCCATCAGAAAACACATATTTCCGATGGTCTTAGGAACCGAGACACCGCTCCTCTATGGCTGGGGGTCACCATAACATGAAGAACTGTAGTAAAGGGTTGGGGCGTTAGGAAGGTTGAGAACTACTGCTCTAGGGCATCATGAATGTGTAGTGCTCCTCCCCATGGGGGCAGGGTAGAAGTGCAAGCTGCATTAATTACTACTCATTAAACAGGGGGACATTGCACTGAAATAGGCCGTGCATAAAACAATAAATATATCAATAAGGAGCTGGACTAGAACCATTTCATGGCAGTTCATAAGGGGCAGGAGTCTGTAACTTGAGCATACATGGGCAAGTCAATGATCAGGTAGTCTGTAATCATAAAGTCATTAAAGAAGTAATTGAAGAACAACTATAATGGCCCAGTGACTGGTATTTAGTATAATGGTGTATGGGGGGGTCGAAATGGTGGTCTTTAAACCCAATAGTGGGCCTTCCCGCTTACATGTAGGGAATAGCCAGGAAGTCTCTATTTCAACCAATATGTTGTAATAAAATATTTGGGGTATTACAGTAAGCCAGGTAGAGTGTAACAGTAAAGGCTGGTGGCCTAAAGGAGGCACTAAATCCACTATTTTAGGATCCGGCCGAACCCCCGAATCCTTTGGCCGAATACCGAACCGAATCTGAAACCTAATTTGCATATGCAAATTGGGATAAGGAAGGGTTAAAGAGAACCGACATGGAAAATTTTCAGCTTCCGTGTTTATGTAACACAAAGTCCCATGATTTTAAGTAGTGATGAGGGAATTTAATCGCCACGCATGGATTCGCAGCGAATTTCCTCATTTCACCATTGGTGAAACTTCCATTCGTGAAACTTCAGCAAAAATTTGTTGTGCATCAAAAAAAGATGCGGTCGCATCAATATAGGCACAGTCACATCAAAATGGGTGCGGGTGTGTCAAAGAAGGCGCAGTCGGGTCAAAGAAGGGGCGGTCGGGTCAAAGAAGGCGCAGTCGGGTCAAAGAAGGGGCGGTCGGGTCAAAGAAGGGGCGGTCGGGTCAAAGAAGGCGCAGTCGGGTCAAAGAAGGGGCGGTCGGGTCAAAGAAGGGGCGGTCGGGTCAAAGAAGGCGCAGTCGGGTCAAAGAAGGGGCGGTCGGGTCAAAGAAGGCGCAGTCGGGTCAAAGAAGGGGCGGTCGGGTCAAAGAAGGGGCGGTCGGGTCAAAGAAGGCGCAGTCGGGTCAAAGAAGGGGCGGTCGGGTCAAAGAAGGGGCGGTCGTGTCAAAGAAGGGGCGGTCGGGTCAAAGAAGGCGCAGTCGGGTCAAAGAAGGGGCGGTCGGGTCAAAGAAGGCGCAGTCAGGTCAAACAAGGCACAGTCGGGTCAAAGAAGGGGCGTCGTGTCAAAGAAGGGGCGGTCGAGTCAAAGAAGGCACAGTCGGGTCAAAGAAGGGGCGGTCAGGTCAAAGAAGGGGCGGTCGGGTCAAAATAGGCGCGGGCACATCAAAATGGGCGCGGGTGTGTCAAAGAAGGGGTAGTCGGGTGAAAGAAGGGGCGGTCGTGTCAAAGAAGGGGCGGTCAGTTCAAAGAAGGGGTGGTCGTGTCAAAATAGGCGCGGGCACAACTAAATGGGCGTAGGTGTGTCAAAGAAGGGGCGGTCGGGTCAAAGAAGGGGTGGTTGGGTCAAAGAAGGGGCGGTCGTATCAAAGAAGGGGCGGTCGGGTCAAAGAAGGGGCGGTTGGGTCAAAGAAGGGGTGGTCGGGTCAAAGAAGGGGCGGTTGGGTCAAAGAAAGGGTGGTCGGGTCAAAGAAGGGGCGGTCATGTCAAAATAGGTGCGGGCACATCAAAATGGGCGCGGGTGTGTCAAAGAAGGGGCGGTCGTGTCAAAATAGGCGCGGGCACAACTAAATGGGCGTGGGTGTGTCAAAGAAGGGGCGGTCGGGTCATAGAAGGGGCGGTCGTGTCAACGAAGGGGCCGTCGGGTCAATAAAGGGGCGGTCGGGTCAAAAAAGGCGCAGTCGTAGCAAAAAATAGGTGCGATTGCGGCAAAAAATGTCAGTAGCAGCAAACGCGTTTCGTGGATTTTTTGCCGTTTCGCTAATTTTTCGGCGAAACAGGACATATCCGCTCATCACTAATTTTAAACATTTGGATTTAGTTTGCCGAGAGGCACTGATTTGTCCAAATACAAATCCTGCTGAAAAAAGGCTGAACCTTGGGCAAATCCTGAACCGAATCCTGGAGTTGGTGCAACCCTACTTAGTAGGAGGGGCAAGTAGTAGGAGGAGCTTGGGCTGATGGTAGTTGGGCAAGGTGGGGGTCATTAACAGTTAATAATTCAGAAACCAGGGCTGAGTTGAAGAATGGGTTAATATTTTATGATATTATAGGATTTGATTGGCTGGAGTCTGACTGGCTCTGCTATACTTTCCTTTCTGTACCCCGATATTTCTCTTGTTGCCTCCTACTCTGGTCCCAGTCTATTGAGTTGGCTCCACTGTTTTTCCTATTTTCTGTCAATTGAAATTGTATCTCGTCTCTCAACCCGATCGATAGGTGCTATTGTTTTGCTTTATTACTTTGTTAATTTAATTTGCTGTAATCTTATTTCTGTGAATTTCCTAAAAGGTTTTTATAAAGTCTTCAGGCGGAATTGTGAGCCTTATTCTCCTCAGTGTTATCCCACTGCGCGGAATTGCTTGGAGAATGTTAAAGGGGATGTTCACCTTCAATGTCCAAATCTTATTAAGCCACCGACGATGCTCTCAGCGTGTTAGAAAACCTATTTTCCATTAAAAAAGTAAAAAGGCAACTGTAAATTTTTATATATGTTAAATCAGTCCTTCTGTCTCTCTGATCAGTTTTCTACTAAAGTCAATCACACAACCCTTATTGGCCCCCCTAATGAAGGATAAACCCATGTAAATGGGATTTTCTTGGAGCTCTTTGAGACTAGTTCCCAGAATTCCTCTTGTCTATTTGCATAAGAGTGAGGCAGTCTCCTCAACCCTAATGATTTGTTTGTCAATCCACACTCTTGGCTCCACCTAATCTGATCAGAAATGCCTGTACTACTCTCATGGGCCCCAAGAAGGGCAAAACCAGTCTGTAGCTAGTCATAACCAATGTGTTGATGCTGAAGATTGATGAAAGTGGAGGGGCTGTGTTCCCATTAGGGAAGGGCTGCTAGCTTATTTTTTTGTTGGGGGCTTTGCACATGCTCATTATGCCTAATCATGCTTCACTTCCTTTGCCCCAGCCATTAGGCGGGTGGGAGGTATTTTCTTTTTTTCCTTCCAGCTGCCAGAAGGAGCCTTACCAAGGCGATGGTTTGTGCACCCTGGATAGGTGTTATAGTCCTCTGGGCTTGACCCTAGGCCAAGACTTGGTGGTTCTCACCCTAGCTTCGGCGAAGGTGGATCTGCCCGCACGTGCTGTTCATTGGTGAAAGCCTCGGACACATAAGTATCGGAGCCCATACCTTCGGGTGGGACTCACAGGCGATGACACAACCAGTCTGTAATTTGGAACCAGATCAGCTATTATCTTGGCTTCTGCTTTAAAACCCCAGTAGGTGAGCTTTGCCCATAGAAGAAGCCCATGTCAAGGCGGTCTCCTCAACCCTAATGATTTGTTTGGCAATCCACACTCTTGGCTCAACCCTGCATTACACCCCTAAAAGGGTGAAACTGGTCTGTAGTTGAGAATCTGACTCTTAGCTCTCCTTAAGCTGATCAGAAGCCCCTGCACTACACAGATGAGCCCCAAAAAGGGTGCGACCAGTCTGCAGTTGGGAATCTGATCAGCTATTATCCTGGCTTCTGCTGTGAGGTGGTCTCCTCAAACCTAATGATTTGTTTGTTAATCCACACTCTTGGCTCAACCCTGCACTACACTGATGAGCCCCAAGAAGGGTAAAACCAATCTCTAGTTGCGAATCTGATCAGCTATTATTTTGGCTTCTGCTAAAGACCCAGTGGATGAGCTTTAGCCCATAGGATCAACCCATGTAACCCATTTCTTGGAGCTCTTTTAGACTAGTTCCCAGAATTCCTCTTGTTTATTTGCATAAGTATGAGGTGGTCTCCTCAATGCTAATGATATGCTTGTGTTGCAACCCAGCTCTTTTTACATTTGAACCTGTCTCATGGGTAAAAAAGGTTGGTGATTCCTGGTCTACAGCATGCAACTATTTCTGGCTGTCAGTTCCCCGCCTTTATCCCTCCGCCAATTAAACTCACTCTTCCCCATAAGCGCCGGCAGGACTCTAACAAAGTAATGTCACATTTCATAGACTCGGCAGACACTCCTGTGGTGTTTTTGTAATGGAAAAGTAAAACGCCTCTTCATCCTAAATTGCATTTAGAATGGCGCACTTGATTATCCAAAATACTTTCCGCCGAACCTCTTCCGCGTGACATTTATCTTGAGATTTTTTTTCAAATGAGTTTGAAAATCGCTGCACAATGACTCTCCTGGTTTATAGGGCAATCTTACCTTGAATATTCTTTGTAAGAAGGGAAAAAAAAAGAAATATATTTAATGGCGATTGAAAGTCACATCGCGGCCCCTGTCATTGATGCATTAAATTGGCCGCTGCTGCCATTAAGCCGCAATCTGTACGGCGTCCTCTTGACTTTTTTTTTTACCGAACAGCATGTTTTTTTTACTTTAATAACATCTGCTTTGCTGCTGGTTAGTAATCTTCCCCGATATTATTTCCCTACATTCTCTATGCCTGGCAAATAAATTTCATTAAAGTCTGCTTTAATATTCCTTGGGTATATGTCACATTCACTGCTCGCGGTTTCGGAAATTTGTTCCCTTTGATAATACGCCAATATGTTCAGTGCCCGTGTTCCTCGTTAAAAGAACGTGGCCGCGTCGCTATCGGGGCATTGTTAAATCACACGCGGGGCTGTTGGGCAGGTCGTGTTGTTTTGGGAAGAACAATTCCACTTTATCGTCCTGAGTTGGAACACGAGGACCTTGGCTCAGAGAAAAACGTTAAGGTGAAATATTTCATCGATTGTAGAAACCCGTTCTAATGAAATAGTTGCGCTAATCACTATTTTTTTGGACAGTGGCTTAGTTTTGGTACCTTGACATTCTGGGGCCCTGCTTGGTTCTGACTTGTAAGGGGTCTGTATGTTCTCCCCATGTCTGCGGGTTTCTTCCAGGTACTTAGCTTTCTGCCCCATTCTGGGGTCCTGCTTGGTTCTGAGCTGTAAGGAGTCTGTATGTTCTCCCCATGTCTGTGGGTTTCTTACGGGTACTTAGCTTTCCGCCTCATTCTGGGGTCCTGCTTGGTTCTGAGCTGTAAGGAGTCTGTATGTTCTCCCCATGTCTGTGGGTTTGTTCCGGGTACTTAGCTTTCCACCCCATTCTGGGGTCCTGCTTGGTTCTGACTTGTAAGGAGTCTGTATGTTCTCCCCACGTCTGTGGGTTTCTTCTGGGTACTTAGCTTTCCACCCCATTCTGGGGTCCTGCTTGTTTCTTACCTGTAAGGAGTCTGTATGTTCTCCCCATATCTGTGGGTTTCTTCCGGGTACTTAGCTTTCCACCCCATTCTGGGGTCCTGCTTGGTTCTGACTTGTAAGGAGTCTGTATGTTCTCCCCATGTCTGTGGGTTTCTTCTGGGTACTTAGCTTTCCACCCCATTCTGGAGTCCTGCTTGGTTCTGACTTGTAAGGAGTCTGTATGTTCTCCCCACATCTGTGGGTTTCTTCTGGGTACTTAGCTTTCCACCCCATTCTGGGGTCCTGCTTGTTTCTTACCTGTAAGGAGTCTGTATGTTCTCCCCATATCTGTGGGTTTCTTCCGGGTACTCAGGTTTCCTCCCATACCCCAAGGACAATCGAGAAGGTTAATTGGTTCCTGATAAATTTGACCCTAGTTTGTGTGACTGTGATAAGGACCATAGATTGTAAGCTCCTCAGGGGCAGAGACTGGTTTGAAATGAATATGTCCTGTCTAGTATGCCTGTTGAGGAAACCCTGGAGCTACTGCTAGGTCAAGGGTGACAGCAACTCCAGGGTTCCTCAACATCAACAGGCACAGTTGTGTCTATTTCAGAGCATGAAGCTCAATGTGGGTGTGGCCAATTCTAAGGGGCAGATTTATCAAAGTCTGAAATGAATAACTCCTCTATAGTGCACATAAATATTAGGGGGTCATTTAAGAATGCATCCACAAGTGTAGGTGCTCTAAAATGGACCCAATGGAAATCACATATTGATGCAATTCATGAGGGCACTTGTGTCCAGACTTGCTCCTGCTCTTACATATGGTCGCCAATGTGTTTAACCTGCCTCAGGGAAATGGCGAGCAACTGTGCTTATTGACATTGGGGAACCCAGTGGATGAGCTTTAGCCCATAGAATAAACCCATGTAAATGGGATTTTCTTTGAGCGCTTTGGGATTAGTTCCCAGAATTCCTCTTGTTTCTTTGCATAAGTGTAAGGCGGTCTCCTCAACCCTAATGATATGCTTGTGTTGCAACCCAACTCTTTTTACATTTGAATGTGTCTAATGGGTAAAAAAAAAAAAAAAAATTCTCCTAGATCCCTGGTCTATAGCATGAAAGTAGTTAACTCTGAGCTTTGCGCAGTGGCAGTATCATAGCCAATGAGGTCAAACCGAGGTGTGATTATTGCTAATTGTGATGAAGCTGAAGCTTAATGAAAATGCAGGGGGGGGGGTTCTTATTAGGGAAGAGCTGCTGACTTATTTTTTGTCGGGGGCTTCGCACATGCTCATTATGCCTAATCATGCTTCACTTCCTTGCCACAGCCGTTAGGTGGGCGGAAGGTTTTTTTTCTTTTATTCCTTCCAGCTGCCAGCTGGAGCCTTACCAAGGCGATTAATGGCATTGCACCCGTACACTTTTGCACCCTTTTTGTGTTTGATTGGTGCACCCTGGATAGGTGTCATAGTCCTCTGGGCTTGACCCTAGGTCAAGACTTGGTGGTTCTCACCCTAGCTTCGGCGAAGGTGGATCTGCCCACACATGCTGTTCATTGGCGAAAGCCTTGGACACATGAGCATCGACACCCATACCTTCGTGTAGGACTCACAGGCGATGACTCAACATCATGAATGTAGTTAAGCCTAATTTGTGTGATAAGGACCATCGATTGTAAGCTCTTCTGGGGCAGAGACAGGTTTGAAGTGAACATGTCCTGTCTAGTATGCCTGTTGAGGATACCCTGGAGCTACCCTGGAGCCACTACTAGGCAACCTTGGAGCTACTATTAGGCAACCCTGGAGCTACTACTAGGCAACCCTGGAGCCACTACTAGGCAACCCTGGAGCTACTACTAGGTCAAGGGTGACAGCAACTCTAGAGTTCCTCAACATCAAAAGGCACAGTTGTGTCTATTTTGGTGTATGAAGCTCAATGTTGGTATGGCCAACTCTATGGGGCACATTTACTAAATCCATATTTACTCATGCGTTTTTTTCTTAAATTGTCACAACTTTTTCGTAGCTGTTACGACTTTTTCGTAAATTGTTGCGACTTTTTCGTAGCCGTCGCGCCGATTACGAAAGTTTCGGATTCATTCAAGCTTCAGTATCGTGACTTTCCTTGGGCCAGGTTGGAGCTGCAGAGTGCCATTAAACCCTATGGGAGGCTTTCCTCGGGCCGGGTTGGAGCTGCAGAGTGCCATTGAGCCCTATGAGAGACTTTCCTTGGGCCGGGTTGGAGCTGCAGAGTGCCATTGAGCCCTATGGGAGACTTTCCTTGGGCAGGGTTGGAGCTGCAGAGTGCCATTGAGCCCTATGGGAGACTTTCCTTGGGCCGGGTTGGAGCTGCAGAGTGCCATTGAGCCCTATGGGAGACTTTCCTTGGGCCGGGTTGGAGCTGCAGAGTGCCATTGAGCCCTATGGGAGACTTTCCTTGGGCCGGGTTGGAGCTGCAGAGTGCCATTGAGCCCTATGAGAGACTTTCCTTGGGCCGGGTTGGAGCTGCAGAGTGCCATTGAGCCCTATGGGAGACTTTCCTTGGGCAGGGTTGGAGCTGCAGAGTGCCATTGAGCCCTATGGGAGGCTTTCCTTGGGCCGGGTTGGAGCTGCAGAGTGCCATTGAGCCCTATGGGAGGCTTTCCTTGGGCCAGGTTGGAGCTGCAGAGTGCCATTGAGCCCTATGGGAGAATTTTCTTTGGGCCGGGTTGGAGCTGCAGAGTGCCATTGAGCCTATGGGAGGCTTTCCTTGGGCCAGGTTGGAGCTGCAGAGTGCCATTGAGCCCTATGGGAGACTTTCCTTGGGCCGGGTTGGAGCTGCAGAGTGCCATTGAGCCCTATGGGAGACTTTCCTTGGGCCGGGTTGGAGCTGCAGAGTGCCATTGAGCCCTATGGGAGGCTTTCCTTGGGCCGGGTTGGAGCTGCAGAGTGCCATTGAGCCCTATGGGAGACTTTCCTTGGGCCGGGTTGGAGCTGCAGAGTGCCATTGAGCCCTATGGGAGACTTTCCTTGGGCCGGGTTGGAGCTGCAGAGTGCCATTGAGCCCTATGGGAGACTTTCCTTGGCCGGGTTGGAGCTGCAGAGTGCCATTGAGCCCTATGGGAGACTTTCCTTGGCCGGGTTGGAGCTGCAGAGTGCCATTGAGCCCTATGGGAGACTTTCCTTGGGCCGGGTTGGAGCTGCAGAGTGCCATTGAGCCCTATTAGAGACTTTCCTTGGGTCAGGTTGGAGCTGCAGAGTGCCATTGAGCCCTATGGGAGGCTTTCCTTGGGCAGGGTTGGAGCTGCAGAGTGCCATTGAGCCCTATGGGAGACTTTCCTTGGGCCGGGTTGGAGCTGCAGAGTGCCATTGAGCCCTATGGGAGGCTTTCCTTGGGCCGGGTTGGAGCTGCAGAGTGCCATTGAGCCCTATGGGAGACTTTCCTTGGGCCGGGTTGGAGCTGCAGAGTGCCATTGAGCCCTATGGGAGACTTTCCTTGGGCCGTGTTGGAGCTGCAGAGTGCCATACGAAAAAGTTGCGACAATATACAAGCAAATCGTAACGGCTACGAAAAAGTAGCGACAATTTACGAAAAAGTTGTAACGGCGACGAAAAAATCGCAAAAAATACAAAAAAGTCGTAAAATGTTCGTTTCCAATCTGAATTTTTCCCATTCAGATTCGTGGATTAGTAAATGTGCCCTAAGGGTGGCACTTTAGAAACGCTGCAACTTTTGTTTAGGTTGAATTTTTCCCACGGCTTGCAGCAATTGGGTTTTTCCATAAATACTGTATCCTAGAAATCGAGGGAAATTACAATTGTAGTTTTTTTTTATTTTTTGCTCACGATTGGGTTTGAGAACATCAATAGGCTTGTCTCTCTGCTTGGTCTCGTTCTTCCCTATATCCGTATGGGTTTCTGTCCCTTGCCAAAAAAAATGCTTTAATAAAACCAGTTATAGGGCTTTTGTTTCCCTTTAATAGGGCACTTTGAGTGTAAGCCCCTCCGGGGCAATAAACTAGTGAAATTCTTTGGAAATTTGAAACAGCAGGACCCAACATCAAGCATCGTCCCCCCCACAGCCAGCGGGGAGGTGGGACACTGGGAGCTTTAGTCTTCAAAAGGCTGAGGGGGCAGAGGCTCCTGTTTCTGCTTTGAAGAATAACGGATCCTTATTATTTCGATTTTTAATGGCCGACTGGTGTGAATGAGCCCCGGGCAATAGGTATGGCTCCTATGAGTGAACACTCAGACTGAAACGATTGAATGATTTGTAATTCTTTCCTCTCTATCTTTTCCTTCATACAAACTGTGCCGTCGGATTACTGCCAATACCTTCCTTAACGTTTTCCTCCTTCTCTCTTCTCCGTAACCTTTAATTCCACCGTAAAGTCGTTTTGCCTCAATTATATATTTTTTCAGTTTACCAAACAGCTCTCCGATCTGACGTTAGGATATTTTCAATTACTTTTAATTACTGCTTCCTTGTCGTCTGTAATTTGCACATTGTTGTTTTATTTCATCTGGAAAGAAACGAGGGATAAAAATGAATTACGCTGGGGGAAAATACGCCGCGTACTATTGAGATTTCATTCGGCCGGCCCTATAATATTAAATTGAATAGAGTTCAGATTAATTGGTTTTGTTTCCTTTTCTTCAAAATGCCCACAAAGAAGGGGAAAAAAAGTAACTTTGGAGCAGGGAAAAGCCACTCGTCAGCAAACGTTCCTCTCGGATATCGGAGTTTGGCGACAACTAATCTTTAGTGCAGCCCACGACGTCGCCCTCGTATTATTATGATGACATTTTTGATTGTTAATGCCGTCTTCGGGGAAATTTAAAACACCCCGCAATGCAATTTGTTTAATTAAATTGGACTTGGGATCAAGGTTAAGAAAGAGTGAGTTAATGATTAGGTGTAGGATGTGGGGAAATCACACAACAAGCGAGTTGATATTAGGCACAGAAAAGGCTGATACAAAAAAGTGAAAAGCCAATAGTATTAATAGAATGAGTATTTAATGGGAATAAATGCACCTCCAAGGACCAGGACCAATTATATACACCAAAAGTTTATATCCAGCACTTACATACTGTATTTATTTCAAGCCGAAATCCTGATCTTATAGTAGGGACCCATATGGGTTTATCCCCTACTGGTTTGGGAATTCCGTACTGGTCTGGAAATGTCCTGTTAGCTAAGGAAGTCCCAGTCTATGTAACCTCTGCCCCCGGGGTGGGATATATTTCCCTATTGGTCCTGGAGGGTAATGACCATTTCCTGTTAACGTTTAATATAGTAAGTGTGAGTACATGGTTCTTCCTCCTTGGGTTCTACCTGCTGAACAGGTTGGATGCTCCTGGGGAGCCTGGGACATGGGCCTTAGTATAGAAGAGTGCCAGAAGTTTGGTAAATATTTTTTCCATTGAATAGTGTCCATAAGAATAGTCTTTAATGGACATAAATGCACCTCTAAGGACCAGAACCAATTATATATACTGTACCAGAAGGTTATATCATGCACAGATAAAATCCTGATCTTATTATAGGGCCCCTTAGGCTTTAATCACATACTGGTTTGGGTATTCCACCCAGGTCTGGAGATTTATTGTTAGCTAAGGAAGTCCCAGTCCTGTTAAGGTTTAATATAGTAAGTGTGAGTACATGGCTCTTCCTCCTTGGTCTTTACCTGCTGAACAGGTTGGATGCTCCTGGGGAGCCTAGGACATGGGCCTCAGTAAAGAAGAGTGCCAGAAGTTTGGTAAATATTTTTTCCATTGAATAGTGTCTATAAGAATAGTATTTAATGGACATAAATGCACCTCTAAGGACCAGAACCAATTATATATACCAGAAGGTTATTTCCAGCACTTGTAAAATACAGTTTATTTGAAGACAAAATCCTGATCTTATTGTAGGGGCCCATAGGCTTAAATCCCATACTGGTTTGGGTATTCCACCCAGGTCTGGAAATTTCTTGTTAGCTAAGGAAGTCCCAGTCTATGTAACCTCTGCCCCTGGGTGGGATAGATTTCCCTATTGGCCCTGGAGGGTAATGGCCATTTCCTTTTAAGGTTTAATATAGTAAGTGTGAGTACATGGCTCTTCCTCCTGGGTTTTTACCTGCTGAACAGGTTGGATGTTCCTGGGGAGCCCGGGACATGGGCCTTAGTAAAGAAGAGTGCCAGAAGTTGACTTTTTTGGTTTCCATTATTTGCCAATTGGAATAGTATCTAAAAGAATGAGAATTTAATGGAAATTAATGCACCACTAAGGACCAGAACCCATTTTATATCCCAGTTAGTTATGTCCAGAACTGTATCTGAAGCCAAGACCCATAGGGTTAAATCCGATTATGGGTATTCCACCCAAGTCTGTAAATTTCTTGTTAGCTAAGGAAGTCCCAGTCTATGTA
The DNA here is from genome assembly GCF_000004195.4 of Xenopus tropicalis. Lineage (NCBI taxonomy): Eukaryota > Metazoa > Chordata > Amphibia > Anura > Pipidae > Xenopus > Xenopus tropicalis. The sequence goes on along the minus strand of NC_030685.2, from coordinate 86,963,415 downwards.
ACCTCTGCCTCTGGGTGGGATATATTTCCCTATTGGCCCTGGAGGGTAATGGCCATTTCCTATTAAGGTTTAATATAGTAAGTGTGAGTACATGGCTCTTCCTCCTGGGTTTTTACCTGCTGAACAGGTTGGATGATCCTGGGGAGCCCGGGACATGGGCCTTAGTAAAGGAGAGTGCCAGAAGTTGACTTTTTTGGTGGATATTTTTCCAATTTCTTGCCAATTGCAATAGTATCTAAAAGAATGAGTATTTAATGGAAATTAATGCACCACTAAGAACCAGAACCCATTTTATCCACTAGTTAGTTATTTCTAGAACTTGTGAAATATATTTGAAGCCAAAATCATGATCTTATTGTAGGGACCATAGGCAGCGCCCGGCAGGTTATCAGGGGTGGCAAAACACAGTGCCTGGTAAAGCCCTATTGGCCTGGACGGTAATGACCATTTCCTGTTATGTATGTATGTATGTATGTATAACTTTATTTATAAAGCGCCACAAGGGTACGCAGCGCTGTACAATCTTACAGAATACAAAATTACACACAGGGAGGACAAGTGATATAATAAATAAATACAATAAATAAATATATATAAGTGCCATGTGGTATGAGACACAGTAGGAAGGAGGTCCCTTCCCCGTAGAGCTTACAATCTAAGTGTTATGGTTTAATATAGTAAGTGTGAGTACATGGCTCTTCCTCTTTGGTCTTCAGCTGCTGAACAGGTTGGATGCTCCTGGGGAGCCTGGGACATGGGCCTCAGTAAAGAAGAGCGCCTGAAATTGACTTGGTCCTGGAGGGTAATGATCATTTCCTATTAAGGTTAAACATAATAAGTACATGGCTCTTGGTTGGATAACGTTCCCTATTGGTCCTAGAGGGTAATGACCATTTCCTATTAAGGTTAAACATAATAAGTACATGGCTCTTGGTTGGATAACGTTCCCTATTGGTCCTAGAGGGTAATGACCATTTCCTATTAAGGTTAAACATAATAAGTACATGGCTCTTGGTTGGATAACGTTCCCTATTGGTCCTAGAGGGTAATGACCATTTCCTATTAAGGTTAAACATAATAAGTACATGGCTCTTGGTTGGATAACGTTCCCTATTGGTCCTAGAGGGTAATGACCATTTCCTATTAAGGTTAAACATAATAAGTACATGGCTCTTGGTTGGATAACGTTCCCTATTGGTCCTAGAGGGTAATGACCATTTCCTATTCAGGTTAAACATAATAAGTACATGGCTCTTGGTTGGATAACGTTCCCTATTGGTCCTAGAGGGTAATGACCATTTCCTATTCAGGTTAAACATAATAAGTACATGGCTCTTGGTTGGATAACGTTCCCTATTGGTCCTAGAGGGTAATGACCATTTCCTATTAAGGTTAAACATAATAAGTACATGGCTCTTCCTCTTGGGTCTTCAGATTGGATGCTCCTGGGGGGCCTGGGACACAGGCCTCAATAAAGAGTAGTGTCCAAAGTTGACATTTTTTGATGAATATTTTTCCATCCTTTTGCCAATTTGAATATACAAATTAGGTCTATGAGATTTCCAATATTTCCAAAACAAAAATTGCTTTTGTGAAAAGTAGTAAATAGAGTAAAGCACAGGAATGTTGTCTTGAAACAGTCATGGATAAGATTGGTCACCAAGTTGGAGTTTTTAATGAAAACCCCTAGATCGTTGGTTCTCAACCTTCCTAATTAATACAATTAATTAATTAATACACCCCCATCCATAAAATTATTCCTAAGACCATCGGAAATATGTGTTTTCCCATGGTCTTAGGCGACCCCCTGTGAAAGTGTTGTACCACCCCTAAAGGGGTCCCGACCCACAGGTTGAGAACCGCTGCTCCAGATGTGGAACCCTTCTGTCCATGGGTTACTTTCCCTTTAGAATAATTCCCAATATTAGTTCCAAGAGCTATCAGGCTGCCTATTCTGCTCGTTAATCATTTCAAGGTTTCTACGTGTAAATCAACAGCAAAAGAGGAATTTCCAGGGTCAGTAGAAATCCAAGTGGCTCCATTACCGCTTGTGTTTGAGAAGCTTTAATGAGCGAATCTCATCTTGTTTTTGGTGACTTTCTGGAGTTATGTTACAGTGCGACTCAGCAGATCATTAAAGACAATGAGCTGTGTAATTACGGACTGCAGATGCATCGCAATCAGCGTAATAAGTCATTAAATGTTTGTAGGTGGTTATTCCAGGTCCAACGGAAGGAGAAAAGTGATTACAAATCAAAATCTCTGCTCCATAATGTAAACCGACTATAAACAGCGCTTTCATCGGAATACGTCCCACAATGCACCTTCTGGGTCTCTAAAATACATTAAATATATGGAAAAAACAGTCCGATAGCCCAGCGGGGGGAATGTAAGAAATACGCACAAAAAGAAATTTAGCCATTTTTGAATTTGTGAGTTTGTTTTTCTAAATGGAATAAACTTGTATATCGAACGGTCAATTATTTATTAATAAGGAAAACTCACATTTTTCAAGTTTACAAACTTTATGAACTCGAAAAATTGGAGTTTGAGAATACGGCCTGACTTTGCCTATGGCAACTCCCACTGACTGACGCTTTTACGTGGTGAATTTTTACATTCGAGTTTTTGTGTTTAATAAATACAACAGCCTGCGTCCTCCATATCCCACAATTCCCTGTACACGTGATGTCAATAGGAGGGATCCAGGATTTGGTTCGTGATTCGTCCAAGATTTGGATTCGGTTCGGTACTCGGGTGAATCTTTTACAAAGGATTCGGGGTTTGGGCAAATACGAAAATAGTGGATTAGGTTAATCGCTAGTCAATAAGGGAAGATACATCCCAGCGCAATGCATTGTGGGTTATGTAGTTCCTGCATGCTGTCTGTAAGCTGTGGAGAAGTTGTTACAATTTGTAACATCAGTGTTTTAGTCCCTCCTCCCCTGCCAGGATTTCCAATGATGCAGAGAGAGAAGAGTTGTTCTGTAGATGGATTTCAGCATATAAACATGGCTTATTCATACTGTTTATAGATTACAGGGGTTTCTGTGTTATATATTACCATATTTTGGTTTGGAAGCATATAGGGAAAATACAGGGATTGTATCATATAGGGATATTATAAGCCCCCGAGGAGTTCCTTATAATATATAGTGAATAAAGTACCCCCTATTGTAACATATAGGGATATTATAAGTCTCCGAGGGGTTCCTTATAATATATAGTGAATAAAGTACCCCCTATTGTAACATATAGGGATATTATAAGTCACAGAGGAGTTCCTTATAATATATAGTGAATAAAGTGCCCCCTATTGTAACATATAGGGATATTATAAGTCCCCGAGGAGTTCCTTATAATATATAGTGAATAAAGTGCCCCCTATTGTAACATATAGGGATATTATAAGTCCCCGAGGAGTTCCTTATAATATATAGTGAATAAAATACCCCCTATTGTAACATATAGGGATATTATAAGCCCCTGAGGGGTTCCTTATAATATATAGTGAATAAAGTGCCCCCTATTGTAACATATAGGGATATTATAAGTCCCTAAGGAGTTCCTTATAATATATAGTGAATAAAGTGCCCCCTATTGTAACATATAAGGATATTATAAGCCCCCGAGGAGTTCCTTATAATATATAGTGAATAAAGTGCCCCCTATTGTAACATATAGGGATATTATAAGTCCCAGAGGAGTTCCTTATAATATATAGTGAATAAAGTGCCCCCTATTGTAACATATAGGGATATTATAAGCCCCCGACGAGTTCCTTATAATATATAGTGAATAAAGTGCCCCCTATTGTAACATAAAGGGATATTATAAGCCCCCAAGGGGTTCCTTATAATATATAGTGAATAAAGTGCCCCCTATTGTAACATAAAGGGATATTATAAGCCCCCGAGGAGTTCCTTATAATATATAGTGAATAAAGTGCCCCCTATTGTAACATATAGGGATATTATAAGTCCCCGACGAGTTCCTTATAATATATAGTGAATAAAGTACCCCCTATTGTAACATATAGGGATATTATAAGCCCCCGAGGAGTTCCTTATAATATATAGTGAATAAAGTGCCCCCTATTGTACAATATAGGGATATTATAAGTCCCCGAGGAGTTCCTTATAATATATAGTGAATAAAGTGCCCCCTATTGTACAATATAGGGATACTGAAGAGTTCCATCATGGAATTCTGAAGTCACCTCTGCGTTCCATGACCTGTATAAAAGCACGATGCCTTCGGCCTCGTGCTTTTATACAGGTCATGGAACTCCTCGGTGACTTCTAATATCCTCATATTTTACAACAATAAGCTTCGTTTATAAGGATATAATTTACGGTTTGATCCCATAGAGAAATGACCAGACTATATTATATGTACATTAGAAAGCTCTGTCTTTGCTCATAATGAAGGCCTTTGTGCCACCATAGGGTTAATCCAATACGTCATCAGCAGCCTCCGTGTCATTAACCCCCCCCGGCCCCCCATTCTATTGTTATTGATGAGTGTAATTGAGCGGAGATATAATCCGGCCTGGCACTTTGTAACATAAGAGAATGGACGCGCCGTTTCCATGTATATATAATCGCTCTCCGTTGAGTGACCTTTAAATATCGAAGAGGCTAAGTGGGAAAGGACGGCAATAATGACATTTTAATTGATTTATAAATTATTGAGGAAGGTTACTGAAATATGCGCAACACTCCTGCATCCGACGGACTCGGCCGGACTCCCCGGGAATAATTATATGGGCACCGAGCAACCAGAAACAAGGGCCTGGCATTGGGGAGAGGGGGGGCGTCGTTGGGGAGAGGGGAGGCGTCGTTGGGGAGAGGGGGGGTGTCATTGGGGAGAGGGGAAGCGTCGTTGGGGAGAGGGGAGGCGTCGTTGGGGAGAGGGGAAGCGTCATTGGGGAGAGGGGGAGGCGTCGTTGGGGAGAGGGGAGGCGTCGTTGGGGAGAGGGGAAGCGTCGTTGGGGAGAGGGGAGGCGTCGTTGGGGAGAGGGGAAGCGTCATTGGGAGAGGGGGAGGCGTCGTTGGGGAGAGGGGAGGCGTCGTTGGGGAGAGTGAAGGCGTTGTTGGGGAGAGGGGGGGCATCAGTGGGGAGAGGGGGGGCGTCGTTGGGGAGAGGGGAGGCGTCATTGGGGAGAGGGGGGGTGTCACTGGGGAGAGGGGGGCAGCGTTGGGGAGAGGGGGCGGTGTTGGGGAGAGGGGGGCGGTGTTGAGGAGAGGGGGGCGGCGTTGGGGAGAGGGGGGCGTCGTTGGGGAGAGGGGGGTGGCGTTGGGGAGAGGGGGGTGGCGTTGGGGAGAGGGGGCAGCGTTGGGGAGAGGGGGGTGGCGTTGGGGAGAGGGGGGCAGCGTTGGGGAGAGGGGGTCGGCGTTGGGGAGAGGGGGCAGCGTTGGGGAGAGGAGGGCGTCATTGGGGAGAGGGGGGCAGCGTTGGGGAGAGGGGGGCGTCGTTGGGGAGAGGAGGGCGTCATTGGGGAGAGGGGGGCAGCGTTGGGGAGAGGGGGGCGTCGTTGACCAGTGGCCGTTGCTTTATTTCTAGGTGCCCTTGTGTTTTATTACTGAGAAGTCTCAGTACGGCGAATATCACAGGCTATAATAATAAATATTGATTGTTTTTTTTACGTTCAGCACAATGAGTTTTACAGCGTTGGACACGGGAAGTTTTAGACACTTGGGCCTAGGGAGGGTTACGGGGTTATAGTCGCCCACTGTGTAAATGATTAACATTCTCCAAACACAAAAATAATATACTGGGAATAACCCCTAGAAATAGGGCACCATAGAAACACATTGTCCAATGGGAATGGGAGATACCGAGGCCAAAGGGGCTCATTCTAAAGTCATCTTGCCCAAGCAGCAGAGAGGAAAGATGAGCCAATCTGCATTGTGTTCAGTCTCCATATATACTGTATATATTAGCGATGCACCGAATCCACTTTTTTGGATTCGGCCGAATCCCTGAATCCTTCGTAAAGGATTTAGCCAAATACCAAACCAAATCCTAATTGGAAAGGGTTAAATATCGAAACGTTTTGGAAAAATGTTGAAAAAAATGTTGAACTTCCGTGTTAACATGACAAAAAGTCACATGATTTTTAGGATTCAGATTCGGTTCGGCCAGGACCATGGATTTGTCCGAATCCGAATCCGAATCCTGCCAAAAAAGGCTGAATCTTGCCCAGATCTCGAACCAAATCCCAGATTCAGTGCATCCCTAGCATATATATATATATATATATATATTGCCCACTTCAGGAACTAGTCAGACCCGCATAGAGGGGCTTATTTATCCATTTTCAATTTTGTTTTTCAAAATCGATTAAACTCGCAGATCGAATGTTCATTTATTTATTAGTGGTAAACTTGTGCAATTAAGAAAAAACTTGAATACTCGAATTTTCAAGTTTTACACTCAAATGCAGCTTGTGGATTCAGCTGACAATAAGAATTGACTTTGCCCAGGACAACTCCCATTCTATTCGGTTCTTTTTTGCCATTGACGGATTTTTTGTGAAAAATTGCTTCACTGAGTGAGGAAAAACTTGCGGTTGAGTCAAAAAGTTGTGGCCGCATCAAAAAAGTCACATGGTAGCCATGTTTTGCAAATTTTTGGCCTGCAGAATGCAAATTCAAGTACCCCCACCTGGGGGCAATTCCCAGGTTCCCATACTTCACTATTTATTTGTTACAGTTTTTGAATTATTTGCCTTCTTTTTCCAACTCTTCAAATGGGGGTCACTGACCCCGGCAGCCAAACCCTATTGCTCTGTGAGGCTCCAGTTTTATTGTTATTGTTACTTTTTATTCCTTATCTTTCTATTCAGTCCCTCCCCTATTCATATATCAGCCCCTCCCCTATTCATATATCAGCCCCTCCCCTATTCATATATCAGCCCCTCCCCTATTCATATACCAGTGTCTCATCCAAACTAATCCCTGGTTGCTAAGGTAATTTAGACCCTACCAAACAAATAGCTGTTGAATTCCAGATTGGAACTGAATATGAAATAACTAAAGAACTACAAATAATAAAAAATGAAGACCAATTGCAAACTGTCTCAGAATATCCCTCTCTACATCATATTAAAGTTAACTCAAAGGTGAACATCCCCTTTAAATGAGCTGTCAGTGTAATCCCCTATTATTGTCCATTGTCCAAAATAATATCTGCATCTCTTTCCAATCAATAATTCCTAATCAAATATTGTAGGCAAAAAAACTGGACCCATACAATGACCAATGACCTCCTAACTCGGTCAAGAAGAGCCCAGTTGGTAGCCAGTCCTTGAATGAAACCTTAAGCTATGGCTAAACACTAATTTTAATCCTTTAGCCTCTTGGTTTGATTTTGGATCAAAGGGTTTAGAGCTCTTCATGCCAAGGCAACAATTTTGCAAGTATTTTTTTGTTACCAAGCCAAGTATTTGACAGTTGTAGTTGAGTCCGGCTGGGAGGTTGTCACGGACATGCCCTGTGGACCTTCTTACTTCCAAATAATATTTGCATCTCTTTCCAATCAATAATTCCTAGTGAAATATTGTAGGCAAATATACTGGACCCATACAACGACCAATGACCTCCTAACTCGGTCAAGACAAGCCCAGTTGGTTGCCAGTCCTTGAATGAAACCTTAAGCTACGGCTAAACACTAATTTTATTCTTTTAGCCCCTTAGTTTGATGTTAGATTAAAGGGTTTAGAGCTCTTTGTGCCAAGGCAACAATTTTGCAAGTAAATGTTTTGTTACCAAGCCAAGTATTTGACAGTTGTAGTTGAGTCCGGCTGGGAGGTTGTCACGGACATGCCCTGTGGACCTTCTTACTTCCAAATAATATTTGCATCTCTTTCCAATCAATAATTCCTAGTGAAATATTGTAGGCAAATATACTGGACCCATACAACGACCAATGACTTCCTAACTCGGTCAAGAAGAGCCCAGTTGGTAGCCAGTCCTTGAATGAAACCTTAAGCTACGGCTAAACACTAATTTTATTCTTTTAGCCCCTTAGTTTGATGTTAGATTAAAGGGTTTAGAGCTCTTTGTGCCAAGGCAACAATTTTGCAAGTAAATGTTTTGTTACCAAGCCAAGTATTTGACAGTTGTAGTTGAGTCCGGCTGGGAGGTTGTCACGGACATGCCCTGTGGAGCCTCTTACTTTCATCGGACAAATCCCGCGCGTGGTTGCAACTGCCACTTTATTCCCAATCGCTAAGGGCAACAATTAGGACACAGCACATTACCTGCAACAAGTTGGCGCCTCTCTCCGACGCCGCTAGAATTTCCCCACCTTCTCGTACTTCTCCGGTTAAAGCTATTTCAAGATTCATTAAACATGATTACGGAATTTAAATTGAAGCCTTTCAGACTGCCTTCGCGTTGGCCTTATCATTGGAACAGAGAAATAAAGGGATGAGCTTTTGGCTCAGACGATTAGCTTTTTTCTTTTCTATATTTAAAAACGCTGACCTCAGACGGCGAGAGCATTTCTAACGCACGACGGCTGGGAAAATGAATCAGTCGCTTTGATTTAGCTGTTGGATCCCTTTCCCAGTAATGGCTTCGTGTTACTCAGATGTTGCTATCGACGAAATGAACTTTCTTTCGCTTCCAGATCGATACGAGATCTAAAATGGTGATTTTGCATCTTTCTTGTCTCGTACGGTCCGTCAGCTCGCCGCATTTTTTTTTCCAAATACTAAATATAAAATATTGAAGTTCCAACTGGGTATTTGGGTCGTAACCTTTGCAAGAAGCGAGATACCACAAGTGACACATGGATTCAATAAAAGCTTTCTTCCCTGCCCGAATCACATCCACTGTCATTCATCAAGTCCAAGCCACACAGGCAAACATGACATTTTTTATCATTTGATTTTTTTTTTTAGTCTATTGGCTGAATGTTATCAAAAGGGAAAACAAAGAGAACAATGGGTCCAAAGTACACAATCACCTAAAGGGGGATGTTTAATTTCAAAAACATTTTTTTGTATAGATGGAGCAACCATAAGCAATTTTACAATTGGTTTTCATTTTCTATTTTGTATAGTTTTTTGAATTACTCCCCTTCCTATTCACCTTCTTTCAGCCTGCAGCAGGGTCCGATTGGGCCACCGGGAAAAATCCTGGAGGGGCCCCAGTGGCCCAGACCCGATCCCTGTCAGCCCCTGGGGGTAGGGGGGGTGCGGGGGACTCGACCAACAGGGGCACCTTGGGGGGTGAGTTTAGTCATGGTAGAAAAAAAACATGAAAATTACACAAATATGAATTTTAATAATTCTGCCCCTAATTGTACTTTGGGGCTGATTTACTTACCCACGAACGGGTCGAAATGAGTCCGATTGCGTTTTTTTCGTAATGATCGGTATTTTGCGATTTTTTCGTATTTTTTGCGATTTTTTCGGATTCTTTACGAATTTTTCGTTACCAATACGATTTTTGAGTAAAAACGCGAGTTTTTCGTAGCCATTACGAAAGTTACGTAAAATCTGGCGATTTTTCGTAGCATTAAAACTTGCGCAAAAAGTTGCGCTTTTTTTGTAGCGTTAAAACTTACGTGAAACTTTGCACCTTTTAAGTTTTAACGCTACGAAAAATGTGCAACTTTTCGCGTAAGTTTTAACGCTACGAAAAATGCGCAACTTTTTACGCAACTTTCGTAATGGATACGAAAAACTCGCGTTTTTACGCAAAAATCGTATTGGTAACGAAAAATTCGTAAAGAATCCGAAAAAATCGCAAAACATACGAAAAAGTCGCAAAATGTTCGTTTTCAAGTCGGAACTTTTCCAATTCGGGTCGGATTCGTGGGTTAGTAAATCAGCCCCTTTGTGTTAGAAAACCACTGTCTACATCAGCCTACCATTATTTTTGTGCCAATAGAGGTCATTTTTGAAAAAAAAACAAATACTACAGTTGTGGCTAGTGATGAGCGAATCTGTCCCATTTCGCCATAAAATTCGGGCAAAAAAAAAGGCAGGAAAATTCACAAAACGGGGAAAAATTTGTGAAACGCATCTTTTTTGTCACCCGTGTCTATTTTTTTGTCGCCCACATCTATTTTTGTTGCCCACACTTTTTGGACGCGCCCTTTTTTTTTGACACGACCCATTTTGACGGGCAACAAAAAAAATCTGTGCGACAAATTTTTCACAGAAGTTTCACAAAACAATTTGCCAATGGCGAAATGCGGACATTCGCTGCGCATCCATGCCTGCTGAGAAAAATTTGCTGATCACTAGTTGTGGCATCTAAAAGATAGGGGTTCCGGTTTAATAGAAACACTAGAGTGTAAGTAGGGTGAGTGAATTCTTTCTTTTGAACGGATTTGCGGCAAAATTTGCATTTTCTCAAATCTGTGTTGGAATTGTGTCATGTGATTTGTTTTGCCTGGGAAAAAAAATAATTTTTTCCTGAAAAGAAATAAATGGAGAAAAAACTCCTAGGGGCACATTTACTAATCCACGAACGGACCGAAAGTGTCCGAATGTGTTTTTTTCGTAATGATCGGTATTCTTGTGACTTTTTCGTCGCCGTCGCGATTTTTTCGTATTTTGCGCAACTTTTTCGTCGCCGTTATGACTTTATCGTATATTTTCCGCAACTTTTTCGTCGCTGTCACAAAAAAATCGGATTGTTTTTTCCACTGTTTACAATTGCTCAAAACGAAAAAATTGTGACGGCGACGAAAAAGTCGCGCAAAATCCGATAAAGTCATGCCGGCGATGAAAAAATTGCACAAAGTATGACAAAATCGTGGCAGCGACGAAAAAGTTGCAAGATTTTCGTTTCCAATCCGATTTTTTCCCATTCGGGATTCGGATTCGTGGATTAGTAAATGTGCCCCCTAGTGACTAGTGATGAGCAAATCTGTCCCGTTTTGCTGCGCAATAAATTCGAAAAATTTGTGAAACGCATTTGTTGTGCGATTTGTTTTGTCGCCCGCGTCTTTTTATTGTCCATGTATCTTTTTGTCACCTGCGTCTTTTTTTTTGCACTTTCTTTACACATCAGCGCCCAATTTGACGTCACGCCCTTTTTTAAAGTGACCACGCCCAATTTGACACGCAACGTATTTTTCCATGGCTAATTTTCACAGAAGTTTTGCAAAACAATTCGCCAGTGGGGAAATGCGGAAATTCGCTACAAATCCATGCCTGGCGAAAAAATTTGCTCATCGCTACTAGTGACTCCGGTGTATTTGGTGCCAGAAAAAAACATCAACCAACATTTGGTGCAAGAAAACAAACAAAAAAAATCCCCACCCACTGACTCCAAATGCATTGGGTGAAATTTCACTGAAATTTTTTTGAATTTTCAAAACAGACCCAAGATTTACAAGTGAGAAGGTCAAAGAATAGTCTCATATCATGGAGCTGTAAATACAAGAACTGGTAAAAATAAATAAACTGCTATAAAAACAAACCCCAACTATTGAATTTTTTATTTTGTTTTTAGAATTCCCCGGTTCTATTGCTAATAAAGTAAATAACGATGAGAAAAAACTCAATTAAAAAAATGCATTGTGCTTTTTGTATTCCCGGTTTAATAGTTTTAATAAAGCAAATAATAAAAATCATTAAACGGGAAATATGAAAACAAAATACATTTTAAAAAAAATCGATAGAATGATTTTTTGATTTTTTTTTTTATCTTCATTCAAGTAAATAACGGTGAACTTTTTTATTTTATAACAGAATTTATTCTACGGATTCATTTGTCGATTTCTAACAGATAAAAGAATTATTACACAAGACGTTTACGGCGTTTGTATTCTTTATGCTGATTCGCTTTCTGTTTATCTTAAATAATATCTCAACCCCCCGCGGAGGAACCACATTATGTAACTCACCTTTCTAAATATTTAATAGGTTATCTTACATCAGATCGGCTTCTGACAAAGGCAAATGATGCGTCTGGGAGAGAGATAAGTGTATATGGAAACCCGGACAATTAGATTTGCAGAAGGAATGTGCCCCCTGATACTCTGGATAATAAAAGTCATTAATTTCAGAAATTAAAATTCTGGTGCAAAAAGTACACAAAGGGACTCATTAGTGGGTAATTGCTTATTTTGTTGGAAATTGAAAGCCATTTTCAGACTCCACGTTCGGAGACTGGGGAGAAGCCGTTGTTTTGTTCATAATAAGTAATAAACACAAAATATTTGCTTCTTGTAAAAACTTTCTTTAGGAAAAAAATGATATATATAAATATATATATAGAGAGAGAGGTGATATGGACCCCAGTTCATGGGCCCCCATTAGCGAAACCGCAAGAAAATTCGTGAAACGACGAAAAATGCGGGAAATGCATTTGTCGCTCAATTTTTTTCTGGTTTTTTTTTGTTGCTGCGCTTTTTTGACAGGACCACGCCCAATTTTGCAGCGACCGCGCCCGATTTTGATGCGCGGTTAATTTGACTTGACCACGCCCAATTCGACTCACAACAAATTTTTTATATAAATATATATATATATAAATATATAGAGAGAGAGGTGATATGGACCCCAGTTCATGGGCCCCCATTAGTGATGAACGAATCTGTCCTGTTTCGCCATAAAATTTGCGAAACCGCAAAAAAATTCTTGAAACGGCGAAAAATGTGCGAAACACATTTGTCGCAAAATGTTTTTTTGGTTTTTTTTGTTGCTGCGCTTTTGTGACACGACCTTGCCAATTTTGCAGCGACCGCGCCCAATTTTGATGCGAGGTTAATTTGACTTGACCACGCCCAATTCGACGCACAACAAATTTTTTATATAAATATATATATAAATAAATATATAGAGAAAAAGAGGTGATATGGACCCCAGTTCATGGGCCCCCATTAGTGATGAGCAAATCTGTCCTGTTTCGCCATAAAATTTGCGAAACCGCAAAAAAATTCGCGAAACGACGAAAAATGCGCAAAATGCATTTGTCGCTCAATTTTTTTGTGGTTTTTTTGTCAACGCGCTTTTTTGACATGACCACGCCCAATTTTGCAGTGACTGCGCCCAATTTTGACGCGCGGTTAATTTGACTTGACCGCGCCCAATTCGACGCACAACAAAATGTTTATATAAATATATATATATAAATATATATATATAAATTCGACGCACAACAAAATTTTTATATAAATATAGAGAGAGAGAGGTGATATGGACCCCAGTTCATGGGCCCCCATTAGTGATGAGTGAATCTGTCCTGTTTCGTCATAAAATTCACGAAACCGCAAGAAAAGTCGCGAAACGATGAAAAATGCGCAAAATGCATTTGTCGCTCAATTTTTTTGTGGCCGTGCTTTTTTGACACGACCACACCCAATTTTGCAGCGACCGCACTCAATTTTGACGCACAGTTAATTTGACTTGACCGCGCCCAATTCAACGCACAACAAAATTTTTATACAAATATATATATATATAAATATAGAGAGGTGATATGGACCCCAGTTCATGGGCCCCCATTAGTGATGAGCGAATCTGTCCTGTTTCGTCATAAAATTTGCGAAACCGCAAAAAAATTCTTGAAACGGCGAAAAATGCGCAAAATGCATTTGTCACAAAAAATGTTTGTGGTTTTTTTTTACCACGCTTTTTTGACACGACCACGCCCAACTTTGCAGCAACCGCGCCCAATTTTGCATTTCGCCATTGGCGCATTGTTTCTCAAAACTTCCTTGAAAATTCGGTGCAAAAAAATAGACGCTGTTGTGTCAAAATGGACAAGAAAAGACGCGTGCAATGAAAGAAAGATGTTGCGATAAAAAAGACACGGGCGGCAAAAAAGTCACTTGACAGATGCGTTTCGCGAAATTTCCGTTCGTTTTGGTAAAATGCAACAGATTCGTTTGCGAAACGGCAAAAAAATTGCGAAACGTGTTTGTCGCATGATTTTTTTTTGTCGCCTGGGTCCTTTTTGTCGCCTGCGACCACGCCCAGTTTGCCATGACCGCGATTCTTTTGCTACACAACAAATTTTGTGGCGCCGAATTTTCTCGGAAGTTTCAAAATGCGGAAATTGGCTGCGAAAAAATATTCGCTTATCACTAGTGGTGAAGCCAGGTTTTTTGAACCCCGAACCTTTTTTTGAACCCCGAATCCTTTGTGAACGATTCTGCCGAATACTGAACTGAATCTGAATCCTAATTTGCATATGCAAATGAAGCCATAGGAGGGATAAAGAGAACCAGGGGGCGAAAAATGTTCGACTTGTTTATGGGACAAAAAGTCACATGATTTTACAGATTTGGATTCGATTTGGCCAGGACAATGGGATCCCAAACCAAATCCTGGTTCCAGAGCATTATTGGGACTTTAGTTACAAGTTATTGGGTCTCACCGGCCCACCCAGTATGGCCAGTATCTGATCTATTGCACTGCTATGGGAAATGCACATAAAGTGACTGATCAATACTGATAGTTAGACAGGGCTGTAGCCATATAGTGGGGGGGTCCAATGCAAATCCGGAAAGCCTGCCCCCCCCAAATGGAAAGGATGATGGTGTAACTTTATTCAACCTTGTACAAGACCCCATTACTTATATTTTCCCCATAAATCCTTCACTTCTCCCATAAGTCCCCTAAAGAAACTAGAAATGGGTGTGGCCTGGGGGCTTATTTATCAATTTTTGAATTTGTGAGTTCGATTTAGTTTTTCTAAATCTCATAAACTCACATATCTAATGTTCACTTATTTTTAAAAGTGGGAAACTTCAAATACTCGAATTTTCGAGTTTGAAACTTGAATACAACTCATAAACTCAAATACGGCTTGATTTTGCCTTGACAACTCCCATTGACTTCTATAGAAACCCCCAAGCTTTTAGATGGCGTTTTACATTCGAGTTTGTGAACCATAATTCAAAATTGAGTTTTATAAGTGCAAAAAATCTGGAATTGAAATAAAAAAACAAACTTGACCTTGATAAATCACCTCCCCCGTAGTGTCAAATGGGTGTGGCTTTAAAACAATGGAGGTGTGGCCTATGAAAAAATGTCTTTAAAGAATACCTTGTAGAGCACCATCAGGAAACTTACACCCAAGTTTGCCCAATAACAGGTACAGGTATAGGATCCCTTATACGGAAACCCGTTATCCAGAAAGCCCGTCTCCCATAGACTCCATTTTAATCAAATAATTCAGAATTTTAAAACAGATTTCCTTTTTCTCTGTAGAAAAAAAACAGTACCTGTACTTGATCCCAACTAAGATATAATTACCCCTTATTGGGGGCAGAACAGCCCTATTGGGTTTATTTAATGGTTAAATGATTCCCTTTTCTCTGTAATAATAAAACAGTACCTGTACTTGATCCCAACTAAGATATAATTACCCCTTATTGGGGCAGAACAGTCCTATTGGGTTTATTTAATGGTTAAATGATTCCCTTTTCTCTGTAATAATAAAACAGTACCTGTACTTGATCCCAACTAAGATATAATTACCCCTTATTGGGGCAGAACAGTCCTATTGGGTTTATTTCATGGTTAAATGATTCCCTTTTCTCTGTAATAATAAAACAGTACCTGTACTTGATCCCAACTAAGATATAATTACCCCTTATTGGGGCAGAACAGCCCTATTGGGTTTATTTAATGGTTAAATGATTCCCTTTTCTCTGTAATAATAAAACAGTACCTGTACTTGATCCCAACTAAGATATAATTACCCCTTATTGGGGCAGAACAGCCCTATTGGGTTTATTTCATGGTTAAATGATTCCCTTTTCTCTGTAATAATAAAACAGTACCTGTACTTGATCCCAACTAAGATATAATTACCCCTTATTGGGGCAGAACAGCCCTATTGGGTTTATTTAATGGTTTAATGATCCCCTTTTCTCTGTAATAATAAAACAGTACCTGTACTTGATCCCAACTAAGATATAATTACCCCTTATTGGAGGCAAAACAATCCTATTGGGTTTAATTAATGTTTTATTGATTTTTTTAGTAGACTTAAGGTATGGAGATCCAAATTACGGAAAGACCCCTTATCCGGAATACCCTTGGTCCCGCGCATTCTGGATAACGGGTCCTATACCTGTACAAAGAGATAATATAATCCAGCATAGGTACAAAGCAGATCTTGTAATTCTACATTCTACTAAGTTTCCATGATAAATGATGTTAGTGGATATAGGAAGAATAAGTCACATTACGTTGATATTACAGTTACACCTCCCGTCGCACTTACCTAGGAAAGCTTACTGAGCATATTTCAGGCCCTGAATAATCTGACGTTGGGGAAAAACAAGTGAGAAAATACTATATACGGGCAGCGTTCCATTATCACGGAAGGTTTCATGCATCATTCATTGCAACGTGGGTTTAATGCCATAATAATTATATTGTTAGACATTTAAGATGTTGTTTGGATTATGGAAGCCTTACACAAAACAAGACTTTACGGAATATATTACATAAAATGACTCGTAACGTCTCCGGTAGGAAACTGCAAACCCACCAGTCTTTGTTCATACATAATTTAGGGACAGCCGTATATCTAGTCACTTTTCGGGTATTTATTACTCTTAGGCTTCCTGGTTGTGCCAGTATCATAGAGAAATAAAATATCTGTATAAGCATGGTTATTGTAAGGAAATCACATTAGAACAGTGGTTTTCTGACTTTTTTGGTTCAAGGTCACCTTGGAGACCAACCTTCTTCAGTCACCTCAAGCCCTTAAACCAGGGGTGGGCAAACTTTTTGGCTCAGGGGCCAACAGACGGGCCGGGAGTTTGACAGACAGGCCGTGGGTTTGACAGACGGGCCGGGGGTTTGACAGACGGGCTGGGGGTTTGACAGAAGGGCTGGGGGTCTGACAGAAGGGCTGGGGGTCTGACAGAAGGGCTGGGGGTTTGACAGAAGGGCTGGGGGTTTGACAGAAGGGCTGGGGGTTTGACAGAAGGGCTGGGGGTTTGACAGAAGGGCTTGGGGTTTGACAGAAGGGCTTGGGGTTTGACAGAAGGGCCGGGGGTTTGACAGAAGGGCTGGGAGTTTGACAGACGGGCCGGGGGTTTGACAGACGGGCCGGGGGTTTGACAGACGGGCTGGGGGTTTGACAGACGGGCTGGGAGTTTGACAGACGGGCCGGGGGTTTGACAGACGGGCTGGGGGTTTGACAGACGGACCGGGAGTTTGACAGACGGGCTGGGAGTTTGACAGACGGGCCGGGGGTTTGACAGACGGGCTGGGGGTTTGACAGATGGACCGGGAGTTTGACAGACGGGCTGGGAGTTTGACAGACGGGCTGGGAGTTTGACAGACGGGCTGGGGGTTTGACAGACGGACCGGGAGTTTGACAGACGGACCGGGAGTTTGACAGACGGGCTGGGAGTTTGACAGACGGGCCAGGGTCTTGACAGCGTTACACCGTCTCCGCTCGTCAGTCCAAGTCTCGCGTGATGAGACTTGTGGAGTCGGCCGGCTGGATTAAAAAGCCGAACGGGCCAGGCGTGGCCCGCGGGCAGCGTCGGACTGTGGACCCAGGGGCCACTAGAAAACCTTAGACCCTGGACCTACTCTTCAAACTATTTTTCCCCCTTTCCTCACCCAACCTCTTTATTCTCCTAGTCTCTTTTATTTACATGCTAGCATCTATTCTTCCATCTATTTCCCCTCTTTCTTCCCATTCAGAAATAGGGAATGGCCATGAAACAGGGCAAATGGTCAGGAGCAGGAGGGCCCACTGACACCTGGGCCCACTGGGAGTTTTCCTGGTATCCTGTTGGGCCAGTCTGACACTGCCCGTGGGCCTTAGTTTGCCCACCCCTGCCTTAAACCATAACAAAGTTAAAGATATAGAAAACATGGGTTTATTAGCCATTGATTGGTAGTCACAGTTATATCAAGGGGGCATAAAGGTGTTTAGCTCCAAGTCTCATACTTATTCATAGGGATGTAGCGAACCTCACAAAAAAAGTTTGCGAACCCGTTCGCCAACTTCCTCCAAAAAGTGCGAACTTTGCGAACCCCATAGACTTCAATGGGAAGGCGAACTTTAAAACCTAGAAAAGCCATTTCTGGCCAGAAAACTGATTTTAAAGTTGTTTAAAGGGTGCCACGACCTGGACAGTGACATGCAGGAGGGGGATCAAGGGCAAAAATTTCTCTGAAAAATACGTTGTTGACACAGCGTTGCGTTTTGTGCTGTAAAGGGCAGAAATCACACTACATTTCTAAACTTAAGACGTCCGGCGTCTACATGCCAATCAAGTCGTGTAAAGGTTACAGCCGGTTCCCACGCAAAGACAAATGCCGCAGTAGTGGATACGGAATATATTATTGCTGGTGGAAAAACATCGCTCAGGTGATTTTATTGCAATGCAATGTCACTACTATGTGTAACGTGTTTGGTGCACTACTATGTGTAACGTGTTTGGGGCACTACTATGTGTAACGTGTTTGGTGCACTACTATGTGTAACGTGTTTGGTGCACTACTATGTGTAACGTGTTTGGGGCACTACTATGTGTAACGTGTTTGGTGCACTACTATGTGTAACGTGTTTGGTGCACTACTATGAATAACAGCAAACAGCACTGGACACGTTAAAGAACAGTAACAAATTAAAAAAAAAATTAATAATAAAAAAAAAAGTGATCTCTGGTTGGTGCTGGGGGTGAACTACTAGGAGCAGCACACCAGTCCCCCACAGCTAGACTAATAGCACTGGGCTCTATAAATTACAGTAGCAAAGTAAAAAAACACAAATAAAAAAAAATTATGTGTTAAACGGTGGTTAGTGCTTAGTGCACTACTATGAGCAGCACACCTGTCTCCAACACACACAGACGGAGCTGCAGTACACAATGAAAAGAACAGAAAATAAAAGCAGTCCTTACAAGGACTATTGGGTTACAGCAGATGAGATCAGCAGGACAGCTGCCCACAGCAGCTACATACAGAGCAGTAGAAAGTAGATTACTAGTCAGCAAAGCTACCTAAACTCTCCCTCAAACCCCTGCACAGCTCTCTCCCTATGCTAACTCATCAAGCACACACAGGCAGAATGTAAAATGGCTGCTGGGCTTCGGTTTATATATGGAAGGGAGTGGTCCGGGGGTGGTCCAGGAGGGAGAGCTGCCTGATTGGCTGCCATGTATCTGCTGGCTCTGGGGTGAGAGATCAAAATTTGGCTCTAGCTAAGGCGAACCCAAATTGCGAGCATCGCTAAAAGTTCGCGAACTTGCGAACACCCCATTTTCGTGCGAATTAGTTCGCCGGCGAACAGTTCGCTACATCTCTACTTATTCACCTTCTAGTTGGGTGTCTAAAAGAGACAATTGGAATTCTAAAAAAAATCCCACCCTAAATGAACCCCCCCACCATTCATCTGCTCCACCCATATCTCTTCTGCCATGGTTGCCCCACAGTTTGGATTCTACTGTCCTAGATCTTATCTACAGGAAGACAGGTGAGACCCAAAGTGTTGGCCTTATAGAAACCCACAGGGAAGGTTCTATTTCAGACAGTTGTCGGTTGTCGGAACAGTGCAAGACAATTTCCTTTTTTTAGGGAGTTTCCCACACAACTACCTTAAGTTCTTCTTTGTCCTTGTCTCATTACCTTCATGACTTAAAATTCTGTATCCTGACAGTGGATCATTAGTAGTCTAGAGGGAGAAGGTTTCAGATATAAGTGGGTAAATATGAGTCTTTGTGGTGGATACCAAGGGCAGACTGCTTAAGGGTCTACTAAATGAGACCTTTGCAGCTTTCTTCTACACTTGCCCTAAATCTAACTGACTACTAGATATATCCATTATTGAGAATGTGAGACAACATAAGTCCAAGTTTTACAACCTCCTCCCATATATTTTAAAACTAATATTTTTGAGAGCTGAATCGTGGGAGGTTTGACCTTCTCCATTAAAACATTTGTGCTTGTAGCCAACGGCTAATCACTGTGACTTCCCACTCAATGTCACTTCCTTCTCAAGTCAACAACAGTCCAATTCACGTGACATATACATGGTGACCATGAAGACCCATGAAAGGTCCTACTCTTCCTATTAAATGAATATTTTTGAGAGCTGAATCGTGGGAGGTTTGACCATCTCCATTAAAACCCTTTTGCTTGTAGCCAAGGGCTTTTCACTGTGACTTTCCACTCTATGTCACTTCCCACTCAAGTCAACAACAGTCCAATTCACGTGACATATACATGGTGACCATGAAGACCCATGAAAGGTCCTACTCTTCCTATTAAATGAATATTTTTGAGAGCTGAATCGTGGGAGGTTTGACCATCTCCATTAAAACCATTTTGCTTGTAGCCAAGGGCTATTCATTGAGACTTCCCACTCAATGTCACTTCCCAATCAAGTCAAGAGAGGGCCCTCAAGATTCCTTCAGCAAATGCCATATTACGCAGAGTTCTAAAGGGGATTGTTCCTCGTATGCTATGATCCCAGCTCCAGTATTTACCTTCTACAGAATAAAGTCTGACAGAAAATCTCAGACAAAGGATTTTATTCATGGCCTGACACGATGACATTGGTCAAAGTCATGGCTTTTATTGACCCATCAGACTCCAGTTTGCGGAGAGCCAACAAATTATTCCGCTCTGTGCAACGGGTGAGGGAAACAATAAAAAACTGGCGATAAAACAAATTAACAAACAGTAAAATGAGAGGGAACGTGGGCCCTGCACATAGAAGTTTACAATTATTTCGGAGCAGCTGTTAGGGCCCTATACACAATGCAGCCCCTGGCAAACGTCGAACGCGGCTCCCAATGGGCGTTCCTCTGAACTGTAGTACATTTCATACAATTGCCTTATGTCTCAATCCCTGCGTGCTCCGTGCTTTATAGAGGCACGTAAGGCTCCACCGGGGCAATGTTTTATGAGGAAAGAAAATAAATCTGTGATTAACAGTGGCTTAGCAAGCACAGTGGTATTAAATAAACTGGCGTGTATTAGTCGTCTGGACAAAAGATTTTCAGACTGAATTTTAATAAGATGTCAGCGATAATTCTCATGCCGAGGCACAAACAGGCATCACATTCGCTGAATCATGACTAAATAGTCAAGGAAAACACAAGAGCAAGCAAGAAATTAATGTTTAATACGGATAGGGCAAAGGGTGGGAGTGTGGAGACCATGGGAATTTGCCTTTTTGCTCTTCTAGATGCTTCTGGAAGCTCAGCGTGGAGTGGGATCTGGGGGGAAACACTTCATAACTGTTCCATGTTCTGTTGGAACTTTGGTCTAATGGCTGCTACACCATCTGTGATGTTGTTATGGGCCCTCACCAAAGGTTTGACCTCCAGAAGGGCATAAACCAAAAAAAGTTCTTTTAGGACACCCCTTTATCAGGTCCAAAACATTGCCCTTTAGGCTCAATAAAACACCATTTACACCACATAATTAGTGATGAGCGAATCGGCGAAGAAATTTGCGAAACAGCGAAAATGGCGCGTGGCTATTCTTTTGTCGCGCAGCTATTATTTTGTCCCACGGCTATTCTTTTGTCGCGCAGCTATTATTTTGTCCCACGGCTATTCTTTTGTTGCGCAGCTATTATTTTGTCCCACGGCTATTCTTTTGTCGCGCAGCTATTATTTTGTCCCACGGCTATTCTTTTGTTGCGCAGCTATTATTTTGTCCCACGGCTATTCTTTTGTCGCGCAGCTATTATTTTGTCCCACGGCTATTCTTTTGTCGCGCAGCTATTATTTTGTCCCACGGCTATTCTTTTGTCGCGCAGCTATTATTTTGTCCCACGGCTATTCTTTTGTTGCGCAGCTATTATTTTGTCCGGCAGCTATTCTTTTGTCGCCCGCGGCTATTCTTTTGTAGAGATGTAGCGAACCTCGTAAAAAAAGTTCGCGAACCCGTTTGCGAACTTCCACCAAAAAGTGCGAACGTTCGCGAACTTTGCGAACCCCATAGACTTCAATGGGAAGGCGAACTTTAAAACCTAGAAAAGCCATTTCTGGCCAGAAAACTGATTTTAAAGTTGTTTAAAGGGTGCCACGACCTGGGCAGTGACATGCAGGGGGGGGGAGCAAGGGCAAAAATGTCTCTGAAAAATACGTTTTTGACACAGCGTTGCGTTTTGTGCTGTAAAGGGCAGAAATCACACTACATTCCTAAACTTGTGTAATAAACTGCTTTAAAACGTCCGGCGTCTACATGCCAATCAAGTCGTGTAAAGGTTAGGGCCGGTTCACACGCAAAGACAAAACGCCGCGTTTACTGCAACGAAAAAAACGCAAAAAGCTTTAATGATACCGTCAAGTGAGCGAATAATAGTTTTTACTAGTTGCTTGTCACCTCCAGGATGTTCGTCCTGTCGGTGGGAATATTTCTGTAGTGGTGTGTTTAGCAGTCACCGTGCTTGTGCGCACGTGCACGGTCAGGCAGAGGTAATTCAATGTCAGTGAAGTGAACCAAAAAACACTGATTCTGCAGTGCGGGCCCAGTTTTGGACTACTTTATTGATCACCTGCGGTGACCATAAAAGATACAATTTTGCCGCTGTTGCAGAACCCTGAAAAATCAGGCATGTGTACATTCCTGAAAAATTATGTTTTTTTTGTCGCAGCCACTGAAGCACAGAGGCCAGAAAAACTCAGGATTTACCTGTTCAAAAAGGAGGATGCTAAAGGACAGCTGTGTGTGGAGTCATGCGGCGTGCAGAGAAGGTCAGCTGCATGGGGAGTCAGAACAAGTCTTCCGGCGTGCAGTAACCCTCTGAGATCCATGCCTCAAACCAGTAGGATTTGCACCCTAGTTTGTACGGTGGTGGAAGAGGACGCTAAAGGACAGCTGTGAGTGGTGTCAAGCGACTTGCAGAGAAGGACAGCTGCATGGGCAGTCAGAACAAGTCTTCCAGCGTGCAGTAACCCTCTGAGATCCATTCCTCAAACCAGTAGGATTTGCACCCTAGTTTGTACGGTGGAGGAGGAGGACGCTAAAGGACAGCTGTGAGTGGTGTCAAGCGACTTGCAGAGAAGGACAGCTGCATGGGCAGTCAGAACAAGTCTTCCGGCGTGCAGTAACCCTCCGAGATCCATGCCTCATTCATTTTAATAAAGGTCAGGTAATCCACACTTTTGTGACCTAGGCGAGTTCTCTTCTCAGTTACAATCCCTCCTGCTGCACTGAAGGTCCTTTCTGAGAGGACACTTGAGGCGGGGCAAGACAAGAGGTTTATGGCAAATTGTGACAGCTCTGGCCACAGATCAAGCCTGCGCACCCAGTAGTCCAGGGGTTCATCGCTCCTCAGAGTGTCGATATCTGCAGTTAATGCCAGGTAGTCTGCTACCTGCCGGTCGAGGCGTTCTCTGAGGGTGGATCCAGGAGGGTTCTGGAGCTGCCTTGGACTGAAAAAACTTTGCATGTCTGATGTTACAGAGTGGCCAAAGTGCATTGTCCTTGCAGGTGTGCTCGTGGGAGGATTACCGGCAGCCCTGCCCCTGGAATGTGGAGTGACATCACCCTTAAAAGCATTGTACAACATGTTTTGCAGGCTGGTTTGGAAATGCAGCATCCTTTCGGACTTGTGGTACGTTGGTAACATTTCTGCCACTTTATGCTTGTAACGAGGGTCTAGTAGCGTTGCCACCCAGTACAGGTCCTTCTCCTTAAGCCTCTTGATACGGGGGTCCTTCAACAGGCATGACAGCATGAAAGACCCCATTCTCACAAGGTTGGATGCAGAGGTATCCATCTCCCCTTCCTCGTTATCAAGGACTACGTCCTCATCCACCACCGTCTCCTCCCCCCAGCCACGTACAAGACCAGGGCTCCCCAAAAGGTGACCACAAGCCCCCCGGGAAGCCTGCTCCTGTTGGTCTTCCGCCTCCATAAAGCCACCTTCCTCCTCTGACTCCACTTCTGACAGCTCTCCCTGCGTTGCAGCAGGTGCCTGGGAACGTTCTGGTGATTCCGCCCAGAAATCATGCTCTTCCTGCTCCTGGTCACGCTGGTCTACGGCCTCATCTGTCACTCGTCGCACGGCACGCTCCAGGAAGAACACAAAGGGTACTAGGTCGCTGATGGTGCCTTCAGTGCGACTAACCATATTTGTGACCTCGTCAAAAGGGCGCATGAGCCTGCAGGCATCACGCATAAGCACCCAGTAATGGGGGAAAAAAATCCCCAGCTCTGCCGATCCAGTCCTACCACAAGCCAGCTGTCAGACGCCGGGCAAGGGGGTGACTCGGAGGCATTGGCTTTTTACGCTCAAACATGGCCCTCAAAGAAACTTGGCTGGGGGCAGATGAGCAAGAACTTGTGGTCAAGGTGGAAGGCGGAGTGGAGGGTGGTTGAGACGGGTCAAGGACAGCAGAGGTAGAGCAGTAAGATGCTGGACCAGAAGGAGGGTGGCTTTGAGTTTGGCTGCTGCCTTTGAGGTGTTGCTCCCATAGTGCTTTGTGTTTGGCGTTCATGTGCCTTCGCATAGCAGTTGTACCTATGTGGGTGTTGGGCTTCCCAAGACTCAGTTTCTGACTGCACTCATTGCAAATTACAGCGCTTTTGTCAGAGGCACAAACATTAAAAAAATGCCACACTGCTGAGCCTTTTGATGCGGGCTTTCTAGCAGTAACAGTAGAAGCTGGCGGGTGCGTTGGCTGGCTGACCACAGGTGCCGATTCATGTTGTTGCCCTACTGTTCCCCGCGAGCTGTCCCTGCTTCTTCTAAGTCTTATTCTCCTCCTGCCTCTCTGACTCTCCGTCTCTCCATCTGAACTATCCTCCTCTTGCTCTCTTCTTGTGGGCACCCACAAAACATCAATCTCCTCATCATCATTCTCCTCAGATACATCAATTTCTTCTGACAGCTCACAGAAGGCAGCAGCAGCGGGGACCTCATCACACCTTATGTCCATCTCTGTTGTGTTGCCTGCCTGAATTATATCTGGTGTAACGTCCTCATCTCCTTCATCTTCTTCTGGCAATAATGGTTGCGCATCACTCATTTCAACAAACTCATGAGTAAATAACTCCTCTGACTCCAGTGAAGAAGGGGCGGCGGTGGTGGAGGAAGTGGTAGGTGGGGTGCCCATAGCAGAGGAGGATGAGGATGTTGTGGCAAAGTTAGAAACAGTAGAGGATGGGGTGTGCTGTGTAAGCCAGTCAACTACCTCTTCAGCATTTTGGGAGTTCAGGGTAAGTGCCTTCGGAACACTGGGCAATTTCCTAGGGCCACAGGATATCATAGCAGCACGGCCCCTAGTGCCTCTGCGTGGCGGCCTGCCTTTGCCTGGCATTTTTTTTATTTTTACAAAACAACAACAACTTGGGTGATGTTTCTGGACACGGAATTATTATTGTTATTTAGACAAATTGTGAAAAAGCTCACACAGCTAGGTGGCACTTGGTTGCAGACACCGGGCAACAAGGCCTGCAAGGGCAACGTATACAGTAGTGGATACGGAATATATTATTGCTGGTGGAAAACCGTCACTCAAGTGATGTTTCTGGACACGGAATTATTATTGTTATTTAGACAAATTGTTATTTAGACAAAAAATACAGAGCAGTAGAAAGTAGATTACTAGCCAGAAAACCTACTTAAACTCTCCCTCAAATCAATACATACAGCTCCTATCCCCACACAAATACAGAGCAGTAGAAAGTAGATTACTAGCCAGAAATCCTACTTAAACTCTCCCTCAAATGAATGCACAGCTCCTCAGTCCTCTCCCCACACAAATACAGAGCAGTAGTAGATTACTAGCCAGAAAACCTACTTAAACTATCCCTCAAATCAATCACAGCTCTCTCCCTACACTATCTCTTCAAGCACACACAGGCAGAATGTAAAATGGCTGCTGGGCTTCGGTTTATATATGGAAGGGAGTGGTCCAAGGGGGGGGGGGGGGTGGCCCAGGAGGGAGAGCTGCCTGATTGGCTGACATGTATCTGCTGGTCTGGGGTGAGAGGTCAAAATTTGGCGCCAGCTAAGGCGAACCCAAATGGCGAACATCGCCAAAAGTTCACGAATTTGCGGACTTGCGAACACCCGATGTTCGCGCGAATTAGTTCGCCGGCGAACAGTTCGCTACATCCCTATTCTTTTGTAGCACAGCTATTATTTTGTCCCACGGCTATTCTTTTGTAGCGCAGCTATTATTTTGTCCCATGGCTATTCTTTTGTAGCGCAGCTATTATTTTGTCCCGCGGCTATTCTTTTGTCGCCTGCGGCTATTCTTTTGTAGCGCAGCTATTATTTTGTCCCGCGGCTATTCTTTTGTCACCTGCGGCTATTATTTTGTTGGCCGCAAATTTTTCCGCGGCAAATTTTTTCATCTGTTTCACGAAACAATCTGCCAATGGCGAAATGCGAAAATTCGCCACGAATCCATGCCTGGCGAAACATTTCTCCCATCACTACACATAATCTATTGGGGTGCTACTGGATTTTCTCTACTGACATTACTGACCACTCTGCAGGAGAAGGGTCTTTGGGGTAAGTACCCAACACTTCCATTAGTGCAGTGATCCCCAACCAGTGGCTCGTGAGCAACATGTTGCTCCCCAACCCCTTGGATGTTGCTCCTGGTGCCCCCAAAGCAGGTGTTTCTTTTTTAATTCCTGACTTGGTGGCAAGTTTTGGTTGCATAAAAACATGATTTACCACCAAATAAACCCTCCTGTGAAATGAGATTATGCATAGAGGCACCTAATAGCCAATCACAGCCCTTATTTGGCACCTCCATGAACTTTTATGATGCTTGTGTTGCTCCCCAAGTCATTTGACTGTGGCTCAGGAGTAAGAAAGGTTGGGGACCCCTGTATTAATGTATGCTACTAAGTAGGTTGAGTAACATCACAAGGAAACAACATACAGAGGTAGTAGCCCCCCGGTTGCCTCAGGCAGCCTTCAATGGTCAAGGAATCAATTCCAGTGCAGCAAGAGGCAATTGGAAGCCAGTAAACATGGCGCCTATGAGTGGCTTCATACACAGACAGTGTATCAGACACAGGGATGTGTAATGGGCGATGCGGTGGAGACAACTGAAGTCTATATAAAGGCAAGCAAAGAAAAGTCAATATATATTGCAAAGTGTGTTATTTTAGGGACTTTAGTGGCATAATGTTACATCCCCGTTTATACTGTAGCGACTTGCTAAGTTGCAATCTAATTCATAATTAGGGTTAGAAAAATCTGTTGTGACACTTTTGCCAAAGTGATATCTCAAGTAATAAATAGAGTTTTATTCCCAAGTGATATCTCATGTTATTCCAGATATTACACCGCAACCATTTGCCTGCATAAAGTGATATCCCAGATACCTCGCTCTGTAGCCATAAAGTGATATCCCAGATACCTCGCTCTGTAGCCATAAAGTGATATCCCAGATACCTCGCTCTGTAGCCATAAAGTGATATCCCAGATACCTCGCTCTGTAGCCATAAAGTGATATCCCAGATACCTCGCTCTGTAGCCATAAAGTGATATCCCAGATACCTCGCTCTGTAGCCATAAAGTGATATCCCAGATACCTCGCTCTGTAGCCATAAAGGGATATCCCAGGCTATTCCCAGATACCTCGCTCTGTAGCCATAAAGTGATATCCCAGATACCTCACTCTGTAGCCATAAAGGGATATCCCAGATACCTCGCTCTGTAGCCATAAAGGGATATCCCAGGCTATTCCCAGATACCTCGCTCTGTAGCCATAAAGTGATATCCCAGGCTATCCCAGATGCTTCACTCTGTAGCCATAAAGTGAAATCCCAGATACCTCACTCTGTAGCCATAAAGTGATATCCCAGATACCTCGCTCTGTAGCCATAAAGTGATATCCCAGATACCTCGCTCTGTAGCCATAAAGTGATATCCCAGATACCTCGCTCTGTAGCCATAAAGTGATATCCCAGATACCTCGCTCTGTAGCCATAAAGTGATATCCCAGATACCTCGCTCTGTAGCCATAAAGTGATATCCCAGATACCTCACTCTGTAGCCATAAAGGGATATCCCAGGCTATTCCCAGATACCTCGCTCTGTAGCCATAAAGTGATATCCCAGGCTATCCCAGATGCTTCACTCTGTAGCCATAAAGTGAAATCCCAGATACCTCACTCTGTAGCCATAAAGTGATATCCCAGATACCTCGCTCTGTAGCCATAAAGTGATATCCCAGATACCTCGCTCTGTAGCCATAAAGTGATATCCCAGATACCTCGCTCTGTAGCCATAAAGGGATATCCCAGATACCTCGCTCTGTAGCCATAAAGGGATATCCCAGATACCTCACTCTGTAGCCATAAAGGGATATCCCAGGCTATTCCCAGATACCTCGCTCTGTAGCCATAAAGTGATATCCCAGGCTATCCCAGATGCTTCACTCTGTAGCCATAAAGTGAAATCCCAGATACCTCGCTCTGTAGCCATAAAGTGATATCCCAGATACCTCACTCTGTAGCCATAAAGGGATATCCCAGGCTATTCCCAGATACCTCGCTCTGTAGCCATAAAGTGATATCCCAGGCTATCCCAGATGCTTCACTCTGTAGCCATAAAGTGAAATCCCAGATACCTCACTCTGTAGCCATAAAGTGATATCCCAGATACCTCACTCTGTAGCCATAAAGTGATATCCCAGGCTATCCCAGATGCTTCACTCTGTAGCCATAAAGTGATATCCCAGGCTATCCCAGATGCTTCACTCTGTAGCCATAAAGTGATATCCCAGATACCTCGCTCTGTAGCCATAAAGTGATATCCCAGGCTATCCCAGATGCTTCACTCTGTAGCCATAAAGTGATATCCCAGGCTATCCCAGATGCTTCACTCTGTAGCCATAAAGTGATATCCCAGATACCTCACTCTGTAGCCATAAAGTGATATCCCAGATACCTCGCTCTGTAGCCATAAAGTGATATCCCAGATACCTCACTCTGTAGCCATAAAGTGATATCCCAGATACCTCACTCTGTAGCCATAAAGTGATATCCCAGATACCTCACTCTGTAGCCATAAAGTGATATCCCAGATACCTCACTCTTTAGCCATAAAGGGATATCCCAGATACCTCGCTCTGTAGCCATAAAGTGATATCCCAGATACCTCGCTCTGTAGCCATAAAGTGATATCCCAGATACCTCACTCTGTAGCCATAAAGTGATATCCCAGATACCTCGCTCTGTAGCCATAAAGTGATATCCCAGATACCTCACTCTGTAGCCATAAAGTGATATCCCAGATACCTCACTCTGTAGCCATAAAGTGATATCCCAGATACCTCACTCTGTAGCCATAAAGTGATATCCCAGATACCTCACTCTGTAGCCATAAAGGGATATCCCAGATACCTCGCTCTGTAGCCATAAAGGGATATCCCAGATACCTCGCTCTGTAGCCATAAAGTGATATCCCAGATACCTCGCTCTGTAGCCATAAAGTGATATCCCAGATACCTCGCTCTGTAGCCATAAAGTGATATCCCAGAGGGACAGAACTCCCGTCTCGCTGACTCTCTGTACTTATTGCAGAGCAGGGAGCTCTCAGTTCCCCGGAGTCTTTACTTAAATTCCCCAGATTTCCGCACGCGCCACATCAATCCGCCTGATTGCTCCACTGAAAATTGAAGGGTTTATTTCTGTAATGAATTCATTTTACCTCAAATAGGAAAATCAAGGCGGCGCGCGTTATTCTGCATTTACAGTAATCTGGCAAATTGTGAAAACACCAATCAGGAATCAGATCGCACGTACAATTTCATGCGTTCCTTAAATGTACGAATCTGCTAATTAAATCTATTTATACCTGTTAAATCATGAGTAGAAACTTCACATCCGTCGCTCAGATGTGACTTGCTAACTAATTGCTAGATTTGGCCTTATTGGGAAACGCTGGGCCTTTAAGGGGTTAAACGGACATTTTCAAACATTCCAAAATGTCTTTTTTCTCCTAAAATTGTCATTTTTTAAACAAACTGCCTGGAGATTGTGTTAGTATAGAAGTCTGCACATTTGTCTCATTGGCCTCGTTATGGTGGCACCGGGAGAAAGAACTTTCTGAACTTCTGATTGGCTGCGAGTCTAATTAGCTACAGGCCTATTAAACTATAGGATGACAAGTGCTAAAATGTTCAGGTATGATGGGTAAATCTTGCTGTAATCTGCAGATTTTTTGGCCACAATTTGTTGAGAAGTGGCATAAAAATAAGATAAGGATAAACCAAAGGTTGTAAGAAGCACTTTTATATTTATTAATCAAATATTTTTAGCATGTTTAGTGTTATTTGTAAATACTGGAATATACTGGAACAGTGTCTGCCTGTCCAGGGTCGGACTGGTGGGTGAAGGGCCCACTGGGGGTACCGCCCCAGGGGCCCTTCAGGTGCCCCCGCCGGCCGCGTCTCTAACCCCCTCGCTGGGCCCCCCACCCAACGTCCTATCCCAAGAGTGTAAATTCAATGCGTCAGGGGAGGAGCGTTCGGGCAGAGGGAGTGCCACAAGGGTCGGGTCTGGGCCCACTAGAGATTTTTCCCGGTGTCCCGGCAGCCCAGTCCGACCCTGTGCCTGTCCCCTGCACTGCTGGTCCCGACTACAAGGACTATTCAAATAACTTAGGAGCAGTCAGTTCTTCTCCAGATTCCACTCCAAGTCCCACAATGCATTGCATGTTCCTTTAGACTCCTTGATGTGCAAGGTATTATGGGAACTGGAGTCTGGGCTGGAGGCCAAACTGATTTACAAATCAGGATAAGGAAGGGCCAAAGAGAGGGCGGGGTCAAAATTTTACAGCTTCTGCGTTTATGTGACAAAAAGGTCACATGATTTTTAGGATTCGGATTCAGTTTGGCCAGAGGAATGGATTCAGCTGAATCCAAATCCTGCTGAAAAAGGATTTGGTGCATCCCTAATGATAAAAAAAATGAAGACCAATGGAAAAGTTGATAAGAATAGGTCATTCTATAAGATACTAGAAGTCAATGTGAAGGTGAACCACCTCTTTAGTGCATATGTGTGCAAAATGGCATCAATGCGGCCAATTACCCATTGGGTGTGAGTGGGGATGAAACCAACTTAGGGAACCCTGGATTTCCCAGAATGCAAAGGGGTGCATGGCAGTTAAATAACTGGTGCGAGCAGTAAACCTTGAACCAAAGTTCTGCAACTGTCTTCTTGCTAAATCAGTGGAAAACATAAGCTCTTGGCAACTTGGGCGCCCATGTTGCTTTCTCATGTTTTTGTCTCCTGGAAGTGTTGCCTATTGGTGGCAGTGAGCGGTGAAGCTCTGGATGGCATTTTATTGGGTATCTGAGAGGAGGTGGTTTGCTCAACTTCGAGCCCAGTTTGCTCCTACCAGAATGCCCACATCAATATTCATATTCACTTTCAGCGCCATGAGTGATATAACCGGACTGGGACGGCACGCCGGTATTGTTCTCATGTATTTGTCTCATCCAGTATCCACCACCATCAGCAGGTTTCTACTTCAATAAAGGGGGCCCACTGTCCTATGGCACATTCCAACACTTTGACGACCTCAATAAACTTTCTGTGGCTGACTATACACCGTAACCAAAATCCAAAAAATTGGGCCAAGGTTCAACTCACATTCCTATGGCACATTCCAACACCTTGACGACCTCAATAAACTTTCTGTGGCTGACTATACACCGTAACCAAAATCCAAAAAGTTGGGCCAAGGTTCAACTCACATTCCTATGGCACATTCCAACACCTTGACGACCTCAATAAATTTTCTGTGACTGACTATACGCCGTAACCAAAATCCAAAAAGTTGGCCCACGGTTCGACTCACATTCCTATGGCACATTCCAACACCTTGACGACCTCAATAAATTTTCTGTGACTGACTATACGCCGTAACCAAAATCCAAAAAGTTGGGCCAAGGTTC
Organism: Xenopus tropicalis; assembly: GCF_000004195.4. Lineage (NCBI taxonomy): Eukaryota > Metazoa > Chordata > Amphibia > Anura > Pipidae > Xenopus > Xenopus tropicalis. Next base: position 86,931,567 of record NC_030685.2, on the reverse strand, counting down.
AACTCACATTCCTATGGCACATTCCAACACCTTGACGACCTCAATTAACCTTCTGTGACTGACTATACACCATAACCAAAATCCAAAAAGTTGGCCAAGGTTCAACTCACAGACGTTAATAAGCTCCATCTGTCCATAGCATTAAACTACACCTGGTCTGGACCTTTCAGAGGGTCCCTCCCCACAATGGCGCTGATGTTGTTTTTATGGGTTAGGTATTTTAATGGCACTGGTAGATCTGGGAATAATCAATGTTTTTTAAATTCTGTTTAATGTCAAGGATTTTTTTCTTTTTGTCTTTATTGATGATGGTTGACCACTTATTTGCCCTTTACCTTACATTTGGTGCGGTTTTTATCAAATTCCCGCACATTTTTATCTCCAGAAGCATCATAAATGAGGCCTCCCTTCCCCGCGGAACCCAAGTTGATAATAATAAGTGACCCTCCGTGGGGTGTTAATTATTGACCGAAAGTGGTTTATTTTGCCGCTGTTGCAGAACCAGTTCTAGTTTGGTTCACGGCTAGAAAAGATATGAAACAAATGAACACTTTGCCTAATGAGAAACTCAAGTACTAATACTTTCACAGTGTGAGGCTTTATCGCTAAAGTATTTTAGCAGCGAGAAGTACATCGAGATGGTTTTTTCCCCCCCCTGTTTTCAAGAACAACATGTCCTGGGTACAATATTATTTAGAAAATTGCTGCCATAAACTGCTAATTTACTGCGTAAAACTTGTTGACAAAACTTCAGCAGTGACGGCTATTAGATAAATATTATGTTAGGCATATACAACTTGGCATAAACGGTAAGAAAAGGGATGTTTTCCATAAAAGTGATTTAAGGTAAAAGTCATATAGCGCTGGGCTAAAATATGAAAACAACGAGAAACAATGAATTACACGGTATGGAAATGAAAAAAGTGATCAATAGGTAAAAGGTGTCCTGTTAAATAACATGTCCATTGTAAATGTTATGTAGAGACTCCATTGTTCATGTTATATGGAGCATCTACTGTTCGGTTTATATGGAGAGACCATTGTTCAGTTTATATGGAGAGTCCATTGTTCACTCTATATGGAGAGTCCATTGTTCAGTTTATATGGAGAGACCATTGTTCAGTTTATATGGAGAGTCCATTGTTCACTCTATATGGAGAGTCCATTGTTCAGTTTATATGGAGAGACCATTGTTCAGTTTATATGGAGAGTCCATTGTTCACTCTATATGGAGAGTCCATTGTTCAGTTTATATGGAGAGACCATTGTTCAGTTTATATGGAGAGTCCATTGTTCACTCTATATGGAGAGTCCATTGTTCAGTTTATATGGAGAGACCATTGTTCAGTTTATATGGAGAGTCCATTGTTCATTATATGGAAGATTGTTCAGTTTATATGGAGAGACCATTGTTCAGTTTATATGGAGAGTCCATTGTTCAGTTTATATGGAGAGGACCATTGTTCAGTTTATATGGAGAGACCATTGTTCAGTTTATATGGAGAGTCCTTGTTCACTCTATATGGAGAGTCCATTGTTCAGTTTATATGGAGAGACCATTGTTCAGTTTATATGGAGAGTCCATTGTTCAGTTTATATGGAGAGACCATTGTTCAGTTTATATGGAGAGTCCATTGTTCGGTTTATATGAAGAGACCATTGTTCAGTTTATATGGAGCTTGTATTGTTCGGTTTATATGGAACATGTATTGTTCACTTTATGAGGACCATGTATTGTTCGGTTTATATGGAGAGTCCATTGTTCACTTTATATGAGCCTGTATTGTTCAATTTATAAGGAGTGTCTGTTGTTTGGTTTATGTGGGGAATCTGTTCAGCTCACATAGAGTCTCTATAGTTTATATTAAGTGTCCATTGTTCAGTATTTATAAAAGGTCCATTGTTCAGCTTATAGAGATTCCATTATTCAGTTTATATAGAGTTTCCAATGTTCAGTTCCTAGATCATCCTCCTTGTGAACACAAATTTATACCTCCCTGGTGTTCTGTGCACCGAACCACCCAACATCTTTCTGGGCTTGGTTACTACCTGGACTGAAGGAGGCCATACATAAAGCTGCCAACAGACAGTCAGTGGATTATCAGTCCATGTATGGAGCCTTTAGACCCATATCTGTCCAAAAATCAGCCAGATGTTGATCAGGCAGGTTTAACAAACCCATCAGGATGAGGAGCATATAGGTTAATTGATGCAGTCCTCGTTCTTATGGCCTGCATGGAATGTCCATTGTTACGTTTATATGGAATGCCCATTGTTCAGTTTACATGGAATGTCTATTGTTCAGTTTATATGGAATGCCCATTGTTGAGTTTATATGGAATGTCTGTTGTTCAGTTTATATGGAATGTCTATTGTTCAGTTTATATGGAATGTCTATTGATCAGTTTATAAAGAATGTCCATTGTTCAGTTTATATAGAATGCCCATTGTTCAGTTTATATGGAATGCCTATTGTTCAGTTTATATAGAATGTCAATTGTTCAGTCTATATGGAATGCCCATTGTTCAGTTTATATAGAATGTCTATTGTTCAGTTTATATGGAATACCCATTGTTCAGTTTACACGGAATGCCCATTGTTCAGTTTATATGGAATGTCTATTGTTCAGTTTATATGGAATGCCCATTGTTCAGTCTATATGGAATGCCCATTGTTCAGTCTATATGGAATGCCCATTGTTCAGTTTATATAGAATGTCAATTGTTCAATCTATATGGAATGCCCATTGTTCAGTCTATATGGAATGCCCATTGTTCAGTTTATATAGAATGTCAATTGTTCAATCTATATGGAATGCCCATTGTTCAGATTATATAGAATGTCTATTGTTCAGTTTATATGGAATGCCCATTGTTCAGTTTATATGGAATATCTATTGTTCAGTTTATATGGAATATCTATTGTTCACTTTATATGGAATGCCCATTGTTCAGATTATATAGAATGCCCATTGTTCAGTTTATATAGAATGCCCATTGTTCAGTTTATATAGAATGCCTATTGTTCAGTTTATATGGAATGTCCATTGTTCAGTTTATATAGAATGCCCATTGTTCAGTTTATATAGAATGTCAATTGTTCAATCTATATGGAATGCCCATTGTTCAGATTATATAGAATGTCTCAGTTTATATGGAATGCCCATTGTTCAGTTTATATGGAATATCTATTGTTCAGTTTATATGGAATATCTGTTGTTCACTTTATATGGAATGCCCATTGTTCAGATTATATAGAATGCCCATTGTTCAGTTTATATAGAATGCCCATTGTTCAGTTTATATAGAATGCCTATTGTTCAGTTTATATGGAATGTCCATTGTTCAGTTTATATAGAATGCCCATTGTTCAGTTTATATAGAATGCCCATTGTTCAGTTTATATAGAATGTATATTGTTCAGTTTATATAGAAATCCAATTGTTCAGTTTATATGGAATGTCTATTGTTCAGTCTATATGGAATGTCTATTGTTCAGTTTATATGGAATGCCCATTGTTCAGTTTATATAGAATGTATATTGTTCAGTTTATATAGAAATCCAATTGTTCAGTTTATATGGAATGTCTATTGTTCAGTTTATATGGAATGCCCATTGTTCAGTTTATATAGAATGTATATTGTTCAGTTTATATAGAAATCCAATTGTTCAGTTTATATGGAATGCCCATTGTTCAGTTTATATGGAATGTCCAATGTTTATTTTAGAGCTTATTATAAATGCCTATTTCTGTGTCACTCCCCAGTGTATAAAGATCAAGGGGAGTGTTACGAATACAACCTTATCTCTCTGATACCAGGCAGAAAGTGAATGGAGCTGCCACATTAAACCTCCCTTCAAATCATCACCGAGCTGAACACATCGGATGGTTTGTGCCGCTATAACGTTCCGCGCCGGCCTGTAGGGAGAGAGCACAAACGCCTGTTTTGCTGCATTCATCAATATTTCCAGAGCTAATGTGAGCTTTGCAGCAGGGAGCCTTCCCTCTGATTTATAGGCTGTAATCCAATGTCTTTGCTGACAGACATGTCGTGTTTCTGCAAGTGATGGACCTCTCTGTCAGGAATATCGCTATTTATCTGTATGTGTATGTATATATATTTCTATTAATGGTCATTAAAATATTCATACGATTCAGTTTATTCTGTGTTTTTGCTTTCTCAGCTGTTTCAGAAAATGCTGTGTTTGCCAGCCGGCCTCTGCCATTACTTGTGTCTATTCTCCATTAACTAAGGGCCACTATTCATATTAATAGGTTTATGATATTATAGTTAAAGGTGCCTGACTGTACAGGTATGGGGAACCTTGTATTTAATCCCAACTATGATATATTTACCCCTTATTAGGGGCAGAACAGCCCTATTGGGTTTATTTAATGGTTAAATGATTCCCTTTTCTCTGTAATAATAAAACAGTACCTGTACTTGATCCCAACTAAGATATAATTACCCCTTATTGGGGGCAGAACAGCCCTATTGGGTTTATTTAATGGTTAAATGATTCCCTTTTCTCTGTAATAATAAAACAGTACCTGTACTTGATCCCAACTAAGATATAATTACCCCTTATTGGGGCAGAACAGCCCTATTGGGTTTATTTAATGGTTAAATGATTCCCTTTTCTCTGTAATAATAAAACAGTTGGGGGTTAGTATTGCTCTCTACACTGAAAAGGTCAGATTTCCAGTTACAAATGGGAAATTCAGCTTTTACCATTTCCTTGGGCATTTCCATGATGGATATTGATAAAGAAGGGGCAAATACTTTCTGAATGAAGGGGGAGCCGCCTGGATCCGTTGGTTCTTTGCCACGGAATCATCTTTGTTTTAGTTACAGCTTCATTTCTGATCGTGCCCAGAAGGATCTATAGGAAAAATAAAATGAAATGAAGTTTTTTTTAAAAAAAAGCAATTTAATTTGGAAATGTAAATGAGCCGAGTTCATCAGAATAAATGATAGATATATTATACTCGCGAGGTCTCACTCAGCGGCACGGCGGCAATCACAGAGATGAAGGTAAACACATATTGCATTGTGAATGGGCTCTTTCATCCGCTCTCCCTGAATGGGAAGGGAATCGGCTGCACGGAACTTCTTTCATGGCCTGAGCCCATCCATTCCAATGACGGGGGCCAATATTTCGGAGGCTTAGGGGGCAAAAAACCCAGTTTTTTGGGGTTTGGCTGAACCCCCAAACCAACCCTGATGGATTCTATGTTATAGAATGGCCAATAGTGATGGGCGAAATCATTTGAATTTTCGCGTTTCTCCGTTGGCGGATTGTCTCTAGAAACGGCAACAAAATTTGCAGCTGAAAAATTCACCGAGCAACAAAAAAAATGGTCGCCCGCGTCAAAAAAATTGTCGTGCATGTAAAAAATGATGCGTGTCGATGATGGAAACTGCGAAACTGCGAAACTGCGAAACTGCGAAAAAAAATTGTGTGACAATTTCGCCCTTTCGCCTTTTCGAAGCAAAACAGGACAGATTCGTTCATCACTAATGCCCAATTCTAAGCAACTTTTCAATTGGTCTTCATTATTTATTTTTTAGAGTTTTTTAATTATTTGCCTTCTTCTAACTCTTTGCAGCTTTCCAACAGGGGGGTCACTGACCCCGGCAACCAAAAAACTATTGCTCTGTGAAACTACAGTTTAATTGTTATTGTTGCTTTTTTAGCACTTGTTTTTCTATTCAGCCCCTCTGCTATTCATATATCAGTCTTTCATTCAAACTACACCCTGGTTGCTAAGGTCATTTGGATCCTAGCAACCGAAGAGCTGCTGAATCGCCAAAGGTGGGAGCTGCTGAACAAAAAGTGAAATAATTAAAAAGCTACAAATAATAATGAAGATCAACTGCAAATTACAGTTATAGTACTCTCTACATCATAATAAAAGTTAACTGAAAAGTGAACCGTCCCTTTAAATGGGTGGCACCTTGGCACACTGGTTGGTACTGGGGCCCTACAGTTTCAGGGTCCACTGTTTGGTTCCCAAACATGGGGGCTAGCGTGGAAAAGGGATTGGGTGGGTTCCCAGCCTGAAGGCTATTTAGGGTGAGACTGGGGGGTCTATTTGCTCACCTGGATACACCTGGAAGCCCAGTCTGAAGGTAAATTGCTACATATTCCTGTTATACGTATCGGAATGGCTGATTCCTCAATGCTTTAATATATCTATTACTTTGGTGAAAGTTAAGGGGGTTCGAACCCAATGTGGGACCCCCAAAAGGGGGGACGTGAACTGAAAAAAACTTTGCTTTAGACCCTATAAACTCTATAAAATGAGTTTTCTACTCAGGGGACCATTCATTCAGTTGCATTTAGTAGCTATTTAAGGGTAAGTAAACCTTTTCCTACTTATACTGAATGATTCCTTGATTTCCCGGAAGCTGATTGGCCGCTATAGAGACTGTCGCTTTGAAGTGGAACGTTTCATTTTACAGGGACATTGTCCATTAATGAAAGAGAATTTCTCAAGCCTTTCGGGTCTGTTCCGTAACCTACGCGGATAGGATCGTCTCTGTGTGTTATTATTTATATGAGGATTTTCAGATAATAATAAGAGAATAATTGGCTTATTTTAGTCTCTAAATCGGTGTCTGACGCTCGTTCCCTGGTGTCTAATGAGACACTCTACGTGTCTACGAATGATTCATGAACTCATGAGTCGCATTCAACCTGCCTTGGGCTCCTTCTCTCGTCCTGCCAATCCGGGGCTGAGTGACAGGAGGCTGCAGTCGGATCTTTTTTTACACCCAAATGGAACAATTTCACCTTCTTTTTTATAACATAACTTGAACGGAACCCTAGCACGGAACCTTAGCACGGAACACGGACGTAGAGGAAAGGAGAAATTATTTCCCAAATGGGAAGAAAAACTGCTGAAACCTCAGTCTTGGAGAGAAAGTGCCGGAGTCGCTCAGCTAAATTTGGTGGTCAGGTGGTGGGAATGATTCACTGCTCGAAGTCGCTTTCATGTTCTTAATATATTGAATAAAATCCCAGTGTGCTTCAGGAACGGGGGGGCTTGCAACGCAGATGTGAGAAGTTTATAGTTCCTCACCACATTAGGTTGCCACCTTCTGACTCTTGGAAACCCAGGCGGGGGCGGGGTTGTGACATCACGGGGGCGGAACAGGTGGCGTTAGGGCAGCGGTTCTCAACCTGTGGGAGGGGATCCCTTTGGGGTCAAACGACCCTTTCACAGGGGTCACCTAAGACCATCGAAAAACACATATTGGTCTTAGGAACCAAGACACCGCTCCTCTATGGTTGGGGGGTCACCTCTAAAGGCGCCATTAGGAAGGTTGAGATCCACTGCATTAGGGGCAGGGCTGATGATGTCAGGGGTCAATCTAAAATAGACCTGCCCAGTTTTCCTAATTAAAGAGTTTTGACCCGGAGAGCCCTCCAGAAAACTGGACTGTCCGGGTCCAACATTAATATTTGAGCCAAACATCACCGGTGATGTTGCCCATAGCAAGCAATCAGATCTTTGCTTTTGTTTTCTTCCATGTAGTTGACCTTTTAAATTTAATTGCTGATTGGTTGCTATGGGCAATATCGCCAGTGACATTCGGCACCAATGTTAATAAATAATTTCCTACTGGATTATTTATAATCGCACAGACCTGATCATGAAGCTTGAAAAGGGGTCGGACCTACCATCAGGAAGGGTTTGGGGACAATTATGGAGGATCTAGGGTGAACTGGGTTCTTCATCCTAGCAATAGTAGAGCAGGCAGAGAAAATTTGGGGGCTCTGAGTTTTTGTAGCTCTTTTTCCCCACATCAATATAACTAATCATGGATGAGTGATCATTCCAACTTGAAGAGCAGTTGGGGACATTGTTATCATATCAATGGGGTAGCAAACAGGTAAATAAAAGGTGAAGCACACCCCCTCGTGGTAGGGGCAGTGACATCTCATGTAGAAATACGAGCCGAGATTATTAGTTCTTGAGTTAAACCAGAATCACTGATGTCTTTAGTGGAGAAACATTCACTGAACCACTAGGAGCTTTGTCTACAGTGCTGACCACACTTACACCATTGCATGCCCCTATGGCTTTAAACCCTACAACTTTCTAGTTTATGCCTTTCTGTTTCTGGGCAAGGACCCATGTATCCAGTTTATAGTTTAGCATATGTACCTTATTGATTTACAGGTTGACTCCACCCTTTGCCCTCTAATAGTGTTTAACAAAGGGGTGGGTCTTCTTCTTTGGCTGCCTCTGGTGTCTCAGGTGGAAGGTCCACTGAGCCTGGGATCAACTGGGCCCCAGTAAAGCCATTTCTACCCTAGAGTATCCATCTACACTCTAGAGAAGACAGGGACCCCGTGAATGAGGGCCAGTTATATAGTTACACTCCGTAGAGCACTTCCAGGAAAGTAAGATAGAGAGGGAAGGAAGCAAGAACAGTTTCTGGCTCCAACCAGGAGGTAGGCTGGAAGTACCCTTCTATACAGGTACTGTTGCCTTAGCCTAGGGCCACGGTTAAGACATAGGACACAGGCTATTACCTTAACCCTGATCCATAGTCGGCTGTAGGACTCCTAAAAGCTAAAGGTATTCAACCTGAGGACTGAGGTATCTATCCAGACTGCCTCCATAGTGGTGTCGTGCTGACCAGGTGCCTTTACCCTTCCCAGTCTCCCAAAGAGGTGGGCATCCTCTCTTGTTGTCCTCAGAGTGTGATACTGTCATCTCTGCATTGTGAGTATTCTCAACCCTGCACACTAAATATCTTTGACAATAAACCAAGTTATTATTTGTTCATTAGCAAGAACCTTCTGGTGTCCATTATTAGGACTGAGATCAAGTTCTTCATCAGGACTATTGACCAGTGGACTGGGGTTGTATAGTGTACGTTGGAATTATTGTCCGGCATGTTGGTTGTGTTATATTAATCTTTTCAATAAAAAACATAAAAACCCTAGGAGCTTCCATTCTTTGAGCTTAAAGAAAGCTTTATGCCCCCAGCCTGATATTTGCCCTCACTCCCTTAGCCGAGTGGGGTTTCAGGCTCGGTAGGTGCCGTTCTCACCGCATATTTATTTACAATATAATTTCCCACACATCTCGGAAGTTTCTTTCTATTTAGCATTTATTTGCCTTGACAGGTCTGGACAGATTATATATCGGAGAAGTTTGTGCCTGGGACGCAGAACCATTTGGCTAATTAGCAACTGCATCTGTTCAAACAATGTTGCTTCGATGATGTCAAACGTGATGCCCCCGAGACGTGTATCTCTTAAATAAATATTGTTTTTGTCGTTAATATTTGCCGTGAGTTAAGTTTCTAAAGTTTTCCTTGGTTAAAAGATTTACTGGTGTAGAATTCATGTTCAAGGCAACCCAACCTTAGATTTGCTCAAGGATGGACCTGGTCCAGATTAATAGATGAGACTTGGGTGATGCATCTGGCACATAAAGTGCCCCAATCGTTAGTCTAGGGCAGTGATCCCCAAGCAGTGGCTCAGATGCAACATGTTGCTCTCCAACCCCTTGGATGTTGCCCCCAGTGGGGCTTATTTCTGAATTCCTGGCTTGAAGGCCAGGAGAAGTTTTGGTTGCATGAAAACCAGTTGTACTACCAAACAGAGCCTCCTGTAGGCTGCTAGTTGTCATAGGGGCTACCAGTTAGCCAATCACAGCCCATATTTGGCACACCCCCACATTTGAATGTGGCCTACAGGTGAAAAAGGTTGGGGACCCCCGATCTAGGGTAAGGGATGTGTCTCAGCCGGTAGCTAGATGCTTTTGTTATCCTTCTTCTAGGAAGTATTGGTCTTCAGCATTGACAAAATTGAGCTCATTATCACCGGTCAATTCCCACAGTTGACGATAAGGGAACATATGATAATGGCATCGCAAAAATATGATTATCTAGATATTAAATCAATAATCCCATATTACTCATCATTTTCTGTCACTACAAGTCATTGGGCAGGTCAGTACATGGAACCTTTCCATATGCAAAGTCCCTAATGAGTCTAATAAATTCCAGCCGACGGGTTTCACTCAATGGAAATTAATTGAGTTTATGTTAAATTCAAATATCTCTACTTTAGTGTCCCCCGATTTACCACCATAGTAGGTTGGACTTTATCTTCATTTCACTTAGGAATTCCTCTTATTATTAGGTTTATAACTCCATTCGCTCACTACCCCTGTGCTCTTCTCATCGAAGTCCTTGCAGTGTGACATGTATAACCTGCCTAGGGAACCACAAGACTATAATCTGCTTGTTGGAGTTTGACTTCCACTAAGGTGTTTGACCTTCTTCAGAGTCCTTCTGCCTCAGACTCCTACTGGGACCTCCTGCAACTTTCACCCCTTCCACAGAGTGTTGTCCAAAAAGGAAAAAAAATATAGGACCCCTTCCATTTACAGACTATGGAATACCCAAGGCCAGTAGGAACACACCCCTATCACATATGTTCCACTACAGGGGACTACCATATTATAGACTTCCCTGGGCCAATAGGGACATGTCCTTTCCACATGGTATTTGTTCTGTTTATAGACAAGATAGGGATGTGTTCCTTCCACAAGGTATGTATTTCACTATAGGCAACTTCCATGTTATATAATAGAAAATACCCTGGGCCAGTAGGAACACATCCCTTACACAAGGTATTTGTTCTGTTTATAGACAAGATTATACCCTGGCCAGTAGCAATACATACCTGCCCCAGGGCATTTGTTAGATTACAGGGGACTCCCTTGTTATAGACTAGATGATACCCTGGGCCAATAGGAACACTTCCCTGCCACAGGGCCTATGGTACACTGGATAGAAGTCCTGTTTTATCAATTAGGAAATACTCTGGGCCATTGGGACCTTAAGGCACATGTTATACTACCCTGTTATAAACTATGGAATATCCTGGGGCAATAGGAACACATCTTCCCCCCAAAGGTACATGTTACACTATAGAGGATTCACGTTTACAGACATGGGAATACACTGGACTAATAGAGATGTGTCCCTTCCACAAGGTATGTATTTCACTCTACGCAACTTCCATGTTATATAATAGGGAATACCCTGGGCCAGTAGGAACACATCCCTTACGCAAGGTATTTATTCTGTTTATAGACAAGAATATACCCCGGCCAGTAGCAATACATACCTGCCACAGGGCATATATTACATTACAGGGGACTCCCTTGTTACAGACTAGACCAGTGTTTTTCAACCTTTTTTGGGCAAAGGCACACTTGTTTCATGAAAAAAATCACGAGGCACACCACCATTAGAAAATGTTAAAAAATGTAACTCTGTGCCTATATTGACTATATATAAAGTAATTCTCTTGAATAGGAATCAAATAAACACAAAGAAAGTATTTTATAATTACTTTATTATGAAATATTAAGTAAACAAAATAGTGAAAAATTTTCTCCACAAACCCACCCCCCCACTGATTTTTTTTTTTTTTTTATACACACAAAATTTTATATTATATATATATTTATTATTAATTGTTTTCTTACATGTCAGGCTGTCTTGGGGTGCGGCATCCAGGGGTGTCCCGGATTGTCCTCCGGTGGGGAGTAGGGCGGCTGTGCATGGGCCTGGCCCCTGGTGGATCTGGTCTGTCGGGGCAGGGCCTGGGCAGTTGCTCCCCCCGGTCGGGTTGTGCCAGGGCAGGATAGTGCTGCCTCTCCTCTCTGGTTGCTCCGCCCTCCTGGATCCGATGCCGGATGACGTCACAGGCAGTGACGATTTCCGGGCATCAGGGAGCCAGGAAGTGGAAGGTGTCCCAGAGGGGACCGCACCTACGGCACACCAGGCAACATCTCGCGGCACACTAGTGTGCCGCGGAACAGTGGTTGAAAAACGCTGGACTAGACGATACCCTGGGCCAATAGGAACACTTCTCTGCCACAGGGCCTATTTTACACCGTATGGAACTCCTGTTTTATAAATAGGGAAATACCCTGGGCCAATAGGAACACTTCCCTGCCACAGGGCCTATGTTACACCGTATGGAACTCCTGTTTTATAAATAGGGAAATACCCTGGGCCAATAGGAACGCTTCCCTGCCACGGGGCCTATGTTACACCGTATGGAACTCCTGTTTTATAAATAGGGAAATACCCTGGGCCAATAAGAACGCTTCCCTGCCACAGGGCCTATGTTACACTACAGGGTACCTTTCACAATAGGGGAGGTTAACCCTTTACATCTCCTAAACACTCTACAAAACTAAGCTCTATGACACATATAGGGGGCACAATAAATGACAGGATCCCACACCCGCTGGGCAGAGCATCTCGTAGGCAACAGAGTCCCAGTGAAACCATAGAGTACAATTATTTTTTTTTTTTTCACTGTTATTGCTCAGTATCACGTCCTTTCAAATCCCAGACTCGCCGTGTCACGTAGTAAAAATAAAAAATATCATCCCTAAAAGAAAGAAAATCTATAACTTTTATCCTTTCCCTGAAATCCCACGTCGCCATTTCTAGATATTGGCCAAATCCATCTCATGTCTGGGCCCAAGGCAAAGCCAACGGAGACCCGTAAGTCTTGTTTTTATTATTGAGCCTCGTCAGCAAATCGGAACTTGGTTTTTATTTTTCTTGCATTGAATGTCGAGACTCCCTGTCACCTCTCCCTGTCACCTCTCCCTGTACCCGGCACTTTCGTCAGGAACTTCTATTGAAGAGGAGAAAGTGCTGAGAAGAAAAGGCGCAGAGATTTGGTCGGAAAGGAGCGCAGTTCGTACGTTCATCTGAGAAGAACAACGTATTAACCAATAGTCACGATAATTTGTAAATTGGTCGTACAAAAGTTTCTCTAAAAATCTGGCGAACGTTTTTGAGAATATATTCCCATTTCCTGTTTCCCAAACAGGAAGTACTCCAGCGGCCATTTTAGCAGTATTGGCGCTGATTCTTGGAAAAAAATTATGTGTTTAAGTTTCACTTGAAACTGGATAAAACAGAAAACAGTGATGGGATTAACTTCCCCTTGAAAGTGTGTGAAATAGAAAAATAGGGATTAACTTCCCCTTGAAAATATGTGAAATAAAAAACAATGATGGGACTAACTTTCCCTTGAAACTGGGTGAAATAGAAAGCAATGATGGGATTAACTTCCCCTTGAAAGTGGGTGAAATAGAAAACAACGATGGGACTAACTTTCCCTTGAAAGTGGGTGAAATAAAAAACAATGATGGGATTAACTTCCCCTTGAAAGTGGGTGAAATAGAAAACAATGATGGGACTAACTTCCCCTTGAAAGTGGGTGAAATAGAAAACAATGATGGGATTAACTTCCCCTTGAAAGTGGGTGAAATAGAAAACAACGATGGGATTAACTTCCCCTTGAAAGTGGGTGAAATAGAAAACAATGATGGGACTAACTTTCCCTTGAAAGTGGGTGAAATAGAAAGCAACGATGGGACTAACTTTCCCTTGAAAGTGGGTGAAATAAAAAACAATGATGGGATTAACTTCCCCTTGAAAGTGGGTGAAATAGAAAACAATGATGGGATTAACTTCCCCTTGAAACTGGGTCAAATAGAAAACAATGATGGGACTAACTTTCCCTTGAAAGTGTGTGAAATAGAAAACAATGATGGGATTAACTTCCCCTTGAAAGTGGGTGAAATAGAAAACAACGATGGGATTAACTTCCCCTTGAAAGTGGGTGAAATAGAAAACAATGATGGGACTAACTTTCCCTTGAAAGTGGGTGAAATAGAAAACAATGATGGGATTAACTTTCCCTTGAAAGTGGGTGAAATAGAAAACAACGATGGGACTAACTTTCCCTTGAAAGTGGGTGAAATAAAAAACAATGATGGGATTAACTTCCCCTTGAAAGTGGGTGAAATAGAAAACAATGATGGGATTAACTTCCCCTTGAAACTGGGTCAAATAGAAAACAATGATGGGACTAACTTTCCCTTGAAAGTGGGTGAAATAGAAAACAATGATGGGATTAACTTCCCTTTGAAATGAGTGAAATGGAAAACAATGATGGGATTAACTTCCCCTTGAAACTGGGTGAAATAGAAAACAATGATGGGACTAACTTTCCCTTGAAAGTGGGTGAAATAGAAAGCAATGATGGGATTAACTTCCCCTTGAAAGTGGGTGAAATAGAAAACAATGATGGGACTAACTTTCCCTTGAAAGTGGGTGAAATAAAAAACAATGATGGGATTAACTTCCCCTTGAAACTGGGTGAAATAGAAAACAATGATGGGACTAACTTCCCCTTGAAAGTGTGTGAAATAGAAAACAGTGATGGGATTAACTTCCCCTTGAAAGTGGGTGAAATAGAAAACAATGATGGGACTAACTTTCCCTTGAAACTGGGTGAAATAGAAAACAACGATGGGATTAACTTCCCCTTGAAAGTGGGTGAAATAGAAAACAACGATGGGATTAACTTCCCCTTGAAAGTGGGTGAAATAGAAAGCAACGATGGGACTAACTTTCCCTTGAAAGTGGGTGAAATAGAAAACAACGATGGGATTAACTTTCCCTTGAAAGTGGGTGAAATAGAAAGCAACGATGGGACTAACTTTCCCTTGAAAGTGGGTGAAATAAAAAACAATGATGGGATTAACTTCCCCTTGAAAGTGGGTGAAATAGAAAACAATGACGGGATTAACTTCCCCTTGAAACTGGGTCAAATAGAAAACAATGATGGGACTAACTTTCCCTTGAAAGTGGGTGAAATAGAAAACAATGATGGGATTAACTTCCCTTTGAAATGAGTGAAATGGAAAACAACGATGGGATTAACTTCCCCTTGAAACTGGGTGAAATAGAAAACAATGATGGGACTAACTTTCCCTTGAAACTGGGTGAAATAGAAAACAATGATGGGATTAACTTCCCCTTGAAAGTGTGTGAAATACAAAACAGCTTTACAAACAGACTTTTGCTGAATGTGGGGCAGTCGCTGTGCGGATCTCGGGATGGGTCAATGGGAGGGAATGAGTTTTGGCCTTGCGTTAAAAACCAAACGATGTCGAGGAAACACTCGTTTTATTTACGCCTATAAATGATTGGCTATGTTTAGTTATTTACATATTAAATGAGGCGTCAGCAGAGGTCGATATTTAATTTAAAGACACTCAAGCTAATCACCGGCTGCAGGGATAGTCAGGGGTCATCGGACAACTTGAGTAGAATCATGTGACTGGAAGGAAGTCATGGTAATTATTTGCTAATAGTGATCTCATTAAACAAACCAGGTTGCTGTTGTCAGGCAAAAACTTTTGTCTGTACATTTATACATATGGGTAGGAGGTGCCATAGTGTTTCCCTTAGACAGTACAGTATGGGGGTACAGCTTATTGTGTGCCCAGAACATTCCTTCTCTGTATATTTGTATTTATACATATGGGTAGGAGGTGCCATAGTGTTTCCCTTAGACAGTACAGTATGGGGGTACAGCTTATTGTGTGCCCAGAACATTCCCTCTCTGTATATTTGTATTTATACATATGGGTAGGGGGTGCCATAGTGTTTCCCTTAGACAGTACAGTATGGGGGTACAGCTTATTGTGTGCCCAGAACATTCCCTCTCTGTATATTTGTATTTATACATATGGGTAGGAGGTGCCATAGTGTTTCCGTTAGACAGTACAGTATGGGGGTACAGCTTATTGTGTGCCCAGAACATTCCCTCTCTGTATATTTGTATTTATACATATGGGTAGGAGGTGCCATAGTGTTTCCGTTAGACAGTACAGTATGGGGGTACAGCATTTTGCAACATGTGACTCATTATACAATGGGGAGGCTCCGACCCCAGGGAATTGGCATATTTCCCATGGTGCAATACTCAGAACCTTGACTTCCAAAGCTCCTGAATGCAATGGGAATGGTTTGGCGCCGCTGACAGTTTGAGGCGCGGAAGGAAGCAGCCATGGCCCATAAAGTCCCCCCGCCACCTCTCGGCCCGGGCAGCTCATATATTCTCCCTTCTCACACAATATTGCCTTAACCTTCTCCACTGATTTGATTGGAAAACTCATTGTGAAATAACACCGTGCCAACCCTCCCTGGCAGAACCGCCGCTAATAAAATCATTATACCGAGAAGTTGGCAATTAAGGCTCATGGCGGAGCTCCAGGGCGGCAGCCGGGCAACTGGCGTGTCAGCCGAGAGAAGGGCAACTATCACTCCAAGAACACAACACCAATAATATATACAGGGAAGCTATTTACATGTATTCCTATACGTTTTATCCTCATTGTACTCATGTTATTTATGGCAGGGAAATACGTACATACAGAGACAAAGAGATGCACATGTTGATGATAGATAGATAGATAGATAGATAGATAGATAGATAGATAGATAGATAGATGATAGATAGATAGATAGATGATAGATAGATAGGTAGATGATAGATAGATAGATAGATAGATAGATAGATGATAGATAGATAGATAGATAGATGATAAATAGATAGGTAGATGATAGATAGATAGATAGATAGATAGATAGATAGATGATAGATAGATAGATAGATAGATAGATAGATAGATAGATAGATAGATAGATGATAGATAGATAGGTAGATGATAGATAGATAGATAGATAGATAGATGATAGATAGATAGATAGATGATAGATAGATAGATAGATAGATAGATAGATAGATAGATAGATAGATAGATAGATAGATAGGTAGATGATAGATAGATAGATAGATGATAGATAGATAGATAGATAGATAGATAGATAGATAGATAGATGATAGATAGATAGATAGATAGATAGATGATAGATAGATAGATAGATAGATAGATAGGTAGATGATAGATAGATAGATAGATGATAGATAGATAGATAGATAGATAGATAGATGATAGATAGATAGATAGATAGATAGATAGATAGATAGATGATAGATAGATAGATGATAGATAGATAGATAGATAGATAGATAGATAGATAGATAGATAGGTAGATGATAAAAAGATAGATGGATAGATAGATAATAGATAGATAGGGGCATTATTGTACAGTAAAGGCCCCCATACTGTTCCCAATATAGGACGCACGGAACTTTCAGGGAAGTTCTTTACTCGTTGCCACATTGTTGGATGTGGGGAGACGACGTTACACAGGGAGGGTCTGAGGGAAGACAAGTCGGGGGGCCCGGCGGGGGCTGCTAATCCCACACACACAGCCCTAATCACTTCGCTTAATTGCCACCCGCAAGCAAATTAATCTCATTTACCCAAATGAGTTTTTATTTTACAGGAAGGTGAAAACAAATTGGTCAAAGATTAACCCCTTCTGCATGGAAACCGAGCAGCCGGGACCCTCTGACAGCAAATACTGACCCTAATTATACTGATTCCCCTAGTCCCTATATAAATCCCTATATTAGTCCCTATATAAATCCCTACATTAAACCCATTATAAATCCCTATATGATTATATTAGTCCTTTTATAGATCCCTATTTTAAACCCTGTATAAATCCCTATATCATTATATTAGTCCTTATATAAATCCCTATATCATTATATTAGTCCTTATATAAATCCCTATATCATAATATTAGTCCTTATATAAATCCCTATATCATTATATTAGTCCCTATATAAATCCCTATATTAGTCCCTATATAAATCCCTATATTAGTCCCTATATTAGTCCCTATATAAATCCCTATATTAGTCCCTATATAAATCCCTATATTAGTCCCTATATAAATCCCTATATCATTATATAGCCTCTATTAAAATCCCTTATTGCCTACAAAATCCCTATATTAGTCCCTATATAAATGTATATTTTGCCTCTTGAGAAAGGTCCAGGAGTTGTGATCAAAACATCAATTTTTTTGCACTAATAAAGGATATTATTGATTTTTCACGAAGTCCAGTGAGTGCTGTGCCCATTCGCTACTGTGCCCTTTTGCTACTATGGTAAATACAGTATATCCCTATACAAATCCCTATAGTAGCCCCTATATAAAGGAGCGACTTATGTTCTTAGTTTGCCCAAAAGCTAAGGGAAGAAATAAAGCCTGGAAAGGAGAAAGCGGCTGATATTATTGGGGGACAGTAGGAGCAGCGTCATTGGCTGCACATTTATTATACGGATTTGGTTCTGGAAACAATTCAGCAGCACTTTGTGCAATATAAACGGGTTGCTAGGGTCTCACCATTCCTAGCAACCAGGCATATGTCTGTGTAACGCAATGAAGGATGAATAGGAGAAAGAAGCCTTTGACAAACAACAGATATTAAGACTTTTTTATAAGAAACTATTGATATTTCATTGTCGGAGCCCAATATTTGGCTGCGGTTCCTTTGTGCCACGGCCGGGGGGGCCCAATACAATAAGCGCCCCGCAACTCCCTGCCGCCGACTCCCGTGCCCAGAAATACGTTCCTGGGGGAATCCGACCGGCGGGGAATAGTGGCGTCTGATCCAAACGCCGGCGATTAGTTCTGCTCTGAATCCACTCGCCATTAACTCTAACCTGTCAGAGGCTCAATCCTCATCAAGCGCCTGTCACTTTCACTAATTGGCCATCATTAAAAAAAAAAGCCCTGATTCACTAAGGGGCGACGAGGAGGCCAAACACAAACCGTATCATTGGCTGCATAATTGATAATTCATCGCCGGTAATTGAACCAATCATTGGAGGTTAATGGGGCGATTTATATTCCATCAGAAATACCCAATCTGCAAGATATTGTCACATTATAAATATCTTTATTGGTTCATTTTGGTTTCCTGTGTTTATATCTTGTAGTGAGAATCTTCTTCCTGTGTCTGCCCCGGGATTGGCCCAGTGACGGGGTATCTGATAGGTAGGTACCTAATATATAGAGGCAGAGACAGGGGAAAGTGTTGGAAGGGTTACTGCCTGCCCTGCTCTCATTTCCCTACATAAATAGGGGTTGGTAGCACTAGGTAGGTACCTAATATATAGAGGCAGAGACAGGGGAAAGTGTTGGAAGGGTTACTGCCTGCCCTGCTCTCATTTCCCTACATAAATAGGGGTTGGTAGCACTAGGTAGGTACCTAATATATAGGGGCAGAGACAGGGGAAAGTGTTGGAAGGGTTACTGCCTGCCCTGCTCTCATTTCCCTACAGAAATAGGTGTTGGTAGCACTAGGTAGGTACCTAATATATAGGGGCAGAGACAGGGGAAAGTGTTGGAAGGGTTACTGCCTGCCCTGCTCTCATTTCCCTACAGAAATAGGGGTTGGTAGCACTAGGTAGGTACCTAATATATAGGGGCAGAGACAGGGGAAAGTGTTGGAAGGGTTACTGCCTGCCCTGCTCTCATTTCCCTACAGAAATAGGGGTTGGTAGCACTAGGTAGGTACCTAATATATAGGGGCAGAGACAGGGGAAAGTGTTGGAAGGGTTACTGCCTGCCCCGCTCTCATTTCCCTACAGAAATAGGGGTTGGTAGCACTAGGTAGGTACCTAATATATAGGGGCAGAGACAGGGGAAAGTGTTGGAAGGGTTACTGCCTGCCCTGCTCTCATTTCCCTACAGAAATAGGGGTTGGTAGCACTAGGTAGGTACCTAATATATAGGGGCAGAGACAGGGGAAAGTGTTGGAAGGGTTACTGCCTGCCCTGCTCTCATTTCCCTACAGAAATAGGGGTTGGTAGCACTAGGTAGGTACCTAATATATAGGGGCAGAGACAGGGGAAAGTGTTGGAAGGGTTACTGCCTGCCCTGCTCTCATTTCCCTACAGAAATAGGGGTTGGTAGCACTAGGTAGGTACCTAATATATAGGGGCAGAGACATGGGAAAGTGTTGGAAGGGTTACTGCCTGCCCTGCTCTCATTTCCCTACAGAAATAGGGGTTGGTAGCACTAGGTAGGTACCTAATATATAGGGGCAGAGACAGGGGAAAGTGTTGGAAGGGTTACTGCCTGCTCTGCTCTCATTTCCCTACAGAAATAGGGGTTGGTAGCACTAGGTAGGTACCTAATATATAGGGGCAGAGACAGGGGAAAGTGTTGGAAGGGTTACTGCCTGCCCTGCTCTCATTTCCCTACAGAAATAGGGGTTGGTAGCACTAGGTAGGTACCTAATATATAGGGGCAGAGACAGGGGAAAGTGTTGGAAGGTTACTGCCTGCTCTGCTCTCATTTCCCTACAGAAATAGGGGTTGGTAGCACTAGGTAGGTACCTAATATATAGGGGCAGAGACAGGGGAAAGTGTTGGAAGGGTTACTGCCTGCTCTGCTCTCATTTCCCTACAGAAATAGGGGTTGGTAGCACTAGGTAGGTACCTAATATATAGGGGCAGAGACAGGGGAAAGTGTTGGAAGGGTTACTGCCTGCTCTATAGGGACAGAGCAAAGCAGAATCCAATAAAGGAATAATCCCACTTATGTGTTTTAATTTCACAATAAAAATGGCTTTTGTAGCTAATCTTCACATTAAATGGATTTTTGGCCCAAACGGCGCGTTACTAATTTACAGATCTGAGAGGGAGATTTTTACACCTCGGGATTTCGGCGCCGGGGGCAGATAATGGGTTTGCGGCTGGTGAAACAATGAGTTTAATGTTACATTCCCGCTTTATTGCTTTTTGCCTTTATTTCGTGCCTTTTCAGCAACAAAAGGAGATTCTCAGCGCAGATCTCAGGTATATTGGGTCGGACAATAAAGTGGAAAGGAACTTAATATTGTTATCGGGGGGGGAGATTAGAGGGAAATCTGCTAAACTGGCAAATTCCTCCCCGGCCGCTCAGGAAATATAATGTGTTTGGAGTTAAAAATCGTATTATTTTATTCATCGGCAGAATCTATTCCAGATATACAGAGAATAACTCACTCCATAAAGCTGACAGGGGGCCAACGGGGGCTTTCTGCCTGCACTAACCATAATGTGTACTTATGCAAACTTAGGGGGCTGTTCCTGCTGAATTGTGCTTATTACAGGGGAATCCCTATGTGCCATAGTTTTATGGTATATCTCTGTACAGGCTATGAGCAAACTTAGGGGGCTGTTCCTGCTGAATTGTGCTTAGTACAGGGGAATCCCTATGTGCCATAGTTTTATGGTATCTCTCTGTACAGGCTATGAGCAAACTTAGGGGGCTGTTCCTGCTAAACTGTGCTTAGTACAGGGGAATCCCTATGTGCCATAGCTTTATGGTATCTCTCTGTACAGGCTATGAGCAAACTTAGGGGGCTGTTCCTGCTAAACTGTGCTTAGTACAGGGGAATCCCTATGTGCCATAGTTTTATGGTATCTCTCTGTACAGGCTATGAGCAAACTTAGGGGGCTGTTCCTGCTGAATTGTGCTTAGTACAGGGGAATCCCTATGTGCCATAGTTTTATGGTATCTCTCTGTACAGGCTATGAGCAAACTTAGGGGGCTGTTCCTGCTGAATTGTGCTTAGTACAGGGGAATCCTTATGTGCCATAGTTTTATGGTATCTCTCTGTACAGGCTATGGGCAAACTTAGGGGGCTGTTCCTGCTGAATTGTGCTTAGTACAGGGGAGTCCCTATGTGCCATAGTTTTATGGTATCTCTCTGTACAGGCTATGAGCAAACTTAGGGGGCTGTTCCTGCTGAATTGTGCTTAGTACAGGGGAATCCCTATGTGCCATAGTTTTATGGTATCTCTCTGTAAAGGCTATGGGCAAACTTAGGGGGCTGTTCCTGCTGAATTGTGCTTAGTACAGGGGAATCCCTATGTGCCATAGTTTTATGGTATCTCTCTGTAAAGGCTATGGGCAAACTTAGGGGGCTGTTCCTGCTGAATTGTGCTTAGTACAGAGGAATCCCTATGTGCCATAGTTTTATGGTATCTCTCTGTACAGGCTATGAGCAAACTTAGGGGGCTGTTCCTGCTGAATTGTGCTTAGTACAGGGGAATCCCTATGTGCCATAGTTTTATGGTATCTCTCTGTACAGGCTATGAGCAAACTTAGGGGGCTGTTCCTGCTGAATTGTGCTTAGTACAGGGGAATATCTCAATATTGTTCACAAAGCTTGAGAAAGGGCCCTATGGGGTCCCAAACTGATATGATAACAGACAGAGCGCTTTCATTAGTGAGGGTGCCATTACTTGGCTCTATAATGTATATTTGCTGTATGACTCTATAACCAGATTATGCTGATTCCTGTGTAACTGCGCGAGGCAACAGCAAATAAAACTGCAGGTTTCAGAAGTTAATTAAATTGAAATCGCCCGGGGGGGGGGGGGGGGGGGGGGGGGCTTGTCGCACCTCACAGTGGGTACCTGGAAATGCCAGATGCCAAGTTATGGCTAATTATGGGTTGGCTAACACTGTATTTCTTCTAACCTGTGGGTAAAGTGCAGGCAGGGATTATACATGGGGCCCCGGCAATAGAAACAATCAGGCAATCAGGGGAGGAACGCGCCCCCAGCACAATGGGCAATCAGGAGTCTTTTCATGGTTCTATTTATAATGGAAAGTTAGAATTTTCCAAGATATACATATATATAATATGGCAGATATGGGGAGGCTGAATGCAGAAAAGAAATTAGACATTCATAGGATACCTAGATAGATAGATAGATAGATAGATAGATAGATAGATAGATAGATAGATAGATAGATAGATAGATAGATAGATAGATAGATAGATGATAGATAGATAGATAGATAGATAGATAGAAAGATAGAGAGATAGATAGATGATAGATAGATAGATAGATAAGATAGATAGACAGATAAATAGATAGATAGATAGATAGATAGATAGATAGATAGATAGATAGATAGATAGATATGATTGATAGAAAGATAGAGAGATAGATAGATAGATGATTGATAGATAGATAGATAGATAGATAGATAGATAGATAGATAGATAGATATATAGCTAGATAGATAGATAGATAGATGATAGATGAGATAGATAGATATATGAGATAGATAGACAGATAGATAAATAGATAGATAGATGATAGATAGATAGATAGATAGATGATAGATAGATAGAAAGATATGATTGATAGATACTGTAGATAGATAAAAGATAGATAGATGGATAGATAGATATGATTGATAGATAGAAAGAAAGAAAGAAAGAAAGATAGATAGATAGATGATAGATAGATAGATAGATAGATAGATAGATAGATAGATAGATAGATATGATTGATAGATATATAAATAGATAGGCAGATGATAATAGATAGATAGATGTTAGATATAGATAGATGATAAATTCTTATAAGGAAATTAAGGGTAAAACCTGACCTGGCAATAGCTGAAACAGTGTTAGAGACAGGGTAGAAGGGCAGAATATCTCACCACTTGGGATATTTCACACGGAGCCAGATGCATAATTAGCCCGATAACCTGATTCATGAGCCCAGTAGAAGTTGCCTTCTAGAAGCCACCAAAGGGTTGGCCGGCCTTCCCCAATGTTTCTATCCGTTGGCTTGGGTGTGATGGTCCTACTGAGTCGGCATCTAGAACATGGGGGGGAAAACAAGTTGAGGCCCCGGAAGGTTGAAAGAGACAAATGCTGAGAGCTAAGGGCTTTGTAATGAGGTCAACTGCCCTTGTAGCTCCATGTGAAGGCTCCTTATATATAAATCAGTAAATAACAACGCATTTTGCACTTACAACCGGCTGACGAGCCAAAGACACAGGTTTTACAAGTCGTCGGCAGGCGGAAAGTGACATTTTTGGATCCTGTCACAGCACAAATCCACCCGTTGCTCCAAAGTGACAGTAGATAATGTCAGATCCATACGTCCAAGCAGGAGAGAACGATAATAATTATAATTATCATCACTTATTGGCAGGATAACTGCATCTAGTTGGCTTCATCGAGAAAAACAAACAATTTGAACTTAGATATTTGTCTTCCATTAAGGGCTCTGAAGATGTTGATATATAGCTGAATTAGGAGGCTGTCGATAATCCTTCCAGAAGCTCAAGGATTTAATAACCAGGCTGGGCAGGTTGGCCACCGGTGTAAATACCAACGTTTGGCATTAAACAATCAGCCTGAGAGGTTCGATACTGTCCTGCTGGTTTCTTTATTCGTTGAATAAATACTCGTGGGGTCAAGGAGGCAAGTGGGGCTGAGTAGATTCTGAATATGGAAAAGAAAAATCTCCTGGTATTTTCATTTATATTAAGACAAAATTGGTCATTTTGGGAACAACAGGTACAAACCGGCATTTGTTCGAATCAGCTCCCCTTCTCCTTGTCTATGTTCTCTTTCTGATTCATGATGGACTGGCCTCCCTCTTGCAAAATGCCATGACTATTTGTTAAGGAGAAGAAGACCTCCCAATCAAAGTCCAAGCTAAGACTTAAGCTACTTAGGTTCGAGTCTAGACCAAGAATTCAGTTGCCTATGACTAAGTACCAGAAGGGTATGAAACACGCAAGGCAGAACGTTATGGTGTTCATATGTTTGTTTCCTTTTTAACATGGACACTTGAATAAACTATCTCTATACAGGAGAAGGAAAGGCATTTTGGCATTTTGGCCAATAGATTAGCCACATTAGTGCCACCTAGAACCCTATATTTATTCTGCAGAAAGCTTTACCTGCCTGAGTAAAGCCCTCTGTTTGTTTAAGATAGCAGCTGCCATTTTAGCTTGGTCTCAGTAGCTTCCTGCTGCAGCTCTGGCTGCTGGTAGCTCAGATTACACAGAGTTGGGAGGGGGAGCGAATTCTGATGGGAGGGGGAACGAATACTGATGGGAGGGGGAGCAGGAGAAGGGAGGGGGAGAGAGGAGCAAACTGAGCAGACTCGTGCTGTGCCCTGAGGAATTTCCCAGAGAGCAGGAAGTCTGACACAGAAGAACATGTTTACACAAAAGGAGACAAGAAACCCTGTGTTTCTTTTGACAGAGGACTCAGTGCAGTGTTTCTGTGAGTGCTTATGGCTGTATTTACATAGACCTGTCTTATAAAGCTACTGAGTTTTTACCTTTCCTTTTCCTTTGAGCCAAATTAACCTAAAGGCATTTTTCCCTAAATGGTTCAGCTGTAGGTGAGTGCTTTGAAAAAAATGTGATATACTTTGGCAAACTTTAAATGTCCAGAGAGAGAATCAAATATGAGAAAGGCGTCAAGCTGTAGCCAAAAGGGCCATGAAATAATTCAAAGAGTCAAGAGACCTGCTGTACCCAGGGGTCTCCCTTTCAAGTACTAACCAGGTCCAACCCTGCTTAGCTTTCCAGAGCAATCAAGATCAGGTTCATTTGGGCCGCAGGTGACTTGGCTGAAAGCTTTGAAATACTTTGGCAAAATGAAAAAGTCTGGAGAAAGAATCAAAGATGAGAAAGGCGGCAAGCTAAAGCCAAAAGGGCCATGACAAAATTCAAAAAGTTGAGAGACCTACAGGATACGAGATGGGTGGGATGGAGAGGAGATAGGAGAACATTAGGTGATGGGTCTCGAGAGTAGACCACGGATTATTGGTTGGAAGTTACAAATACAGCTACTGGTTGGCAGATGCAGCCGAGCCGGGCCCCCTTGGAGAAGTCTATGAAGACAGCAAATGTGGGTTGGAGATGAGCTGTATGGGTGGTGGATGACGAAATGGAGATGAGATATAAAGACCATGCATCATTACAAGGGTTGCCACCTCTCCTGCATGGGAACTCTGTGCAGGGAGGCAAGGGTGATGTCACTGGGGTGGGGCTATGACATTGGCAATTAAGATTGGCCAATAGCTGCATCAATCTTGGAGAATCCTGCCCGGTTTTCCAAATTGGAAAACCAGGGCAGACATTTTTAACCCGGAAAGCCCTACCGAAAACCCAGTCAAAACCAGACAGGTGGCAACTTGGGAGATGATAAGAAGACAGTTAATGGGTGCGTTGAGGAGCAAATACAAGAACCTACAGGATAAAAGATGTCAACACTAGAAATGAGTAAAACCTGGAACAATGGGGGTTCCCCCAAACCTTTGTTTTCTCCTTGAGACCCCAACTGCCTGGATCTGTTGCGTCACAAAAGTTGCATCAAAAAAAGTTGCGCGGTTGCCACATTCCGTGAAATTTCCGCCATTTTGCCAAACGGGACAGATTCGCTCATCAGTACCCGTCGCAGTTGCGAGACTGGGGGGCGAGGGAAGGAGATGCAGAGACACAAGCTGTAAAAATTCATGAGCTCAGAGACCGACTCGGTGTTAAACATTCCGACAATTCACTTAAATTGCCCGGGATTTAATCCCCCATAAATCTTTACGGTTTCCGCGTTGTAGATAAAGGGATTTATAGTAATTGGGAAGTGGGTGCACGGAGAGTGCAAGGTTTTCCTCATTTGTTTGCAGCTCAAATGCGAACTCTCTGCAATTGGTCCCTGGGCAGTCGCAGGCGGAGATAAGGGAAAAAGACTATTAAAGGGACAGTAACGCCAAAAAATAAAGGGGACGTATTGTGTGAGAAACAATATTGTGCCAATGAAATGGACTCATCTAAATACAGAAGGAATGGGCTTTTAAATAGTAGTGTTTCCAGCTGATTTATTAAAAATGTCTTCAATAATCCCATTAGCCCCGCCCATCTGTTTCACTTCCTGCTGCCTCCTTTCCCAGGCTGTGCGGCACTGTAGGATAGGAACCAATCAGCAGATAGGCTGACCTGATAGGGAACTGAAGCCTGTCTGTGCTTGTGTGACTGCAGGGCTGTGATTGGCTCTCCCCCTCCTACTGTGCTTCTGGCAGGGACCGTTAGGACAAGCCCACCCCTCATTTGAAACACAGACAGGGACCTGAGAGGATGGTGGGGCCTACTCCACCAATATTTGGCCTAAAATTGGGCAGATCCTGATCGGCCAGGTTTGATTTCCATCGGATCAAGGACCACATCATCAGGGGTCCAACACACACCCCTGGGGGCCCCCACAGGGCCTCAGACCCAGCCCCTAAGCACATATAAGTAGATGCAATCAGGGTAGGGAGGCCAGCTGGGATTGGGCCTGGTCTGGTGGGGCACACAGGGGGCTGGGGGTGTTTTTCTGCCGGCCCAATCCGACCCTGTTACCAGTTCTGACTGGAGTAACATCACCGCCATTTTTGGTGTTTTTCCCGGTGTCCTGCCGGCCCAGTCCGACCCTGTTCCCAGTAGATCTATAGTACTTACAGTACTTACAGGTAGAGATTGGGTCTGGGTCAGTGGGGGCCCAGGGCCCATTGAGTTTTTTTCCTGCTGTCCCACTGGCCCTGTCCGGCCCCAAGTCTGGTTCTGACTGGAGTAATATCTCTGGACCAGACCCAATCCCAGCTGGCATCTCTCCGCCATTTTTGATGTTTTTCCTGGTGTCCTGCCGGCCCAGTCCAACCCTGTTCCCAGTAGATCCATAATACTTACAGTACTTACAGGTAGAGATCGGGTCTGGGTCAGTGGGGGCCCATTGGGTTTTTTCCTGGTGTCCCACTGGCCCTGTCCGGCCCCAAGCCTGGTTCTGACTGGAGTAATATCGCCGCCATTTTTGGTGTTTTTTCCGGTGTCCTGCCGGCCCAATCCGACCCTGTTCCCAGTAGATCTATAGTACATACAGTACTTACGGGTAGAGATCGGGTCTGGGTCAGTGGGGGACCGGGGCCCATTGGGTTTTTTCCTGCTGTCCCACTGGCCCTGTCCGGGCCCGAGTCTGGTTCTGACTGGAGTAACATCTCCGCCATTTTTGGTGTTTTTCCCGGTGTCCTGCCGGCCCAATCCGACCCTGTTCCCAGTAGATCTATAGTACTTACAGAACTTACAGGTAGAGATTGGGTCTGGGTCAATGGGGGCCCGGGGCCCATTGGGCTTTTTTCCTGGTGTCCCACTGGCCCTGTCCGGGCCCGAGTCTGGTTCTGACTGGAGTAATATCTCCACCATTTTTGCGCTGAGCAGTACCAGCTGAGCCCAGTCAGCGCCGGGGGGATATACTATATATCATAAGGAATATAAAGCAGAAATGATATGGAAGCTCGCTGAATACATCCCCATTTTTCATTCACATCTTTAGTTCCATCTCCCGGCGCAGAATTTCCGCTCCTACATAACGCGGCGCCTTTACTTCCCCGCGCGGCCCCAGCGCCACTTCCTGCTCGCTGTGCATCATTTTTACTGATGGAGCTGCTGGAAGTGACAGACGCGCAGCGGCGCTCGCTGCCTATTTACCGAAAACACTGAATATTCGCGTAGAAGTATCTTCTAAACGTTATTGATGGGGAATTTTATGGCCGCCGAAGCGCTTTTATTGGCCGTGCATCACTCGCGGTGGGATTGTTAGGGAAACGGGACGTATGGAAAATAAATGATATATATGCACTAAAAGAGAATTACCTTCCGCACACCCCTATTCATCTTGTTTAGTACAATCCATGCTAAGCATGATATATATATATACACGGCATCTACTGGCAGGGCTCCGGCAGGGCCTACAGGATGGAGAGTTTGGACTAAGGTTGCCACCTTTATTCACTGGGCAGGGGGCGGGCAGTGATGTCATGGGGCGGGGTAGAGGTGGGGCTATGATATCACAGGGATGGGGAAGAAGCAGGACAGTGATGTCACTGGGCAGGGGGCGGGCAGTTATGTCATGGAGCAGGGAAGAGGTGGGGCTATGACATCACAGGGAAGGGTAAGAAGCAGGACAATGATGTCACTGGGAAGGGGACGGGCAGTGATGTCACGGGGCGGGGAAGAGGTGGGGCTATGAAATCACAGGGATGGGGAAGAAGCAGGACAGTGATGTCACTGGGCGGCAATATGACGCGTTGATTGGCCATCAATCTTTCCAAATTAGGAAAAGCAAGAGGTTTTGACTCTGGCCAACTGGCCAATTGCCATGTCAGTCTTAGAGAATCCTGTCTGGTTTTTCCTACGGGATGGAGGGTTTGGACTAAGGTTGCCATTTTCTGGCTTTTTCGCCAGCCAGGGGGTGGGGAAGAGGCGGGGCCATGACATCAGAGGAAAGGGTAAGAAGCAGGACAATGATGTCACTGGGCAGGGGGCGGGCGGTGATGTCATGGGGTGCAGAAGAGGCGGGGCTATGACATCACAGGGATGGGGAAGAAGCAGGACAATGATGTCACTGGGTGTGATATGATGCGTTGATTGGCCATCAATCTTTCCAAATTAGGAAAAGCAAGAGGTTTTGACTCTGGCCAACTGGCCAATTGCCATGTCAGTCTTAGAGAATCCTGTCTTTTCCAAATTTGGAAAACCGGACATGTAGTTTTGACCCGGAAAGCGCTTCCATAAACCGGGTTGTCTGAGGCAAAACCAGACAGGTGGCAACCCTAGTTTGGACTTGGGCTCTGGGTATCCCTGGGGTTCTATTTAGTGCCGGGGTGATTTAGTGTCTTTGGAGTAGGGTTTCCCCCTGTTGGGTTTTGACCCGGACAACCCGGTTTTCGGAAGCGCTTTCCGGGTCTAAACTACATGTCTGTGTTTCTATATTTGGGAAAACCAGGCAGGATTCTCCAAGACTGACATGGCAAATTGTCCAATTGGCGATCACCGTGCCATAGCCCCGCCTCTGTAACAACATGGCCCGCCCCATGACATCACCCACCCCGCCCCTGTGAATCGCATTTATTGTGCACGAATATAGCACTTTATATTCACTGTGAATATAAATGCGCAAGTTTCGAAATCGGTTAAGCAAATATTTTTTCCACCACAGGTTGTGGCGTAACTCGGACGCAATTATATTGGCGCATTAAATGCACCAATCCAGCTTTATGCATATAAACAGGGGGCGGGGCAAATATGTTCCCAATTCTCAGTGCAAAATGGAAGCGTTTAGGGGAAAACATGCGCAAAACAACCATTTGCGGAAAAAATATGAAACTTTATAAATGACCCCCACAGTGGGAGGAGCCAGGCAGAGAAGCGCCCCGGCGCAAATGAGCCCCAATATCATATTTATCTGGCGCGAGGGGATTATTTCATATAAAGTCTGTTCAGCGACACGAGGAAATCCTGTGTGACTGCGGCGGCGGCGGCGGCGTTGCTATTAAACAGGAGACAAACACAAACGCAGGGAAAAGAATCATTTCTCTCGGATCAGCGCCCCATTTGCTAACGCCGCCGATACAGCAGCCATTGTTTAATCATCACTTACGGTTTAATGTTGCCGGCTGGCATTTTAAAGACGCCGCTGCTGACACTTGGCTAGAAATTTGCACAAAATATGCCGACAGCTTCCGGGATTTATCTTTTTGCAATGAGCCCTTCCATTTATCTGAGCCAGAAGATTCTCTGTTATTCTCGCTTCCCTCGGGAAACTGTACGGGGGGGGGGGGGGAGAGTAATAATGGAGATAAGGGATAGAGGCTCATTCCCTACTCACCGTTTATATATTTATTTATAATGGTACACAGGTATCAGTTGACAGTGGGGGCAGGGTCACACTTCAGTCACACTTTACTGCTGCGCTGCAAGTTGGAGTGATATCCCCCCCCCTCACCCCCAGCAGCCGATCAGCAGAACAATGGGAGCAAGATAGCCGCTCCCAGTAGGTATCAGAATAGCACTCAATAGTAAGAAATCCAAGTCCGACTTGGGACTCCTCCAGTTACATGGGAGTAGGAGAAACAATAGGTTAGCTGAAAGCAGTTCTAATGTGTAGCGCTGGCTGAAAGCTCAGACTCAGTCACACTTTACTGCTGCGCTGCAAGTTGGAGTGATATCCCCCCCCCCTCCCCCCAGCAGCCGATCAGCAGAACAATGGGAAGGGAGCAAAATAGCAGCTCCCAGTAGGTATCAGAATAGCACTCAATAGTAAGAAATCCAAGTCCGGCTTGGGACTCCTCCAGTTACATGGGAGTAGGAGAAACAATAGGTTAGCTGAAAGCAGTTCTGATGTGTAGCGCTGGCTCCTTCTGAAAGCTCAGACTCAGGCACACTTTACTGCTGCGCTGCAAGTTGGAGTGATATCTCCCCCCTCCCCCCCAGCAGCCGATCAGCAGAACAATGGGAAGGGAGCAAGATAGCAGCTCCCAGTAGGTATCAGAATAGCACTCAATAGTAAGAAATCCAAGTCCGGCTTGGGACTCCTCCAGTTACATGGGAGTAGGAGAAACAATAGGTTAGCTGAAAGCAGTTCTAATGTGTAGCGCTGGCTGAAAGCTCAGACTCAGGCACACTTTACTGCTGCGCTGCAAGTTGGAACGATATCCCCCCCCTCACCCCTCACCCCCAGCAGCCGATCAGCAGAACAATGGGAAGGGAGCAAGATAGCAGCTCCCAGTAGGTATCAGAATATCAACTCCTTCTGCATCTCTACATGAGAAAAGTAGGGGGCATTACTGTTGGCTGAGCGGAAAATAATCATACATTGCGCTATGACAGATGGGGGTAATGGAGCACCAGTCACAACGTTGGCATCAGGTCTAGAAACACATAGCAACCCAACTGATTGTTGGTTTGAAAGCAAATCAGATTGATTCCTATAGGGTAGTGGAGCTGGTGTAAACTTTGATACTTCTTCTTACTTCACCCCATTGGTCACCTTTGGGCTTAGTCACCTCCCAGTTGCACCAATACAACATCAGACTAGCACCTGTACTCAAACCTCCTGATTTCCCTCCATAATCCACTAGGTGGCGATCACAATGCTGAAACTGACAGCAATCCTGGTGCAGGTTTCTGCTTTGTTCTTCTTCTTTTTGAACATTTAGAGAATCTTGTTTGAAATTCCCAAAAGAGCCAAAAAATAAAAAAAAACCTCAATATAGAAATACATTTATTTGGCATTTAATGCTTTTCACAAACTCCATATTGAACAGTACAGTGACTTCTTGGACAAAAGGACACCCCATTGTTCCTTTATAACCCGCAGCTGAGGTTCTTTAGGAAATTCTAGGACCACCTCTGTCTCTTAGTCTATAGATTCTAGAGTGGTGATTCCCAAAATGTGGGGCTGGTCTCCCTGGTGGGGGTCAGAGCTGTAGTAGGTCGCTCAGCCCCAAGGTCCTTTGCTCTCCTAGATTGAAAGCCCAGCATGGAGGTCGATATGTATTTGCTGCTCTGATATTCCTCAACCTAGGACTGATAAACCGATATTGTCCTATCTGTACCCATTTTATGAGCTCAGTGGGTTCTGATCAAGAGTTGGACCTTCTAGGATGGCCCTGGACCTTCAAGTAGGGCTTGAGCAGAATAAGTTTGACAAGCTCAGTTCTAGAGTCTAGAATGTCCACACATTCTAGACTCTAGAACTGAGCTTGTCAAACTTAATCTGCTCAAACCCCACATGAAGGTCCAACTGTTGGTCAGGGCCATCCTAGAAGGTCCAACTCTTGATCAGAACCCACTGAGCTCATAAAACGGGTACAGATAGGACAATATCGGTCATAGGTTCAGGAATACCAGAGCAGCAAATATATATCGACCTTCATGCTGGGCTTTCAAGTGGATCTAGGAGAGCAAACGACCATTGGGGCTGAGCGACCCACTACAGTACTAACTAATACAAAGGCCGATTGGAAACCATTTAAATGTTCTGATCCATGTGTAGCAGGAACGTTCAGCCAGTAGCCATTTGCCCTCACTAAATTGCCCCATCTTACCCACAAAGGGCAGTGATGAGACCCCACATGCCCCAACAGTTCACTGATCCTGGAATGCATCACAGAGCTCAACAATTCTACAATGGACGCCCTTTTCCAAATGACTCTGAGGATAATGATTCCCTTATTGACTCATCATGTAAATTCTCTGTTTCACATAAGATATTATATATAATATTATTATTTTTATATATTATTATATTTTATTCCCATTGTCATTCGCAATAATGGCTTTACATTGGATCAACCCTCCCCGTTGCTATCAGAGCCGCCATCCGCTCCCCCCCCTGCTTTGGGTTCCTGCCAGTGGATTGCTCTTTGATTGGCTCCTTGATGTTATGAAATGTAAACTAATCTGCGACATCAATGGACAGATTAAACCCAAATGGGACATAAAGTGGAGATCAAAACCCGGCAGGACTCTGTAGGCCGCTTCTGAGGCTCCTGTCTGAGCTCGGCTACTGGATAGAAACACCAACGCGCTCATTCATCTCTGCATTATCCCTTCTGTCCTTACCTTGAAGCCAATCACATTGAGGCTTTGATTGCAACTGCCTTTCAAATCGCATCTTATACCGTTTAAATGCCTTTTATAAGCTTTATGGGAAACATTTGGTGTCTGTGAGAGCCTCAATTGCAAAGTTAAAGGGGCAACAGACCCACTTGTGTTGTTCTTGGGCAAAAAATGTGTTTGTCTATTGTTTTAACCAACAGCTATCTATGGCAGTCCAAACTGAAATTGAATTAATTTTATGGTATTCAATGTATCCCCTCCAGTTACCCCCCCCCCATGTGTATAATGAACTCCTCCTTATCTGTAAAACTGAGACAACAGTAACATTAACAGTGTTTAAATCAGGTTTCCCCAACCCTGAGCCACATTCAGATGGAAAAAATGGTTGTGGAGCAACACCAGCTGGGGAAATATTCTGGGGTGCCAAATAAGGACTGTGATTGGCTATTTGGTAGACCCTATGTTGAGTGGCAGCCTCTCAAAAACCTCAAAAAATTCAAAATTTCAAAAATAAGCCCCTGCTTTGAGGCCACTGGGAGCAACATCCAAGGGGAAGTTGGACAACAGGTTGCTCCTGGGCCATTGGTTGGGGATCACTGGTTTAAGCAAACTCTTTGCTCTCCACTAGGGGCATTATATAACCCTCACAGGGTCAAGATAATAAATACCTTTTAAACCTTTAGCATTTCAATATGGACTGTTAAAAAGACCCCCATATTGTTGTCATTGATAAGTCAATGTGTATAAGACCCAATGAAGAACAAAGATGGAGGCTAACGTGCTGAAAATCTATTTAATCCCATTCCCTCCCTCATCCATCTCTATCTGTTACCTCTCCGGGTGGGAACTCCATCACTGCCACCGAGCGAGTCCATCATTTAAATACCGTCGCCTTGTTGCTAGTGTAAATAGCTTTATAACCTTTCCATAAGAGATAAAGGCAGCTGCTCCACAAATAAACATCTGCTTATTTCAACAAAGCCCGTTGTTATATTTAATAGATGGGAAGCGTCGGAGGATGAAAGATAAGTGGGGGAATGAGAGGAATGTACAGAAGCCGAGTAAATGTTTATATTTTTGCTAAAGAAAAGAAAATATAAGGGAAATTGAACTTGAACCATAGGTTTATCTGTAATTGATTCTGTCTACTCAAGTCATAGTCATGTCTATGTGATGGACCTTATACACCAGCGTTTCTCAACCTGTGGGTCAGGGCCGCTTTGAGGGTCGAACAACCCTTTCACAGGAGTCGCCTAAGACCAATGGAAAACACATATTTCCGATGGTCTTAGGAATAATTTTATGGTTGGGGGTCACCACAACATGAGAAACTGTATTAAAGGGTCTCGGCATTAGGAAGGTTGAGAATCACTGCTATACCCCTTCTCCATATTCTATTGTCCATTTTGAGAACATTTCTCCCAAGGTTCCTCCCAAGCTTTTCCTTTGGCCTCCTTTCATTGAGTTGATGGCTGGAATCTGAAATTCTTGAGGTGGGGCCATCTCTCTGATGATTCTGTTGAGTTGTCCAAGAACGAGCTTAGTGACCAACCTAAGTATCACCAATATGTGACCAACCTAAAATAACCAATATGTGCATGAGTCCCTGTTCAAGTGTTAGTTCCAAAAATTGCAGACTGAAGACCATCTTTCATGTACTGAAATGAGCATGGTTTGCATTGGGGGGTCTTAAGTTCTTAATGGTATGATCCGTGGACAAAGCCTACTGACATGACCACCAGGGGACCACTTGGTAGTCTTAGGGGCCACTGGTCCTAGTGTTTTAAGAAGAGACCTAGGAAGAGGTTGAGGGAAAACAGGCAGGAGGAAGGGTTAACTGAGACCTTATGTTCAGGGCAATACCAGGGGAAGGGGCAGGGCCAGGAGGGGTGGAGCTACAACATTAAAGGGGGTGTAGTTGTGACATAAAGGGGTGTATTGGGTGGAGATTGAGTGAGGGTCAGAGGTTTTGGGGGATAGAAGGGGAGCAGGGACTGGGGTGGGCCGTGAGTAGAACAACCTGGGTTACAGGTTTACTGGCAAGTATAGTACTGGGAGATTTGTAATAGTGGCCTCAGCCTTGGCTGGTATTTTACCTTCCAGGTGGCAACCTTCAAGGCAAGGCAAGAAGAAAGCCCAAGGCTCAGTACAGAGAGGGTTAATAGAGCACAAGTCCAATGTTCAGGCAATGTCAGGGCTGACAAAGTTCAGGTAAGGTCCGGTAGGCAATCATGGGTCAATAACAGGTATATCAGCAAAGGAAGCAGAAGCACCTACCATGGACAGAGTGACCAGCAGGGGATGGAATTATTTTAGTTAATTTGCCTTTAAATTGGGTTTAATATTGCCCCCCCAGTTCTTGATGAACTACAACTTTACTGTCAGCCCCAACATTCACACGCGCACCGAGCCATCTATCCGACTTATTGTTCCACCGCAGGATCCAAGAGAGCAGGAGTTAATGGAAAGCTCTAATGGTCCGGGCTCATCATCTTCAAGCCTTTTCCCCAGTCAGAACAAATGTAGCATAGAAACGCCGAGCCCTGAAACGCAGCCAATTTAGATGCATTAAAAGCTACTTGGAATCATTTGACCTTTATTGTCTTTATGTCAAAACACCTGGTCCATGCTTCACTGAGCTCCTCTCGCCCGGCGCGGCTCAGACTCGCTGCCTGAAGCAGCAGGAACTCTTGTTTTCTTTTATCCTGATGTGGCTCTTCCATTAAAGTCATTTCTGTTGTGTCTCACAAGAAGGTATAGTAAGTGCCATGGTCAGAAGGTCTGGATCAGCTTCATGGCTTCTGTTATCAGATAATGTAGGTATCAAAGGTACCCTGTGGGGTCCTGGGGAGCAGAAGGCCTATTGATAGATAATGTAGGTGGCCCTCGGGTGCAGAAGGCCTATTAATAGATAATGTAGGTGGTCCTGGGGTGTAGAAGGCCTATTGATAGATAATGTAGGTGGCCCTCGGGTGCAGAAGGCCTATTAATAGATAATGTAGGGGGTCCTGGGGTGCAGAAGGCCTATTATAAGATAATGTACTGGGTCCTGGGGTGCAGAAGGCCTATTAATAGATAATGTACTGGGTCCTGGGGTGCAGAAGGCCTATTAATAGATAATGTAGGGGGTCCTGGGGTGCAGAAGGCCTATTATAAGATAATGTAGGTGGTCCTGGGGTGCAGAAGGCCTATTAATAGATAATGTACTGGGTCCTGGGGTGCAGAAGGCCTATTAATAGATAATGTAGGGGGTCCTGGGGTGCAGAAGGCCTATTATAAGATAATGTAGGTGGCCCTCAGGTGCAGAAGGCCTATTAATAGATAATGTACTGGGCCCTGGGGTGCAGAAGGCCTATTATAAGATAATGTAGGTGGTTCTGGGGTGCAGAAGGCCTTTTATAAGATAATGTAGGTGGTCCTGGGGTGCAGAGGGGCTATTATAAGATAATGTAGGTGGTTCTGGGGTGCAGAAGGCCTTTTATAAGATAATGTAGGTGGTCCTGGGGTGCAGAGGGGCTATTATAAGATAATGTAGGTGGTTCTGGGGTGCAGAAGGCCTTTTATAAGATAATGTAGGTGGTCCTGGGGTGCAGAGGGGCTATTAATAGATAATGTAAGTGGTCCTGGGGCAGAAAGCCTATTATAAGATAATGTAGGTGGTCCTTGGGTGCAGAAGGCCTATTATAAGATATTGTAGGTGGTTCTTGGGTGCAGAAGGCTTATTATAAGATAATGTAGGGGGTCCTGGGGAGCAGAAGGCCTATTAATAGATAATGTACTGGGTCCTGGGGTGCAGAAGGCCTATTATAAGATAATGTAGGTGGTCCTGGGGTGCAGAAGGCCTATTATAAGATAATATAGGTGGTCCTGGGGTGCAGAAGGCTATTATAAGATAATGTAGGTGGTCCTGGAGTGCAGAGGGCCTATTATAAGATAATGTAGGTGGTCCTGGGGTGCAGAAGGCCTATTATAAGACAATGTAGGTGGTCCTGGGGTGCAGAAGGCTATTATAAGATAATGTAGGTGGTTCTGGAGTGCAGAGGGCCTATTATAAGATAGGTAAGATTATAAGATGGGTAATAAAATGATAATTCAATTGTGTGTCCACATCAACATCCTAGAGCTTCCCCTTTACTTTGGCTGCACGTTGACTAACCCAAGCCGTTGAACCTCACCTCACGGAAAATAGTTTCTGATAAATGCGGAACATTGTCCGTTAGTCAGAGCGCCCTCGTTAGAGCTGATCCATGGGACTCATTGTTCCACCTCGGCTAACCCCCCCTATCTGAGAGTCAGTGCAGGCCATATCCTGAGGGTGGGGGCAAGAGAAACATTTTATCTACAGGAACCAGATGGAAATGGGGGGGAAACGCGGCCACTTCCTGAAATCAGGTGCTTCTATAGTACAGAAAAGTCATTTATCCACAGAGGGAAAAATGTGTTTTCTACTATTTCTTGGCTGGCACTAGCAATCTATGGATAAAAACCCTTTAGCGAGTTAAAGTTTGGGGAAGGGGGGGCATTTGGTCTGGGTGTATATATATTCTCCTTCATTGTTTAAAACAATTGTTAGCGGTTTATATAGTTGGGACGTCCCATTTGAAGCCGTTTACATGATCTAGGATCCCACCAACAGCCGGAGAGTCGCAGGTTGGACATCTCTACCTTCCATTTTAGGTCCATGTGGCATTGTCGGGGGGCGTGGTCATTAAGCTCTAGCCCCACCCTCAAGACTTCTTTGTTTTATAAATGCAGAATAAAATGTAAAAGCAGGGATGAGTTCCCATGATCCAATGTGTTTCAGAAGGTGACACAATAATGGGAAAGTCCAATTGGGTAGGGTAATGTAGTTGGTTCAGTCCATTATAGAAGAGGTGTGTTCCAGTCACATGACTGGTGGGAAGTAGATCAGTCCATGTGTCCCTATGGGTCAAATTGAATTAGGTTTATCCAAAACTAATCCTGTTGTATTTGGGCAAAGCCATTGCTTTAAAAGGGGTCTAAACCCCCCCAAAAATGAATTTATATAAACTATGAGTGCTCCTCACCTTTGGGAGTTAATTCTATTTTACTTTCCTCCCTTTGTGAACAGTGAATAGAGGAAGGCAAATAGGAAGAGAAAAAATCCCAAATCTCTCTAATGAGCCTCAGAGGATTTCTATGCTGAAACCGCGAGTTCCCATAATAAAATACCTTAGCGGAAAGATTTCAGTTCTGTAAACCGTATTGCGCATTCCTTGTGGTTCATTATTGACATTAATGAATTAAACAAAATGAGATGATCAGTCGCCGGTACTTACAGCTCCCCCAGTCTCCCCATGGGCCTGCGAGGATTTGTACTCAGTACTGTGGTTTTAAATTGGGCCCCCTTAGCCCATAACAAGGTTACAGATATATAGAAACATTGGGGTAACAGTCACCCCGCTATAGTTCCAGGGGTACCCAGGGCACAAATAAGCCCTCACCCCAAATCCCCCCCTAACTGGCCTTCAGGCTGGGCCCCCTTAGCCCATAACAGGGTTACAGATATATAGAAACATTGGGGTAACAGTCACCCCGCTATAGTTCCAGGGGTACCCAGGGCACAAATAAGCACTCACCCCCAAATCCCCCCATAACTGGCCTTCAGGCTGGGCCCCCTTAGCCCATAACAAGGTTACAGATATATAGAAACATTGGGGTAACAGTCACCCCAGCTATAGTTCCAGGGGTACCCAGGGCACAAATAAGCACTCACCCCAAATCCCCCCCTAACTGGCCTTCAGGCTGGGCCCCTTAGCCCATAACAAGGTTACAGATATATAGAAACATTGGGGTAACAGTCACCCCGCTATAGTTCCAGGGGTACCCAGGGCACAAATAAGCACTCACCCCAAATCCCCCTCTAACTGGCCTTCAGGCTGGGCCCCCTTAGCCCATAACAAGGTTACAGATATATAGAACATTGGGGTAACAGTCACCCTGCTATAGTTCCAGGGGTACCCAGGGCACAAATAAGCACTCACCCCAAATCCCCCCCTAACTGGCCTTCAGGCTGAGCCCCCTTAGCCCATAACAAGGTTACAGATATATAGAAACATTGGGGTAACAGTCACCCCGCTATAGTTCCAGGGGTACCCAGGGCACAAAATAAGCACTCACCCCAAATCCCCCCTAACTGGCCTTCAGGCTGGGCCCCCTTAGCCCATAACAAGGTTACAGATATATAGAACATTGGGGTAACAGTCACCCCGCTATAGTTCCAGGGGTACCCAGGGCACAAATAACTGGCCCAGAGCCCATAACAAGGTTACCAAACAGTATACCAGGGGTACCAGGGCACAAATAAGGGCCTTCCGATATATAGAAACATTGGGGTAACAGTCACCCCGCTATAGTTCCCCCAGGGCACAAATAAGGGCCTTCAGGCTGGGCAGCCCATAACAAGGTTACAGATCATAACAGTCATATAGTTCCAGGGGTACTAAGGGCCTTCAGGCTGGGCCCCCTCAGATATATAGGTCACCCTGCTATAGTTCCAGGGGTACCAGGCACAAATAAGGCCTTCAGGCAGCCCATAACAAGGTTACAGATATAGAAACATTGGTAACAGTCCCAGGGATACCCAGGGGGCCTTCAAGGGGGAAACCAGTCTATAGTTCCAGGGTATAGCCCAATTAGAATAACACCAGGTTCTTGGCCTTCAGAGCCATAACAAGGTTACACCAGGTTCTAGGGCCTTCAGGCAGGTTACAGACTCACCCCAAGATCCCCCCCCCTAACTGGCCTTCAGGCTGGGCCCCCTTAGCCCATAACAAGCGTTACAATATATAGAAACATTGGGGTAACAGTCACCCTGCTATAGTTCCAGGGGTACCCAGGGCACAAATAAGCCCTCACCCCAAATCCCCCCCTAACTGGCCTTCAGGCTGGGCCCCCTTAGCCCATAACAAGGTTACAGATATATAGAAACATTGGGTAACAGTCACCCCGCTATAGTTCCAGGAGGTACCCAGGGCACAAATAAGCACTCACCCCAAATCCCCCTCTAACTGGCCTTCAGGCTGGGCCCCCCTTAGCCCATAACAAGGTTACAGATATATAGAAACATTGGGGTAACAGTCACCCTGCTATAGTTCCAGGGGTACCCAGGGCACAAATAAGCACTCACCCCAAATCCCCCCCTAACTGGCCTTCAGGCTGGGCCCCCTTAGCCCATAAATATATATATATTAGATTACATAGAAGATAAGGGAAACATAAAGCTGCTGTAGATCTGAGATCAGGTTAAGGGAAAGGGTTACTTTATAACTTAATACTTTCCATGGTAAAAGATCACACAGTAAAGTTCACAAATAGTGATTTATAATGTTTATTTTTAACTAAAAAAAAAGTCGCCCGTCCAAAGAAAATGCAATTAGTTCTCCCAGAATTGCAGATTCATCACAGCTTTGCCCGAGTCCCTGACACAATGGCCGACAGACTCGTCTCCTGCGAGATTTGTTCTTGGGCAGCTTCTGCGCTGGACTCGGCCAACCTTCAACTCTAATAAATGTCCGTTAAATGAAAAGAGAAATTTTAGGTTGCCATGGTTGCAATTAGAGGAAACGAGGGTGCTCGTAAGTGGATATTAGCCAGTTGGAGACAAAGATCTTATTAGGATAATGTAATAAAGGCCAAAAGTTTGCTCGGGTCTATTGAAGCATAGCAACCAATCAGATGTATGGGTTTGAACAAGAGATTGGCAATGGTTGCTGCTGACTGGTTGCTATGGGTTACTAGGCTGGTAGCAAGCTTTGCACCATTTATTACATTAACTTGTAAGTGAAACCACTTTCTTCAAAGGATTCAACCTGCTACTAAAGCTGTCTACTACTGAGCCTGGTAATGGCCAACTGGCACCCACCAGTGCCTACTGACCTGCATGTCTGAATGAAGGGCAAGTTAAGGTATGGGAAATGGGCAGAAGAAGGAGACCACCCTGACCAGCACCTGACCAATGCCCTGCTGGGGGAGGTTGGGTAGGGGGTTCCTCACAGTGAGGGCAGTGAGGGGGTTGGGGAATGCCCTGCCGGGGGATG
Source organism: Xenopus tropicalis (assembly GCF_000004195.4). Classification (NCBI taxonomy): domain Eukaryota; kingdom Metazoa; phylum Chordata; class Amphibia; order Anura; family Pipidae; genus Xenopus; species Xenopus tropicalis. The sequence goes on along the minus strand of NC_030685.2, from coordinate 86,890,465 downwards.
TTGGGTAGGGGGTTCCTCACAGTGAGGGCAGTGAGGGGGTTGGGGAATGCCCTGCCGGGGGATGTTGGGTAGGGGGTTTTTCACGGTGAGGGCAGTGAGGGGGTTGGGGAATGCCCTGCCGGGGGATGTTGGGTAGGGGGTTCCTCACGGTGAGGGCAGTGAGGGGGTTGGGGAATGCCCTGCTGGGGGAGGTTGGGTAGGGGGTTCCTCACAGTGAGGGCAGTGAGGGGGTTGGGGAATGCCCTGCCGGGGGATGTTGGGTAGGGGGTTCCTCACGGTGAGGGCAGTGAGGGGGTTGGGGAATGCCCTGCCGGGGGATGTTGGGTAGGGGTTCCTCACAGTGAGGGCAGTGAGGGGGTTGGGGAATGCCCTGCCGGGGGATGTTGGGTAGGGGGTTCCTCACGGTGAGGGCAGTGAAGGGGTTGGGGAATGCCCTGCCAGGGGATGTTGGGTAGGAGGTTCCTCACGGTGAGGGCAGTGAGGGGGTTGGGGAATGCCCTGCCGGGGGATGTTGGGTAGGGGGTTCCTCACGGTGAGGGCAGTGAGGGGGTTGGGGAATGCCCTGCCGGGGGATGTTGGGTAGGGGGTTCCTCACGGTGAGGGCAGTGAGGGGGTTGGGGAATGCCCTGCCGGGGGATGTTGGGTAGGGGGTTCCTCACGGTGAGGGCAGTGAGGTTGGGGAATGCCTGACCGGGGGATGTTGGGAGGGCAGATTCTGTTAATGCCTATAATAGGGGTTTAAATCATTTCTCAAAAAAGCCAATTAGTATTTATTACTATGTCTCTAGAGAAAGTCCCCGTCCTGCTCCTCTAATGGTCTCTGAGAGTGGACAGCTGGTTAATTACAGCCCCATCGCTGGCCGAGCTGAGAGCCCCTCTGGGGGGGAAAGCAACTGGTGGGTGACCTGGTTTCTTTACTCACCAGCTCGTTCCATTAAGTACAGAAATACCAGTAACAAGGTGTCACTTTTAAAGAGATACCAACCCCTTCCTAAAAAATGGGCCGTAGATAAGAGGGTCCGGTACTGATGGACTCCAAGGAGAATAAAGAGGGAATCTAAGGAGAAGAAAGGAACATATAAACTCCCCTGCCGGGCAAGTCTAAGTTTCCCTTATCTTAAACCTGCTCATTGGTTAGAATCACTGGTGATGTCATCAGTCAATGTCATGGGTGGTTTGATTGGCCCCCTGCTATTAAGTAATGGGTCTCCAATGTCTCCCACACAAATCGCAATGGGTTCACCTTGTGTACCCCAACTTCTATGCTGAATCTTAAAAAATGGGCTGGAGATATGAGGGTCCGGTACTGATGGACTCCAAGGAGAATAAAGAGGGAATCTAAGGAGAAGAAAGGAACATCTAAACTGCAAGTCTAAGTTTCCCTTATCCTGCTCATTGGTTAGAATCCCTGGTGATGTCATCACTTAATGTCATGAGTGGTTTGATTGGCCTCCTGCTTTTTATTAATGGATTTCCAAAGTCTCCCACCCAAATCGCAATGGGTTCCCCTTGTGTACATCGTACCCTTGAAACCCTTGAGCCATGTTGTTCCTCACTGATCATGTTGTATCCAGGGACTGGTCCGATTGCCATCTTGGAGTCAAGAAGGAATTTTTTCCCCTCTGGGGCAAATTAAAGAAGCTTCAGATGGGGTTTTTGCCTTCCTCTGGATCAACTGGCAGTTAGGCAGGTTATATACAGTATAGGCATTATGGTTGAACGTGATGGACGTATGTCTTTTTTCAACCCAACTTACTATGTTACTATGTTACTATGTAACCTCCCTCGGCTCAATTTCCTTTTTATTTCTCATTTCTTTCATTTTTTAAAATTTTTACACTTAAGGTTCAAAATGAGCTTCTAGAACCAATAGAACAGCACAGTGATGACTATGGGCCTTTGGGGTATTTAGTGTTGGGTCGGGGTGGCCCCCCAATCTCCAGCTTCATTCACATCTACTCAATCTCTATCCTCTGACCCCAATAAAAAGACTTAATGGTAAGAGACATAAAACTGTAGGGAAATGTGCGTATAATGGAGTGTCAGCTGTACGGCTAAGATGAATAGAGACAATGGAGAGAGAGAGAGAGATGATATTACATGAAAATGTGAGATTTCCAATTCAGAGCGTTCGGAGACACATCCATTAAACTGCTTGTTTGTATTCAAATCTGTAGATTCCCCGATGTTCTAGAAAAATATCCGACTGCTTCTACTGGAGATAAAATGTAACTGGAAAAGCTCAATAATGGGGCAACTATTGCTTTATCTGAAGCTCAATGTCCCCCCTTATATATTTATATATAGTGACCCCCCCTTAACTGCCCCTTCCCCAGTGTAACCAATCCCAACTGGGCCAGCCTTTCCCCATAACTGAGCCCATTCCCTTTATCAGCTTAGTCGCTCTTCTCTGTACTTTCTCTATTTCATTACTGCCCCCCCTTATATATTTATATATAGTGACCCCCCCCCTTAACTGCCCCTTCCCCAGTGTAACCAATCCCAACTGGGCCAGCCTTTCCCCATAACTGAGCCCATTCCCTTTATCAGCTTAGTCGCTCTTCCCTGTACTTTCTCTATTTCATTACTGCCCCCCCTTATATATTTATATATAGTGACCCCCCCCCTTAACTGCCCCTTCCCCAGTGTAACCAATCCCAACTGGGCCAGCCTTTCCCCATAACTGAGCCCATTCCCTTTATCAGCTTAGTCGCTCTTCCCTGTACTTTCTCTATTTCATTACTGCCCCCCCTTATATATTTATATATAGTGACCCCCCTTAACTGCCCCTTCCCCAGTATAACCAATCCCAACTGGGCCAGCCTTTCCCCATAACTGAGCCCATTCCCTTTATCAGCTTAGTCGCTCTTCCCTGTACTTTCTCTATTTCATTACTGCCCCCCCTTATATATTTATATATAGTGCCCCCCCCCTTAACTGCCCCCCCCCCCCAGTGTAACCAATCCCAACTGGGCCAGCCTTTCCCCATAACTGAGCCCATTCCCTTTATCAGCTTAGTCGCTCTTCCCTGTACTTTCTCTATTTCATTACTGCCCTCCCTTATATATTTATATATAGTGAACCCCCCTTAACTGCCCCCCCCCCCCAGTGTAACCAATCCCAACTGGGCCAGCCTTTCCCCATAACTGAGCCCATTCCCTTTATCAGCTTAGTCGCTCTTCCCTGTACTTTCTCTATTCCATTACTGCCCCCCCTTATATATTTATATATAGTGAACCCCCCCTTAACTGCCCCTTCCCCAGTGTAACCAATCCCAACTGGGCCAGCCTTTCCCCATAACTAAGCCCATTCCCTTTATCAGCTTAGTCGCTCTTCCCTGTACTTTCTCTATTTCATTACTGCCCCCCCTTATATATTTATTTATAGTGACCCCCCCCCTTAACTGCCCCCCCCCCCCCAGTGTAACCAATCCCAACTGGGCCAGCCTTTCCCCATAACTGAGGCCCATTCCCTTTATCAGCTTAGTCGCTCTTCCCTGTACTTTCTCTATTTCATTACTGCCCCCCCCTTATATATTTATATATAGTGACCCCCCCTTAACTGCCCCTTCCCCAGTGTAACCAATCCCAACTGGGCCAGCCTTTCCCCATAACTGAGCCCATTCCCTTTATCAGCTTAGTCGCTCTTCCCTGTACTTTCTCTATTTCATTACTGCCCCCCCTTATATATTTATATATAGTGACCCCCCCTTAACTGCCCCTTCCCCAGTGTAACCAATCCCAACTGGGCCAGCCTTTCCCCATAACTGAGCCCATTCCCTTTATCAGCTTAGTCGCTCTTCCCTGTACTTTCTCTATTTCATTACTGCCCCCCCCTTATATATTTATATATAGTGACCCCCCCCTTAACTGCCCCCCCCCCCAGTGTAACCAATCCCAACTGGGCCAGCCTTTCCCCATAACTGAGCCCATTCTGATACTATGAAGGGCTTTGGGGGACATTTCCAGCCTTACTGGGATTGGTGGGTGAGCACAGGCCCTTATATAACATTTTCCTGTTTACAAATGTCTCCCATTTAGTTTGTGACTCATTCAAGTCACTGATTATAAATTCCATGATTTATTTATGCCCAAAGAGCTAAAATAAGATGTAAGCAACCTGATAATCCTTCCCTTGGAATCATACACACGGGGGGGAAGAAGGTGAGAAAACATGGATTTAACATTTCAGTCTTTAATGCGGGAAAAGCAGTTTATTCAGGGTGAGAAGGAGCCATTAGTCATTATAGGGGGGGGGATAGAGACAAAGCCGCCGGCAATGGAACCGCTTTGTTATCTCTCAGACATGCAGAGAATGAGCGAGAGGAGAATTCCTCGCTGCGGAAATAAAGATAATTATGTGCACGTTGATGAAAGCTTTTGCCATTGTTCTAAAATTAGGCCCCGTAACCTCCAGTTCAGAATGTGTTTATCGTTGTGTAATTCGGCTTCTTGCAATGGAAATTGTTCCATTGTTTTGTAACTGTAACACATTGGAATGGCCGGACCCAAGATCCAGGCCATTCCCAACAGATGCCAGTTAGGGTTGCCACCTTGTACAATTCTTTTTACCAGATGGTCAGGGGCGGGAAGAAAAGGGGTGGGCCCAGGTGGAAATGAGGGTGTGGCAAGAGGGCGGGGGACGTCAAAAATAGGGTGGATGGAGTGGTGATTGGGAAGGGAAGAGGTAGGATTGAGATGGGTCGAGGGCTTAGGTGGAAAGGCCAGGGGCTAGATTTATTACAAATTATCCTTGGTGGGTTTTACTAGTTATGCTGTTAAAATACTGGCTGGGTGGCAACCCTAATGCCAACAGAAAAGATAGAGAGCTCTGCAAGAGATTAGGGCATCAGAATCCTGGTCAGGTAGGGGATGGGGTCACAACCAGGCAGCACAGAAAAGGAATCAATTGCCCGAACAAGAAGGGCTGCAGTAGGCTATACAGCCAATCAAATGCCAGCTTGGGCAAAGTTCTAGATGAGGGTGTCTGGGTACACATACACTTGCAAGCTTAGCTGAAAGTACATGACTTCCATTACAATCACAAGGACTAGATTTCTGTTATTCCTAGAAAGCAACTTCAGACCAGCTTTATCCTGCATAAAACCAAAGTTTTGTATCAGGTATCAGACTAACAGGCTTATAGTTCCCTGGTTGAGACAAGATCCCTTGGCAGCCAGAGAGATAATCTTTTTAGTTCTGTGGCAAAAGTCTTTTATAATAACCCCATAAATAAGAAGGAAGGGACAGATGTCAAACTAACAGCTGTCAGACTAACAGGCTTATAATTCCTTGGTTGAGACAAGATCCCTTCGCAGCCACAGAGATAATCTCTTTTAGTTCACTGGGATGAGGAAGGTGTCAAAAGTCTTTTATAATAACCTCATCAATAAAAAAGGAAGGGACAAATGTCATACTAACAGGCTTATAGTTACCTGATTGAGACAAGATACAGCCACAGGGATAATCTCGTTTAGTTCACTGGGATAAGGAAGGTGGCAAAAATCTTTTATAGTATCCCCCTCAATGAGAAGGAAGGTACAGATGTCATACTAACAGCTGTCAGACTAACAGGGTTATAATTCCTTGGTTGAGACAAGATTCCCTTGCAGCCCCAGAGATAATCTTTTTCATTCTGTGGGATGAGGGAGGTGGCAAAAGTCCTTTATAATTATCCCATAAATGAGAAGAAAGGGACAGATGTCATACTAACAACTGTCAGACTAACAGGCTTATAATTCCCTGGTTGAGACAAGTTCCCTTCACAGCCAGATAATTTCTTTTAGTTCACTGGGATGAGGAAGGTGGCAAAAGTCTTTTATAATTACCCCTTGAATGAGAAGGAAGGAACCTTTATAAATTAGGTGGTCAATGGGAAAATACTCTCTGTGCAAGCAGAAAAAAATGAGAATGTAAATATATTTTATGGCGAGCAAAGATCACTTCAGCCTATCAATATCAGGCTTATAGTTCCCTGGTTGAGACAAGATCCCTTGGCAGCCACAGAGATAATCTTTATAGTTCTGTGGGATGAGGGAGGTGTCAAAAGTCTTTTTATAATAACCCCATCAATAAGAAGGAAGGGACAGATGTCATACTAACAGCTGTCAGACTAACAGGCTTATAATTCCCTGGTTGAGACAAGATCCCTTTACAGCCACAGAGATAATCTCGTTTAGTTCACTGGGATGAGGAAGGTGGCAAAAGTCTTTTATAATTACCCCTTTAATGAGAAGGAAGGGATCTTTAATAAATTAGGTGGTCAATGGGAAAATAATCTCTGTGCAAGCAGAAAAAAGTGGGAATGTAAATATATCTTAAGGGGGGCAAAGATCACTTCAGCCTATCATACCATCTGGGATGAGGGAGGTGTCAAAAGTATTTTATAATAACCCCATCAATAAGAAGGAAGGGACAGATTTCATACTAGCAGCTGTCAGACTAACAGGCTTATAATTCCCTGCTTGAGACAAGATCCCTTCTCAGCCACAGAGATAATCTCTTTTAGTTCACTGGGATGAGGAAGGTGGCAAAAGTCCTTTATAATTAGACAAGATCCCTTCTCAGCCACAGAGATAATCTCTTTTAGTTCACTGGGATGAGGAAGGTGGCAAAAGTCCTTTATAGTTACCCCATAAAAATAATATCTGTGCAAGCAGAAAAAAGTGAGAATGTAAATATATTTTATAAGGGGAGCAAAGATCACCTCAGCCTATCATATTCTTCATAAATGAAGGGAGAGCAACTGGAAATGAATTTGGTTTGCTGGACATATCAGTCTCTGTGTAAGCAGAAAAAAATAAGAATGTAAATATACTGTAAAGGTTTTTATAATAATATAAGGAAAGGAACTAGAAATATCCACCGTTAATATGATCCCCGTGACCAAGAAGGAACTGGAAATGGATTGTGTGATTATGGGAAAATAATCTCTAGGTAAGCAGAAAAGTGACAATATGAATATATTGCAGGGGAAGCGTTTCCAGCCTGAGTCAGTATAACGCCGGTGTCTCCGGCACAAATTACACCTTTATTAATGATTATGTTGTTTAAAAAAAAAAGGGGAAAAGAAATGAAAAATAAATGAAAGTTACAGAATTTTTTTTCTCATCAGCGAAACGCGTCTCTCGGTATCTGCTGAGCGGCGTTTCTGTAACTTCCCTCTGCGCGGAGCATTAGCCGTGATACATATTCTCATTTCGCTCTGCTGTAGGGAATGCGATTCCGTTTTATTATCCTCCCCATTCCCCCCGGGGGCCAGACGCACGGGGGACTCTCTGGGGGACGGAACTCTGCACAGTCTGTACTTCTCTATTGTCTGGGGAAATCTCCACTAATATTAACATTTCTATGGTGCAAAACAATTTCCAGCCGCACATTGTCAACTCTATTTGTCTGAATGATCCACTCGCTAACACTCCATCATTTACGTCTGGCAAAGCCTCCAACACAGTGCTTAGATAGTACAGTATGGGGGTACAGCTTATTGTCTGCCCAGAACATTCCTTCTCTGTATATTTGTATTTATACATATGGGTAGGGGGTGCCATAGTGTTTCCCTTAGACAGTACAGTATGGGGGTACAGCTTATTGTGTGCCCAGAACATTCCTTCTCTGTATATTTGTATTTATACATATGGGTAGGGGGTGCCATAGTGTTTCCCTTAGACAGTACAGTATGGGGGTACAGCTTATTGTGTACCCAGAACATTCCTTCTCTGTATATTTGTATTTATACATATGGGTAGGAGGTGCCATAGTGTTTCCCTTAGACAGTACAGTATGGGGGTACAGCTTATTGTGTGCCCAGAACATTCCTTCTCTGTATATTTGTATTTATACATATGGGTAGGGGGTGCCATAGTGTTTCCCTTAGACAGTACAGTATGGGGGTACAGCTTATTGTGTGCCCAGAACATTCCTTCTCTGTATATTTGTATTTATACATATGGGTAGGGGGTGCCATAGTGTTTCCCTTAGACAGTACAGTATGGGGGTACAGCTTATTGTGTGCCCAGAACATTCCTTCTCTGTATATTTGTATTTATACATATGGGTAGGGGGTGCCATAGTGTTTCCCTTAGACAGTACAGTATGTGGGTACAGCTTATTGTGTGCCCAGAACATTCCTTCCCTGTATATTTGTATTTATACATATGGGTAGGAGGTGTCATAGTGTTTCCCTTAGACAGTACAGTAAAGGGGTACAGCTTATTGTGTGCCCAGAACATTCCCTCTCTGTATATTACCGTATATACTCGAGTATAAGCCGATCCGAATATAAGCCGAGGTACCTAATTTTACCTAAGAAAACTGGAAAAACTTACTGACTCGAGTATAAGCCGAGGGAAATGCAGCCGCTACTGCAAGTTGAAGTGATATCACCCCCCTCCCAGCAGCCAATTAGCAGAACAATGTGAAAGCATCAAGATAGCAGCTCCCAGTATACATCAGAATAGCACTCAATAGTAAGAAATCCAAGTCCGGCTTGGGACTCCTCCAGTTACATGGGAGTAGGAGAAACAATAGGTTAGCTGAAAGCAGTTCTAATGTGTAGCGCTGGCTCCTTCTGAAAGCTCAGACACACTTTACTGCTGCGCTGCAAGTTGGAGTGATATCCCCCCCTCACCCCCATCAACCAATCAGCAGAACAATGGGAAGGGAGCAAGATAGCAGCTCCCAGTAGGTATCAGAATAGCACTCAATAGTAAGAAATCCAAGTCCGGCTTGGGACTCCTCCAGTTACATGGGAGTAGGAGAAACAATAGGTTAGCTGAAAGCAGTTCTAATGTGTAGCGCTGGCTGAAAGCTCAGACACACTTTACTGCTGCGCTGCAAGTTGGAGTGATATCCCCCCCTCACCCCCAGCAGCCGATCAGCAGAACAATGGGAAGGGAGCAAGATAGGGAATCATTTAACCATGAAATAAACCCAATAGGATTGTTCTGCCCCCAATAAGGGGTAATTATATCTTAGTTGGGATCAAGTACAGGTAATGTTTTATTATTACAGAGAAAAGGGAATCATTTAACCATTAAATAAACCCAATAGGGCTGTTCTGCCCCAATAAGGGGTAATTATATCTTAGTTGGGATCAAGTACAGGTACTGTTTTATTATTACAGAGAAAAGGGAATCATTTAACCATTAAATAAACCCAATAGGGCTGTTCTGCCCCCAATAAGGGGTAATTATATCTTAGTTGGGATCAAGTACAGGTACTGTTTTATTATTACAGAGAAAAGGGAATCATTTAACCATTAAATAAACCCAATAGGGCTGTTCTGCCCCAATAAGGGGTAATTATATCTTAGTTGGGATCAAGTACAGGTACTGTTTTATTATTACAGAGAAAAGGGAATCATTTAACCATTAAATAAACCCAATAGGGCTGTTCTGCCCCAATAAGGGTAATTATATCTTAGTTGGGATCAAGTACAGGTACTGTTTTATTATTACAGAGAAAAGGGAATCATTTAACCATTAAATAAACCCAATAGGGCTGTTCTGCCCCAATAAGGGGTAATTATATCTTAGTTGGGATCAAGTACAGGTACTGTTTTATTATTACAGAGAAAAGGGAATCATTTAACCATTAAATAAACCCAATAGGGCTGTTCTGCCCCAATAAGGGGTAATTATATCTTAGTTGGGATCAAGTACAGGTACTGTTTTATTATTACAGAGAAAAGGGAATCATTTAACCATTAAATAAACCCAATAGGATTGTTCTGCCCCCAATAAGGGGTAATTATATATATTGTTCCATTTCGCCTATGGATGGGTATGTAGGGCACAATTGCCTCTGTGTGCAGTTACTGTTCTGTGGGGCTCCATTGAAAGTGGGAACCATGGTGTTTGCATTGGATTTCACCCCACTTTATGGCCCCTTTATTGGCAATATGGGAGGGGGGCATACAAGGAAATCCTTACGTGAAAGTGCCTGCACCCCTCCTATAATATCTGCCTTATGTCTGAGGGATCTGACATTCCCAATGAACCTTTAAAAAAATAACTATGCAGATATTTGTAGTCTCTCAGGGCTAAAGGTCTGGTGTCTGAGGTGCAATGGGAGATTGTGCTGCTGAGGCGCAAGAGGAGAGCTCAGCGAATACCCATAATTAAATGACACAAAGCGGCGCTACAGATCGGTGCCCTGAAAGTTCAGCGAATACCCAAAAACTAATAATTAAATGACACAAAGCGGCGCTACAGATCGGTGCCCTGAAAGTTCAGCGAATACCCAAAAACTAATAATTAAATGACACAAAGCGGCGCTACAGACCGGTGCCCTGATGCGCATACCTGTGAGGAGAAGCCGATGCTCGTCAACGATGCCGCACGTACAATGACGCGCACCCGCGCGTCAGCACGCATGTTAGGTCGGCGCTACCGTATATATGCGAGTATAAGCGCGAGTATAAGCCGAGGTTCACTTTTTAAGCACATTTTTAGTGCTCAAAAACTCGGCTTATACTCGAGTATATACGGTATAAAGAAGTTATAGAATGGCCTATTCTTAGAAAGTTGTCAATTGGTCTTCATTTTTTATTTGTTATAGTCTTTGAATTATTTGCCTTTCTCTTCTGCCTCTTTCCAGCTTTCAAATGGGGGTCACTGACCCCGGCAGCCAAACCCTATTGCTCTGTGAGGCTCCAGTTTTATTGTTACTGTTACTTTTTATTCCTTATCTTTCTAATTAGGCCCTATTTCTGGCTCTCTTTCAAACCTGGTTGCTAGGTTAAACTGGACCCTAGCAACCAATTTGAACCCTGTACATTAACTTTTAGTATGTTATGGAATGCCGTATTCCTAGCAGCATTGCAGTTTATTATTGTTATTGAATTATTTGCCTTTCTCTTCTGACTCTTTGCAGCTTTCAAATGGGGGTCACTGACCCCGGCAGCCAAACCCTATTGCTCTGTGAGGCTCCAGTTTTATTGTTACTGTTCCTTTTTATTGCTTATCTTTCTAATTAGGCCCTATTTCTGGCTCTCTTTCAAACCACTGTCTGGTTGCTAGGTTAAACTGGACCCTAGCAACCAATTTGAACCCTGTACATTAACTTTTAGTATGTTATGGAATGCCGTATTCCTAGCAGCATTGCAGTTTATTATTGTTATTGAATTATTTGCCTTCCTCTTCTGACTCTTTGCAGCTTTCAAATGGGGGTCACTGACCCCGACAACCAAACCCTATTGCTCTGTGAGGCTCCAGTTTTATTGTTATTGTTACTTTTTATTCCTTATCTTTCTATTCAGCCCCTCCCCTATTCTTATACCTGTCTCTCATCCGAACCAATCCCTGGTTACTAAGGTAACTTGGACCCTAGCAACCAAAACCTATTGCTCTGTGAGGCTCCAGTTTTATTGTTATTGTTACTTTTTATTCCTTATCTCTCTATGCAGCCCCTCTCCTATTCATATTCCATCTCTCGTTTAAACCACTGCCTGGTTGCTAGGGTAAGTAAGACCCTAGCAACCAGATAGCTGCTAAAATACCAAATGGAGAGCTGCTGAACAAAAAGCTAAATAACTGAAAAACCATCAGAAATAAAAAATGAAGACCAATTGCAAATTTTATCAGAATACCAATGTCTACTACGTATTAAAAGTTAATTTGAAGGTGACCAATTGGCTGCAAAGGGCGCTCCTGTGGTCCTGCGCCTCCGCACACCCCGGAACACTGATTCTCCATTGCTAAAATGCTCCGTGCTCCTTCCCTTTCCTCAAAAACCAGAGATTCTGCTGCAAAATAAGAAATAAATCTGCCGGAGCTAAACGCCGGCAAGAACATTACCCACTTAACCAGCCCTCGGGGTGAGCAACGCAGCCTCATCCAGCAGATTAAACCTCTTTGCCTCGAGACGTAAAGGCTGCTCATTGCATTTCAAACAGGTATAGGGAATGTGAAGAGCCGGGCCCCGAGCACTTAATGGCCCCCGGAGGCCCCTATTTGTGCCGTAACTGCTTTTAAGGAAGGGAATGATCGGTTAATCGATGGCTCCTAAACCTGAGGGTAAGCGGCTGGGTGGGGGGCAGAGGGGGGAGTTGGATGAGACAGGGATCTACCTACTGCGCTCTAATGCTCGAGGGGTTAATCCTATTCAGGGCCGGGCCAAGGTGTTTTTGCACCCTAGGTAAGGGCTTCAATTGGTGCCCTCCCCCCAGTCCTGCATTTCCCACCTTACCAACACCAATCTGTACCTGTGCCAGCAGCAGCCAACCATATTGCCCCCAATCTGTACCTGTGCCAGCAGCAGCCAATCATATTGCCCCCAATCTGTACCTGTGCCAGCAGCAGCCAATCATATTGCCCCCAATCTGTACCTGTGCCAGCAGCAGCCAATCATATTGCCCCCAATCTGTACCTGTGCCAGCAGCAGCCAATCATATTGCCCCCAATCTGTACCCATGCCAGCAGCAGCCAATCATATTGCCCCAATCTGTACCTGTACCAGCAGCAGCCAACCATATTGCCCCAATCTGTACCTGTGCCAGCAGCAGCCAACCATATTGCCCCCAATCTGTACCTGTGCCAGCAGCAGCCAATCATATTGCCCCAATCTGTACCTGTGCCAGCAGCAGCCAATCATATTGCCCCCCAATCTGTACCTGTGCCAGCAGCAGCCAACCATATTACCCCCCAATCTGTGCCTGTGCCAGCAGCAGCCAACCATATTGCCCCCAATCTGTACCTGTGCCAGCAGCAGCCAACCATATTGCCCCAATCTGTGCCTGTGCCAGCAGCAGCCAACCAGAGGGGGTTGGGGCAAGTTAATTAAAGCAAAAGACCATTAAAGGCCAAGCAAACCAAAGGTAAAAAAAGGAAAGAAAAAAAAATATATATATTCCCCTTAAAAGTCAGCCCCCCAATGTCTGCGCCCCAGGCAATCACCTACTCTGCCAACCCCTAGTTTCAGCCCTGATCCCACTGTCTGTCTGTTACCTCCAACCGTACAGATGTGGCGGCGCTGATCCGGGGAACCGAGCTTATCCGGCAGGTGAGACGCACATTGCAAACAGATGGTATTAAATAATCTGCCTTCAAATCCCATTAATTTCAATTTAGCCCAAACCCCTGAGGTTCTACAGAGAGTAAACTCCATCGCTCACGGAATTAGAGTTAGAATGTGATGGAATATTATCCCCCCACTGCTACTATAGGCGCCATCTCTCCCTACTATACCTGCTATCCCACAGCCCCAGTCCCTTCCCAGAGGCTATTATCCCCCCACTGCTACTATAGGCACCATCTCTCCCTACTATACCTGCTATCCACAGCCCCAGTCCCTCCCAGAGGCTATTAATCCCCCCACTGCTACTATAGGCACCATTCTCCCTACTATACTGCTATCCACAGCCCAGTCCCTTCCCAGAGGCTATTATCCCCCACCTGCTACTAAGGCGCCATTCTCCCCTACTAACCTGCTATCCCACAGCCCCAGTCCCTTCCAGAGCTATTAATCCCCCATGCTAACTATAGGCACCATCTCTCCCTACTATACCTGCTATCCCACAGCCCCCAGTCCTTCCCAGAGGCTATTATCCCCCACTGCTACTATAGGCACCATCTCTCCCTATCTATACCTGCTATCCCACAGCCCCAGTCCCTTCCCCAGAGGCTATTATCCCCCCCTGCTACTATAGGCACCATCTCTCCCTACTATACCTGCTATCCCACAGCCCCAGTCCCTTCCCAGAGGCTATTATCCCCCCATGCTACTATAGGCACCATCTCTCCCTACTATACCTGCTAATCCCACAGCCCCAGTCCTTCCCAGAGGCTATTATCTCCCCACTGCTACTATAGGCACCATCTCTCCCTACTATACCTGCTATCCCACAGCCCCAGTCCCTTCCCAGAGGCTATTATCCCCCACTGCTACTTAGGGCACCATCTCTCCCTACTATACCTGCTATCCCACAGCCCCAGTCCCTTCCCAGAGGCTATTATCCCCCCACTGCTACTATAGGCACCATCTCTCCCTACTATACCTGCTATCCCACAGCCCCAGTCCCTTCCCAGAGGCTATTATCCCCTCCACTGCTACTATAGGCACCATCTCTCCCTACTATATCCTGCTATCCCACAGCCCCAGTCCCTTCCCAGAGGCTATTATCCCCCACCTGCTACTATAGGCACCATCTCTCCTACTATACCTGCTATCCCACAGCCCCAGTCCTCCAAGAGGCTATTATCCCCCCACTGCTACTATAGGCACATCTCTCCCTCTATACCTGCTATCCCACAGCCCCAGTCCCTCCGAGGCTATTATCGCCCCCACTTGCTACTATAGGCACTCACTATCCTGCTATCCCTGTAGAGCTATTATCCCCACTGCTATCAGGTCCAGAGGCTCCCGCACTGCTCCTACTATACCTGCTATCCCCAGCCCCAGTCCTCCAGAGGCTATATTCCCCCACTGCTACTTAGGCACCATCTCTCCCTACTATAATCTGCTATCCCACAGCCCCGTCCCTCCCAGAGGCTATTATCACCCCCAAAATGCTACATATGCCACCATTCTCTCCTACTATACCCTGCTATCCCACAGCCCAGGCCCCTTCCCAGAGGCTATTTATCCGCCCCACTGTTATAGGCACCCATCTTCTGACTATAGCCTGCATCCCACGCCAGTCCCCTCCAGAGGCTATTAATCCCACTGCTACTATACGCACCATCTCTCCCTACTATACCTGCCTATTCACAGCCCAGTCCTTCCGCAGAGACTATTATCCCTCCACTGCTATATAGGAACCATCTCTCCCTACTATACCTGCTATCCCACCAGCCCCAGTCCTCAGAGACTATTATCCCCCAGCTGCTACTATAGGCGCCATCTCTCCCTACTATACCTGCTATCCCACAGCCCCAGTCCCTTCCCAGAGGCATTATCCCCCCACTGCTACTATAGGCACCATCTCTCCCTACTATACCTGCTATCCCACAGCCCCAGTCCTCCCAGAGGCTATTATCCCCACTGCTACTATAGGCACCATCTCTCCCTACTATACCTGCTATCCCACAGCCCCAGTCCCTTCCCAGAGGCTATTATCCCCCACTGCTACTATAGGCGCCATCTCTCCCTACTATACCTGCTATCCCACAGCCCCAGTCCCTTCCCAGAGGCTATTATCCCCCCACTGCTACTATAGGCACCATCTCTCCCTACTATACCTGCTATCCCACAGCCCCAGTCCCTTCCCAGAGGCTATTATCCCCCACTGCTACTATAGGCACCATCTCTCCCTACTATACCTGCTATCCCACAGCCCAGTCCCTTCCCAGAGGCTATTAATCCCCCACTGCTACTATAGGCACCATCTCTCCCTACTATACCTGCTATCCACAGCCCCAGTCCCTTCCAGAGGCTATTATCCCCCCACTGCTACTATAGGCACCATCTCTCCCTACTATACCTGCTATCCCACAGCCCCAGTCCCTTCCCAGAGGCTATTATCCCCCACTGCTACTATAGGCACCATCTCTCCCTACTATACCTGCTATCCCACAGCCCCAGTCCCTTCCCAGAGGCTATTATCCCCCACTGCTACTATAGGCACCATCTCTCCCTACTATACCTGCTATCCCACAGCCCCAGTCCTTCCCAGAGGCTATTATCCCCCCACTGCTACTATAGGCACCATCTCTCCCTACTATACCTGCTATCCCACAGCCCCAGTCCCTTCCCAGAGGCTATTATCCCCTCCACTGCTACTATAGGCACCATCTCTCCCTACTATACCTGCTATCCCACAGCCCCAGTCCCTTCCCAGAGGCTATTATCCCCCCATTACTACAGGCACCATCTGATTAGGCCCCTATAAAGGCCTGAGTAAGGGATAGAGTAGCAGCCCCGTTGCTGGCAGATATAAGAGTAATTTAC
Source organism: Xenopus tropicalis (assembly GCF_000004195.4). Lineage (NCBI taxonomy): Eukaryota > Metazoa > Chordata > Amphibia > Anura > Pipidae > Xenopus > Xenopus tropicalis. Next base: position 86,874,578 of record NC_030685.2, on the reverse strand, counting down.
AAGCCGACCTGTCACTTTCCCTCCCTCGCCGAGCTCCATAGAAGTTTCAGGTGAGACGGTGACGTCCCTATTCATCACAATGGCATTTGCGGCACAATCAGCTCTGTCTGACACCGAATAAAACCCTCCGGGCTCCTCACAATGTGCCGTACATTTTGTTTCCCTTTGGTTCCTGAAAATGATTTCGAATCTTTTCATTTCTGTGTCACTTTCCTGAGTCAAAGATCTCACTAGAGAGCGAACAAATCCTCTATTATTTTTCTTACTTTTCTACATTAAATCTGACCTGACATTTCTGGGCTCAAAGGGAAACTCACCAACCATTCCATTTATATCATTTATATCAGTCTGGCGCTCATAGGGCAGAATTATTATGAAATGTACCTTTCCAACAATAAGATCCCTAATGAACCAGCCTAATATATCTTTCCCTGGGGGCTGATTATATACAAATTAACCACAGTACAGGACAGTGATAATGAGAGCAACTGAAGGGGAGGAAAGGAAAACTCACTATCAGCATAGGAAGGGTTACTGCCTGCTCTGCTCTCATTTCCCTACAGACATAGGGGTTGGTAGCACTAGGTAGGTACCTAATATATAGGGGCAGAGAGAGGGGAAAGTGTTGGAAGGGTTACTGCCTGCCCTGCTCTCATTTCCCTACAGAAATAGGGGTTGGTAGCACTAGGTAGGTACCTAATATATAGGGGCAGAGACAGGGGAAAGTGTTGGAAGGGTTACTGCCTGCCCTGCTCTCATTTCCCTACAGAAATAGGGGTTGGTAGCACTAGGTAGGTACTTAATATATAGGGGCAGAGACAGGGGAAAGTGTTGGAAGGGTTACTGCCTGCCCTGCTCTCATTTCCCTACAGAAATAGGGGTTGGTAGCACTAGGTAGGTACTTAATATATAGGGGCAGAGACAGGGGAAAGTGTTGGAAGGGTTACTGCCTGCCCTGCTCTCATTTCCCTACAGAAATAGGGGTTGGTAGCACTAGGTAGGTACCTAATATATAGGGGCAGAGACAGGGGAAAGTGTTGGAAGGGTTACTGCCTGCCCTGCTCTCATTCCCTACAGAAATAGGGGTTGGTAGCACTAGGTAGGTACCTAATATATAGGGGCAGAGACAGGGGAAAGTGTTGGAAGGGTTACTGCCTGCCCTGCTCTCATTTCCCTACAGAAATAGGGGTTGGTAGCACTAGGTAGGTACCTAATATATAGGGGCAGAGACAGGGGAAAGTGTTGGAAGGGTTACTGCCTGCCCTGCTCTCATTTCCCTACAGAAATAGGGGTTGGTAGCACTAGGTAGGTACCTAATATATAGGGGCAGAGACAGGGGAAAGTGTTGGAAGGGTTACTGCCTGCCCTGCTCTCATTTCCCTACAGAAATTGGGTTAGACAGGTTATTAGAGCAGTCAGATGAGAATACCCTTAGTAAAATCATCAGAAATACTAATTTCTAAATATTTTATTGCCCCAGAAGCCCTGCAGGTATCAGTTAATGGGTGGGAGTATTAAATTATGGATTAAAACATTAGCCCTCAGCCGCCGAGCATCCTCGCTCCTTAGCGAGGGGAAATTGCTCCTGTGCATTGAGTATTTATTAGACTGTAATCCGCAGATTTTTACATTTCTCCGGCTGTGGAACGACTTGCCCTTTACAGTGCGGCGAATGGGAGAGTGACAGAGCAAATATTAAACACAAGCTGAAAGGCGCGGGGCTGTAGGGTGTCTCATAACGGCGCGAAAAGGTCACTTCCCTCTCTCACAGTCACTGGGAATCTCACACTCAGAAACTTATTGCATTTCCGAGAGCTGTTGACTTTAGACATCATTTCGGCCTCGCGTTTCCCTCGACAGATTTACTCTCATTGTATAGTTATTGTAGCTGTTCTGCCCCAATAAGGGGTAATTATATCTTAGTTGGGATCAAGTACAGGTACTGTTTTATTATTACAGAGAAAAGGGAATCATTTAACCATGAAATAAACCCAATAGGGCTGTTCTGCCCCAATAAGGGGTAATTATATCTTAGTTGGGATCAAGTACAGGTACTGTTTTATTATTACAGAGAAAAGGGAATCATTTAACCATGAAATAAACCCAATAGGGCTGTTCTGCCCCAATAAGGGGTAATTATATCTTAGTTGGGATCAAGTACAGGTACTGTTTTATTATTACAGAGAAAAGGGAATCATTTAACCATTAAATAAACCCAATAGGGCTGTTCTGCCCCAATAAGGGGTAATTATATCTTAGTTGGGATCAAGTACAGGTACTGTTTATTATTACAGAGAAAAGGGAATCATTTAACCATTAAATAAACCCAATAGGGCTGTTCTGCCCCAATAAGGGGTAATTATATCTTAGTTGGGATCAAGTACAGGTACTGTTTTATTATTACAGAGAAAAGGGAATCATTTAACCATGAAATAAACCCAATAGGGCTGTTCTGCCCCAATAAGGGGTAATTATATCTTAGTTGGGATCAAGTACAGGTACTGTTTTATTATTACAGAGAAAAGGGAATCATTTAACCATGAAATAAACCCAATAGGGCTGTTCTGCCCCAATAAGGGGTAATTATATCTTAGTTGGGATCAAGTACAGGTACTGTTTTATTATTACAGAGATAAGGGAATCATTTAACCATGAAATAAACCCAATAGGGCTGTTCTGCCCCAATAAGGGGTAATTATATCTTAGTTGGGATCAAGTACAGGTACTGTTTTATTATTACAGAGAAAAGGGAATCATTTTTAAAATGTGAATTATTTGATTACAATGGAGTCTATGGGAGATGGCCTTTCCGTAATTCGGAACTTTCTGGATAATGGGTTTCCGGATAAGGGGTCCGATACTTGTAGTATGAGCCTTAATGTTTCCTGATGGGGGCCAAGTAGTTCAGCTGTCAATACACTTATAGGAATTTTCCTTTGGGATAGGCTTGTTTGCCCCTCCAGTGACCCACTCAGAATAAAAGCCCCACTTTCATACTAAATTAATGTTGAGTAGTGACGTAACAATAGAGGAAGCTGTTCCCGCAGTGGCCGAGGGGGGGCCCCAGGGAACAGGGGGACCGAGACCTCGAGTAGGGTTGCCACATTTGTGGTGGCTTTCTCTGGACAGGGGGGCAGATTGTGATGTCATGTGGGTGGGGCTATGATGTGGCCATCGGCAATTGTCCAATCACCACATCAATCTCAAATCCTGTATGGTTTTCCAAATAGGGCAACAATGGGGGCTGCTACCTCTATTGTTGCATGGCCCCCTTCCTTCCACCTCCTCATATATAAACCCCCGCTGCCCCCCACTCTTAGATAGAAGAGTGGGCAGGGGGCTATACATGAGTGAGAGAGTGGGTGGTAGGCTTTACGACTCTGTGTCGGGGCCCCTCTGAAGATTTATTTGCAGGGGGGCCCAGAGTAGTTACGCTGCTGATGGCGAGCAACAGAAGTAGGGGGGACACAACCAGCTACAACTTAAGCTACAGCTGAATCCCGAGGGGGTGGGGTTTACTATAAAGGGGCAGGGCTGCTACAGAGCAGGGTTTGGCCATAGATAGAAATATTAGCATATTAGCACATAACTGGATAATTATATCACTTGCTCGTCAGTCTTTCTGATCAATATGGAAAATGAATAAATTCCTGCTGTGTTTTCCCATTTATTTTCATTTTTATTTAGTTATTTATTGTTATTAAGTTATGAATAAAAAGGAATTATAAGTTTCCTTATTATCAGCAGAATTAGACTCTCCCCGTGTTAAGTCAGTTCCTCGCCCCCAATCCCAGTAACGAGGTTAATGTGCCCAGTAATAAACCCACTGTCACTCCCACTTCCCAATCAGATGTCATTTATTACAGGAAGTGCATTTCCCCAACAAATAATCAGAATTCTGATTGGGCGGAGTCAGTGCTGTAAGTTTGGCCAAAGGTCTCAGCTCTGGCCGGGAGTAGGAGGCACGGAAGGGGGGGGGGGGGGAGGCTGCTGGGGGTTTGTTCCTGCTATTAATATCTGCTCTCCTTGTGTTACAGATTCATTAAAGGGGAAGCGGTTGCGTCAAAAAAAAAGTTGCGGTTGCATCAAAAAAGTTGTGTGTGTCGAGAATTTTTCAGGGCCAATATTTGCCCTGACTTTAATCTTCACTTAGGAGAGCTGGACTAGTAGCCCAGGAGCAGAAACCCATAGGAACCAATCAGCAGGCAGCATTTACTGGTCTTCTTATTGGTTGCTATGGGTTACAGATCCTGGGCAAACTTAGCGCCATTTAGTCACAGTTGATGTTGCCCAAAGCGTCCAATCAGCAATTAGATTTGAACAGCCACCTAAAAGTTAGAAAACAAAATCAAAGAGCTGATTGGTTGCTATGGGCAACATCACTGGCGATGTTTCTCTCCAGTGTTAGTAAATACACCCTTGATATGATCCCTTAAGGTTCCCTTGAAGAAGTGAAGATGGAGTTAATTTGATTTTTTCAAACTGGAAACCAGTAAATGCTACCTGCTTGTGGGTTGCTATGGGTTACAAGACCGAATGCAGTTTAGTTATGGAGAGTCAGCAGCAGAAACGGTGGTCTCCCCAGTGGTCTCCCCAGTAGTCTCCCCAGTAGTCTCCCCAGTGGTCTCCCCAGTGGTTTACCCAGTAGTCTCCCCCGTAGTCTCCCAGTGTTCTCCCCAGTGTTCTCCCCAGTGGTCTCCCCAGTGTTCTCCCCCGTGGTCTCCCCCGTGGTCTCCCCAGTAGTCTCCCCCGTAGTCTCCCCAGTAGTCTCCCCAGTGGTCTCCCCTGTAGCCTCCCCAGTGGTCTCCCCCGTGGTCTCCCCCGTAGTCTCCCCAGTGGCCTCCCCAGTAGTCTCCCCAGTGTTCTCCCTCGTAGCCTCCCCAGTGGTCTCCCCCGTGGTCTCCCCAGTAGTCTCCCCAGCGGTCTCCCCAGCGGTCTCCCCAGCTGTCTCCCCAGCTGTCTCAGCAGTGGTCTCAGCAGTGGTCTCCCCAGTGGTCTCCCCTGTAGCCTCCCCAGTAGTCTACCCAGTGGTCTCCCCAGTGGTCTCCCCTGTAGCCTCCCCAGTAGTCTACCCAGTGGTCTCCCCTGTAGCCTCCCCAGTAGTCTACCCAGTGGTCTCCCCAGTGGTCTCCCCTGTAGCCTCCCCAGTGGTCTCCCCTGTAGCCTCCCCAGTAGTCTACCCAGTGGTCTCCCCTGTAGCCTCCCCAGTGGTCTCCCCTGTAGCCTCCCCAGTGGTCTCCCCTGTAGCCTCCCCAGTAGTCTACCCAGTGGTCTCCCCTGTATCCTCCCCAGTGGTCTCCCCTGTAGCCTCCCCAGTAGTCTACCCAGTGGTCTCCCTTGTAGCCTCCCCTGTAGCCTCCCCAGTAGTCTACCCAGTGGTCTCCCCTGTAGCCTCCCCAGTGGTCTCCCCTGTAGCCTCCCCAGTGGTCTCCCCTGTAGCCTCCCCAGTGGTCTCCCCTGTAGCCTCCCCAGTAGTCTCCCCAGTGGTCTCCCCAGTAGTCTCCCCCGTGGTCTCCCCAGCGGTCTCCCCCGTGGTCTCCCCAGCGGTCTCCCCAGCAGTCTCCCCCGTGGTCTCCCCAGTGGTCTCTCCAGCGGTCTCCCCCGTGGTCTCCCCAGCAGTCTCCCCCGTGGTCTCCCCAGTGGTCTCCCCAACGGTCTCCCCAGCAGTCTCCCCAGCGGTCTCCCCCGTGGTCTCCATTTAACGCTGCTGACATTTTAAAATTGAGTTCTTTAGACCAATGTTGATTTCAATTGGAATTCTGTCCGTTTATTCATATTTCCCAGCATCGAGAGGGGCGGATACACCCCATATCCCAAGCCCCGCCCCCCAGCATAAACAGGAAGGTGGGATGAAAAGGAAGCGAGGAATAAACAATTTATATGTCATTTCTATAGAGGAAAGAACTGGGAGCCAAGGGCTGGGCTTTTCCCATGGGAATGAGGGGGGGGGCATGAACCAGGAATGTATATTCATATGGTCTATACTGTATATGTGGGGTCTGTATTCCTCTAAATATATATATGGCCCTATGGTTACTACTAATTGTTATCCCATTCCCATCAGCCCCTGCCCCAGTGAGCTTACAATCTAAGGTCCTTATCACATTCCCATCAGCCCCTGCCCCAGTGAGCTTACAATCTAAGGTCCCTATCACATTCCCATCAGCCCCTGCCCCAGTGAGCTTACAATCTAAGGGCCCTATCCCATTCCCATCAGTCCCTGCCCCAGTGAGCTTACAATCTAAGGTCCCTATCCATTCCATCAGCCCCTGCCCCAGTGAGCTTACAATCTAAGGTCCCTATCCCATTCCCATCAGCCCCTGCCCAGTGAGCTTACAATCTAAGGTCCCTATCCATTCCCACAGTCCTGCCCCAGTGAGCTTACAATCTAAGGGCCCTATCCCTTCCCATCAGTCTGCCCAGTGAGCTTACAATCTAAGGTCCCTATCCCATTCCCATCAGCCCCTGCCCCAGTGAGCTTACAATCTAAGGGCCCTATCCCCATTCCCATCAGCCCCTGCCCAGTGAGCTTACAATCTAAGGTCCCTATCCCATTCCCATCAGCCCCTGCCCCAGTGAAGCTTACAATCTAAGGTCCCTATCCCATTCCCATCAGTCCCTGCCCCAGTGAGCTTACAATCTAAGGGCCCTATCCCATTCCCATCAGCCCCCTGCCCCAGTGAGCTTACAATCTAAGGTCCCTATCCCATTCCCATCAGTCCCTGCCCCAGTGAGCTTACAATCTAAGGTCCCTATCCCATTCCCATCAGTCCCTGCCCCAGTGAGCTTACAATCTAAGGTCCCTATCCCATTCCCATCAGTCCCTGCCCCAGTGAGCTTACAATCTAAGGTCCCTATCCCATTCCATCAGTCCCTGCCCAGTGAGCTTACAATCTAAGGTCCTAATCCCATTCCCATCAGTCCCTGCCCAGTGAGCTTACAATCTAAGGTCCCTATCCATTCCCATCAGTCCCTGCCCCAGTGAGCTTACAATCTAAGGTCCCTATCCCATTCCCATCAGTCCCTGCCCCAGTGAGCTTACAATCTAAGGTCCCTATCCATTCCCATCAGCCCTGCCCCAGTGAGCTTACAATCTAAGGTCCCTATTCCCATTCCCATCAGTCCCTGCCCAGTGAGCTTACAATCTAAGGTCCCTATCACATTCCCATCAGCCCCTGCCCCAGTGAGCTTACAATCTAAGGTCCCTATCCATTCCCATCAGCCCCTGCCCCAGTGAGCTTACAATCTAAGGGCCCTATCCCATTCCCATCAGTCCCTGCCCCAGTGAGCTTACAATCTAAGGCCCCTATCCCATTCCCATCAGTCCCTGCCCCAGTGAGCTTACAATCTAAGGTCCCTATCCCATTCCCATCAGTCCCTGCCCCAGTGAGCTTACAATCTAAGGTCCCTATTCTATTCCAATCAGTATACAAGTGCTGCTACAGGTCGGCCCCAAGTGCTATTTAGATAAATGAGCTTTTAAACACAGTTCAGCCGCGTCTCCCAGCAGCGGCCCCGCCCCCAGCCCCGCCCCCCTCGGTGTCCTTGGCCGCCGGTTCCCAGTTGATTAGCAGAAGGAGCCGGTTTGGTAACAAAGGGAAAGTGGAACTCTCGGGAGATACATGTGTAGCAAATGAATAATTGATTCGGGAGCAGCCGGGGTCTCAGTTTGCATCTCATTTCCCATTGGCTGAGGGAACGCAGCCTCTTTATCATGTCTCCAATGAAAGGTTACCCCATTTATAGTCGGCCTGCGGGGACTGTTAGAGCCGCTCACAAACAGCGCCCAATCCGCTTACATGTCATTTTTTATGTTCTTTTTTTTTATATTCTTATTATTGACCTTTTTGCCTCTTTTTTAGCTGCTGTATTAATAGAATCCGACTGCAACTCTCCCATCTGGGGGGGGGGGGGGGGGGGGGGATAAATCTTACACCACTATGGTTTTTATAGGGTTTATTTTTCTCTTCAGGTAAAGGGGAACTAAGCACCGGCCAAACTTGTCTATCATTGGCCACTCGCCCATCCTTACTGCAGTTTATAGGTCCTTCTGTGGGGTCAAAGGATCTTACTAGTGGATCTTAGTGATCTGTGTGGTACCCAGACAAGTGGGAGGGACTAGATCACTGATGGCAGTTTAAAGGGGGAGGGGCAGGGACTGTGTGACTCAAGCAGTGGGAGGGACTAAAACACAGTGATGGCAGCTTACAGGGGGAGGGGCAAGGAGTCTGTGATTCAAGCAGTGGGAGGGACTAGAACACTGATGGCAGCTTACAGGGGGAGGGGCAAGGAGTCTGTGATTCAAGCAGTGGGAGGGACTAGAACACTGATGGCAGTTTACAGGGGGAGGGGCAGGGACTGTGTGACTCAAGCAGTGGGTGGGACTAAAACACAGTGATGGCAGCTTACAGGGGGAGGGGCAAGGAGTCTGTGATTCAAGCAGTGGGAGGGACTAGAACACTGATGGCAGCTTACAGGGGGAGGGGCAAGGAGTCTGTGATTCAAGCAGTGGGAGGGACTAGAACACTGATGGCAGCTTACAGGGGGAGGGGCAGGGAGTCTGTCACTCAAGCAGTGGGTGGGACTAGAACACTGATGGCAGCTTACAGGGCGAGGGGCAAGGAGCCTGTGACTCAAGCAGTGGGAGGGACTAGAACACTGATGGCAGCTTACAGGGGGAGGGGCAGGGAGTCTGTCACTCAAGCAGTGGGTGGGACTAGAACACTGATGGCAGCTTACAGGGGGAGGGACAAGGAGCCTGTGATTCAAGCAGTGGGAGGGACTAGAACACTGATGGCAGCTTACAGGGGGAGGCAAGGAGCCTGTGATTCAAGCAGGGAGGGACTAGAACACTGATGGCAGCTTACAGGGGAGGGCAAGGAGCCTGTGATTCAAGCAGTGGGAGGGACTAGAACACTGATGGCAGCTTACAGGGGAGGGGCAAGGAGTCTGTGATTCAAGCAGTGGGAGGGACTAGAACACTGATGGCAGCTTACAGCGGGAGGGGCAGGGAGTCTGTCACTCAAGCAGTGGGTGGGACTAGAACACTGATGGCAGCTTACAGGGGGAGGGGCAAGGAGTCTGTGATTCAAGCAGTGGGAGGGACTAGAACACTGATGGCAGCTTACAGGGGAGGGGCAAGGACTCTGTGACTCAAGCAGTGGGTGGGACTAAAACACTCTCATGGCAGCTTACAGGGGAGGAATATGGCATTTTGTAAATGTAATATTTTAAAATAAATACAATTCTGAAGAAAGGGACAAAGTAGATTTCATGACTATGCTATCCGGCCTTTAGCCGTAATGTCCCTTTAACATTTTAGTCATTATAATAACAAAATGACACTGTAGCAATTTCATGTATCAAAGTGTCTGAGTAAGCGAAACTGGGGGTGACCCGGCCCCCACCTCCCCTTTCCCATGAGCCTGGGGGGGTGATCAAGTGAATTTATTTTCCACCATCCACCAAAGTATAATGATTATTATTTCAGTAACAGCGAGTTGTCACGTTGCTATTCGCCCTCGGATACGGGGGGGGGGGAGTGGGAGTGGGGGGGGGGGAGTGGGAGTGGGGGGGGTCATATTTATAACTAAAATATGCAAATGAGCCGTTGTATCCTTAACTGTCATAATAAAGAGTGTTTATGAGGTCATGGCTGACAGGCACATTGATTATATTATCATTTAAAGTGGCAATTAGTTAAAAGTTAATCAGGACAAAGGAGCCGTCGCCGTGGTTCCTGGCGCTGCCTCACATCAGCCATTGGCCGCGAGCCCCGGGACTGGAGCGGAATGGGGGCGGGGGGGGGGTAAAGGAGGGGAGAACAGACTTTGGGGTCTTTAATAGGGGGGGGTCACATTTGAGTTGACTTTTAGTATGTTATAGAATAGACAATTCTAAGCAACTTTTCATTTGGTCTTCATTTTTTCTTTTCCATAGTTTTTGCATTAGTTGCCTTCTTCCAACTCCCAAATGGGGGTCAGTGACCCCGGCAGCCAAAAAAACGATTTCTCTGTGGGGCTACAATGTTATTGTTACGGTTAGTTTGTATTACTCACCTTTGTATCCAGGCTCTCTCTTATTCATATTCCAGTCTCTCATTCAAATCAGTGGCTGGTTGCTAGGGTAATCTGGACCCTAGCAACCAGATAGTTGCTGAAATTGCAAACTGGAGAGCTGCTACATTTAAAGCCGTGTGGATGCAGTTCTGGTCCAGATGACTATAGGCATGAGTATTGGCACACAATGGCCCCCATCTCCTTTCCACCCACCCCTGATCCACAAGCCACCTGGCCCCTAAGCACGTACCCCCAAACCCCCCACATACCAACACTTGGTCCATGCAGCCCTCTTCTCCACTCCTTGCAGACCTTACCACCCCAAATTTGCCCCCCCAGTGCCAATTGCCCTAATAGGACCTCACTAGGAGCTGATTGTTGGTCCCAGGCCAGTGAGTAGATGAACCTCAATTGACCGTGAAGGACCAAATCAAACAATGATTTACTAGTTTGGCTCAACTAATAATGTTCTAATTGATCCAGAACCCTTGGGACCTTCTGGGTCGGGGGGAAGGGGTGAAAACTACCTCCAAGAATGGGGACAGGTTGAGTGTGGGTTTTAAAGGAGAAGTAAACCCAAAATATATGTTTTTTGGCTAATAAAACAAAACATAATTCTAAGCAACTTTGCAATATACATTCATTACAGATGTGCAATAATATATAATTATATTATTAGCAGTGTTTATCCCTGCCCTGGGAAACAATGTAACACAAGGCAGCAGCCTGACAGACCCGACTCGCTGGGGGAGACAGACCCGACTCGCTGGGGGAGACAGACCCGACTCGCTGGGGGAGACAGACCCGACTCGCTGGGGGAGACAGACCCGACTCGCTGGGGGAGACAGACCCGACTCGCTGGGGAGACAGACCCGACTCGCTGGGGAGACAGACCCGACTCGCTGGGGGAGACAGACCCGACTCGCTGGGTCGCTGGGGAGACAGACCCGACTCGATCGCAGACTCGAGACAGACCCGACTCGCTGGGGGAGACAGACCCGACTCGCTGGGGGAGGACTCGAGGGAACAGACCCCGACTCGCTGGGGGGGGGAGACAGACCCGACTCGCTGGGGGAGACGACCCGACTCGCTGGGGGGGAGACTGACCCGACTCGCTGGGGGAGACTGACCCGACTCGCTGGGGGAGACTGACCCGACTCGCTGGGGGAGACAGACCCTACTCGCTGGAGGAGACTGAGCTTTGCAACATTGTTTAAAAAAGTAACAACCAGGAGTTCAGCAAATGCTGCTTTCAATGGCAATTACATTTACACATAACCTTTATAGCACTTAAAATTCTCAATAAATTCACATTGAAAAGTTATGTTTTCTTTTATTAGACAAAAAAATTATTTTGGGGTTGACTTGTCATTTCGAATCTTTAGGCCAAGTTGGTTGGGGGTTAGGAATTTACTGACCCACTCATCGCTACCAAGTGCCCCTCTGTAGCCCCAGTAAAGCAGCCTATTCTCCTGTTACCTAGTGGGGTAAAAGCCCCCCCCCCCCGGGTAATCCAAATGTTATTCAGGCTTATCCATGTGAATAGAAATGTCTGCAACGCGGAGGCATTCGCCAAAGGTAAGCGAAGGCAAATTCAAAAAGCTATTACTGCAGACAAAAAGGGCTTTTATTGCTTGTTGGTCGGGAACAAAGGGAAACAAATCAGAAATGTGCCGGGTTAAGGTTCCAGCCGCTACAAGAACAACAAGAACATCTCTCAGATAGAACTTTCTGTGCCGCCAAATTCACTTTGGGTCGATGGTGTTGGAAGGGTTACTGCCTGCCCTGCTCTCATTTCCCTACAGAAATAGGGGTTGGTAGCACTAGGTAGGTACCTAATATATAGGGGCAGAGACAGGGGAAAGTGTTGGAAGGGTTACTGCCTGCCCTGCTCTCATTTCCCTACAGAAATAGGGGTTGCTAGCACTAGGTAGGTACCTAATATATAGGGGCAGAGACAGGGGAAAGTGTTGGAAGGGTTACTGCCTGCCCTGCTCTCATTTCCCTACAGAAATAGGGGTTGGTAGCACTAGGTAGGTACCTAATATATAGGGGCAGAGACAGGGGAAAGTGTTGGAAGGGTTACTGCCTGCCCTGCTCTCATTTCCCTACAGAAATAGGGGTTGGTAGCACTAGGTAGGTACCTAATATATAGGGGCAGAGACAGGGGAAAGTGTTGGAAGGGTTACTGCCTGCCCTGCTCTCATTTCCCTACAGAAATAGGGGTTGGTAGCACTAGGTAGGTACCTAATATATAGGGGCAGAGACAGGGGAAAGTGTTGGAAGAGATATTTAGCCAATTCTCAGCTATCTCATCCCTATCTATTGAATGCAAGGTGTAATATTTAACTGCATTGAGTTGTCAGGAGAGGACGCAGTGGTCGCCCCTTTGTATCTTTGTGACCACAGTGAATAAGGGATGAGGAGTCGGTGAGTCCGTCTCAGCTGCACCAGGAATCAAATACTCAGTAACTGTCAGCGCCCCTAACAGCTTTATGATATACGGCGGCCAGAACGACCTATAAAAGTCTCGGTGAGGCTGTAAAACTAACATATTGGCCCTAATACCCAGCCTGCACTCCCTCATTTTATTTTGCTTTTATTTATTGCGCCCCTGCTAATCAGCCATTCTGAGAACAACGGCAGTGACTTTGAGCTGAGACCTGGGGCATAATGTGCCGCTGTGAGGGGTAAAGGGGCCAAATGCTTTCACTTTTCTCTGGGAACATTCTAACCAAAAAATGTAACCATGAAACTGGCACCAAAAACCAGGAAATAACAGAACATCCCACTGCCAATTACTATATATTAGGCACCTACCTAGTGCTACCAACCCCTATTTCTGTAGGGAAATGAGAGCAGGGCAGGCAGTAACCCTTCCAACACTTTCCCCTGTCTCTGCCCCTATATATTAGGTACCTACCTAGTGCTACCAACCCCTATTTCTGTAGGGAAATGAGAGCAGGGCAGGCAGTAACCCTTCCAACACTTTCCCCTGTCTCTGCCCCTATATATTAGGTACCTACCTAGTGCTACCAACCCCTATTTCTGTAGGGAAATGAGAGCAGGGCAGGCAGTAACCCTTCCAACACTTTCCCCTGTCTCTGCCCCTATATATTAGGTACCTACCTAGTGCTACCAACCCCTATTTCTGTAGGGAAATGAGAGCAGGGCAGGCAGTAACCCTTCCAACACTTTCCCCTGTCTCTGCCCCTATATATTAGGTACCTACCTAGTGCTAGCAACCCCTATTTCTGTAGGGAAATGAGAGCAGGGCAGGCAGTAACCCTTCCAACACTTTCCCCTGTCTCTGCCCCTATATATTAGGTACCTACCTAGTGCTACCAACCCCTATTTCTGTAGGGAAATGAGAGCAGGGCAGGCAGTAACCCTTCCAACACTTTCCCCTGTCTCTGCCCCTATATATTAGGTACCTACCTAGTGCTACCAACCCCTATTTCTGTAGGGAAATGAGAGCAGGGCAGGCAGTAACCCTTCCAACACTTTCCCCTGTCTCTGCCTCTATATATTAGGTACCTACCTAGTGCTACCAACCCCTATTTCTGTAGGGAAATGAGAGCAGAGCAGGCAGTAACCCTTCCAACACTTCCCTTGGTTTAAGTTCCCCTATAAATTAACATTGTAAGAATGCTTTTTGGTGTTTAGTGTTTTAGTTTATCTTGTAGGGAAATCAAATTCTTACCATTAAATTCCTATATCTCTCCTCGCTATATATTTATTGTTACACAAACAGCTGGTAAGGGTGGGTGGGGGGGGGAAAGGGGCATCTGAGACTGTTGCTCTCCTTGGCCTTTGCATAGAAACACAAGGTTACGTATATGAGACCTTTAGAGAGATGACAACATCTGTTATTTATCTCATTATCTCGTTAAAGCCATGTCTGCGCACGTACGAATATTATTTTTACACTTATTTTATATTTTTCCCTTAGAATTAAACCTTAGTTAAACCAGTAATTAATATTCTTTGATGAAAAGGGACCATCTCAGACCCTAACAAAGGGTGAAAATGAACTCAAAATGAAATGGGAAATAAAACCTAAACAGAAAGATCAAAGATAAAGTTTTATTTTGAAAACCAGGGCCTTTTATGAGTTTTTAATATTTTTCACACAAGCTTTAAAGGGGAACTTCTCTTGTCATATTTATACCGGTGCAGAATCCGGCCATGTTTGGCATTAGCATTTCCGTTCCCTGGTTTTGACTCTTGAAACAATGGAACAGGAGTCAGTTCTCCTCGAGATCTGCTGGCCTGCTATATTGTTTCAGGAGTCACAACCAGCAGTGCAGGGAATATAGCCAGACAGATGCTGCTTTTATCAGCCATTACATTTGCAAAAAAGGTTAAGATCACAAAGTGTAAAGAGAAGACAGATATATTAGGCCCCTGTTATTGCGGGTTCCCAAGGTCAGGAGAGTATTAGCCAGTTGGCCGGGAGCACTGGGAGGTGAGGAAGGGAAATGGGAATAAAAATAGCTCCTAAGATCTGGGAGTCAGTAGATAAAAGGTGCTGAGAAAAGAGAATCCGGGATAAAACTCCGTCCGACAGAGACAGCTGATATGGGAAGGGATCTTAATGCTGCCTGTCAGGGCCGCCGCGCCTGGGTCTATTAAAGGGACAGTAACGATAACTTGTAGTAGGATGCCCAGTCCCACACTGATAGGGCCAATGTACTCAATAGGGTCACCCCTCCTCCCCCCCAGCAGCCGATCAGCAGAACAATGGGAAGGGAGCAAGATAGCAGCTCCCAGTAGGTATCAGAATAGCACTCAATAGTAAGAAATCCAAGTCCGGCTTGGGACTCCTCCAGTTACATGGGAGTAGGAGAAACAATAGGTTAGCTGAAAGCAGTTCTAATGTGTAGCGCTGGCTGAAATCTCAGACTCAGGCACACTTTACTGCTGCGCTGCAAGTTGGAGTGATATCCCCTCCCGCCAGCAGCCGATCAGCAGAACAATGGGAAGGGAGCAAAATAGCAGCTCCCGGTAGGTATCAGAATAGCACTCAATAGTAAGAAATCCAAGTCCGGCTTGGGACTCCTCCAGTTACATGGGAGTAGGAGAAACAATAGTTTAGCTGAAAGCAGTTCTAATGTGAAGCGCTGGCTGAAAGCTCAGACTCAGGCACACTTTACTGCTGCGCTGCAAGTTGGAGTGATATCCCCCCCCCCTCACCCCCAGCAGCCGATCAGCAGAACAATGGGAAGGGAGCAAGATAGCAGCTCCCAGTAGGTATCAGAATAGCACTCAATAGTAAGAAATCCAAGTCTGGCTTGGGACTCCTCCAGTTACATGGGAGTAGGAGAAACAATAGGTTAGCTGAAAGCAGTTCTAATGGGTAGCGCTGGCTGAAAGCTCAGACTCAGGCACAATGCACTGAGATGGCGCCTACACACAAGGGAAGGAAAGGAAAGGAAAGGAAAGAAAAGGAAAGTGAAGGAAAGGAGAGGAAAGAAAAGGAAAGGGAAGGAAAGAAGAGGAAAGGGAAGGAAAGGAAAGGACAGGAAAGGAAAGAAAAGGAAAGGAAAGGAAAGAAAAGGAAAGGAGAGGAAAGAAAAGGAAAGGGAAGGAAAGGAAAGGAAAGGACAGGAAAGGAAAGAAAAGGAAAGGAAAGAAAAGAAAAGGAAAGGAAAGAAAAGGAAAGGAGAGGAAAGAAAAGGAAAGGGAAGGAAAGAAGAGGAAAGGGAAGGAAAGGAAAGGACAGGAAAGGAAAGAAAAGGAAAGGAAAGAAAAGAAAAGGAAAGGAAAGAAAAGGAAAGGAGAGGAAAGAAAAGGAAAGGGAAGGAAAGAAAAGGAAAGGAGAGGAAAGAAAAGGAAAGGGAAGGAAAGAAAAGGAAAGGGAAGGAAAGGAAAGGAAAGGACAGGAAAGGAAAGAAAGGAAAGGAAAGAAAAGAAAAGGAAAGGAAAGAAAAGGAAAGGAGAGGAAAGAAAAGGAAAGGGAAGGAAAGAAGAGGAAAGGGAAGGAAAGAAAGGACAGGAAAGGAAAGAAAGGAAAGGAAAGAAAAGAAAAGGAAAGGAAAGAAAAGGAAAGGAGAGGAAGAAAAGGAAAGGGAAGGAAAGGAAAGGACAGGAAAGGAAAGAAAAGGAAAGGAAAGAAAAGAAAAGGAAAGGAAAGAAAAGGAAAGGAGAGGAAAGAAAAGGAAAGGGAAGGAAAGAAGAGGAAAGGGAAGGAAAGGAAAGGACAGGAAAGGAAAGAAAAGGAAAGGAAAGAAAAGAAAAGGAAAGGAAAGAAAAGGAAAGGAGAGGAAAGAAAAGGAAAGGGAAGGAAAGAAGAGGAAAGGGAAGGAAAGGAAAGGACAGGAAAGGAAAGAAAAGGAAAGGAAAGAAAAGAAAAGGAAAGGAAAGAAAAGGAAAGGAGAGGAAAGAAAAGGAAAGGGAAGGAAAGAAAAGGAAAGGAGAGGAAAGAAAAGGAAAGGGAAGGAAAGAAAAGGGAAGGAAAGGAAAGGACAGGAAAGGAAAGAAAAGGAAAGGAAAGAAAAGAAAAGGAAAGGAAAGAAAAGGAAAGGAGAGGAAAGAAAAGGAAAGGGAAGGAAAGAAGAGGAAAGGGAAGGAAATTAGGGAAAAGAAAAGGGAAATAATGGGAAAGGGGACAAAGGGATGGAAATAAGGGGAAATAGAAAATAGAAAAAAGTGATTGATACAATAAATCAGTTGTACAATAAAAAGGCCAAATACCTGGCCAGCACTGTTCCCTATGTTACATCTCATATTACGGAATTATAATTAAAAGAGATTAATCCCTGAGCGCTGCCCGTGGGACTTATTAGCCCGACCCCCGGCGGCCCCTGGCCCAATAGCTGAAAGTGTTGGTAAATCCCATTAGACAATCCAGCTGAGCGCTAAACACTGTGTCATGTAATTATACAGCATTTCATGAAACTGACACCCCCCTCAGAGCTTTCCCCCCCCAGCAGGGAGCTGGGGCAGATATGTAGTATCTGTCTGTGAGAATCCCCCCCGTCTCACATCGGCCAAGGGGCTTTCACTCTAACGGGGCAGGAAAGGGACAGAGGTCACAGTTATAAAGTACTGACATTTGTTATTATTTACAGTAACAGTTGTTATAATCAGTCCCTCTGTCTTTCTGTCTCTGCAATTCTCTCATTGTACCCCCTATTGTAACATATAGGGATATTATAAGTCCCCGAGGAGTTCCTTATAATATATAGTGAATAAAGTACCCCCTATTGTAACATATAGGGATATTATAAGTCCCCGAGGAGTTCCTTATAATATATAGTGAATAAAGTGCCCCCTATTGTAACATATAGGGATATTATAAGCCCCCGAGGAGTTCCTTATAATATACAGTGAATAAAGTACCCCCTATTGTAACATATAGGGATATTATAAGCCCCCGAGGAGTTCCTTATAATATATAGTGAATAAAGTGCCCCCTATTGTAACATATAGGGATATTATAAGCCCCCGAGGAGTTCCTTATAATATATAGTGAATAAAGTGCCCCCTATTGTAACATATAGGGATATTATAAGCCCCCGAGGAGTTCCTTATAATATATAGTGAATAAAGTGCCCCCCTATTGTAACATATAGGGATATTATAAGCCCCCGAGGAGTTCCTTATAATATATAGTGAATAAAGTGCCCCCTATTGTAACATATAGGGATATTATAAGCCCCCGAGGAGTTCCTTATAATATATAGTGAATAAAGTGCCCCCTATTGTAACATATAGGGATATTATAAGCCCCCGAGGAGTTCCTTATAATATATAGTGAATAAAGTACCCCCTATTGTAACATATAGGGATATTATAAGCCCCCGAGGAGTTCCTTATAATATATAGTGAATAAAGACCCCCTATTGTAACATATAGGGATATTATAAGCCCCGAGGAGTTCCTTATAATATATAGTGAATAAAGTACCCCCTATTGTAAATATAGGGATATTATAAGCCCCCGAGGAGTTCCTTATAATATATAGTGAATAAAGTACCCCCTATTGTAACATATAGGGATATTATAAGCCCCCGAGGGGTTCCTTATAATATATAGTGAATAAAGTGCCCCCTATTGTAACATATAGGGATATTATAAGTCCCCGAGGAGTTCCTTATAATATATAGTGAATAAAGTGCCCCTATTGTAACATATAGGGATATTATAAGTCCCCGAGGAGTTCCTTATAATATATAGCGAATAAAGTACCCCCTATTGTAACATATAGGGATATTATAAGCCCCCGAGGAGTTCCTTATAATATATAGTGAATAAAGTACCCCCTAGTGTAACATATAAGGATATTATAAGTCACAGAGGAGTTCCATGACCATATAAAGGGACAAGGCCAAATGCTTTTATACCGGCCAATGCACATTTCTGGGCGGACGGACAAGGGAATAAATGATGGGCGTTTGGCCTGAATGTCACAGGGTCTGTACAGGAGGGTTGGGATCGGCACATTCTGGACACTCGCAGCCCCCCCCCCCCCCGCACCTGTTGGGAGTGAGAAGTGAAACAAGAAACCCCGGATATTTCCAGGTTCTGCCGCTCCCCGAAGGTTCCCTGACTCTTCCAACTGCTCGGGGAATGCAGATGCCTTGGCAGGACCCTCCGGCCATAGGAGCCAAAATATCCCCGGCCAGCGCTCTCCCACCCACTTACATAACGGGAAAAGCAGTTGGGACTGGGCCCTAGGGGAGACCCTGGATTGTGGGCTCAAAATTCTTATTGCGACAAAAGCGGAGGCTCCCGGGCAATTTAAAGGGGCAGTAACTTTATATAGCGCTTCCTGTATCACATATAAAGGGTTACTGCCATTATCTGCCCCCAGCTTCAGCCTTCAGTCTGGGGCTTTTGTTTTCTTCACTGCAAAAGGGGGTTGGGAAGAGGGTAGGATAGATAGACAGACCCCTATCAGACATCAGATAGATAGATAGATAGATAGATAGATAGATCAAATAGATAAAAGAGATAGATAGATAAAATAGATAGGTAATATGATAGACAGATAGATAGATAAATAGATAGATGATATATAGATAGATAGATAGATAGATAGATAGATAGAACGATAGATTTAGCAGACAGACCCCTATCAGACATCAGATAGATAGATAATAGATAGATAGATATATAGATAGATAGATAGATCAAATAGATAAAAGAGATAGATAGATAGATAAAATAGATAGGTAATATGATAGACAGATAGATAAATAGATAGATGATTGATAGATAGATAGATAGATAGATGGATAGGTAAATAGATAGATAGATTGATAGATAGATGGATAGGTAAATAGATAGATAGATAGATAGATAGATTGATTGATTGATAGATAGATAGATAGATAGATAGATAGATAGATAGATAGATAGATGGATAGATAGATGGATAGGTAAATAGATAGATAGATTGATTGATAGATAGATGGATAGGTAAATAGATAGATAGATAGATAGATAGATGATAGATTGATTGATAGATAGATGGATAGGTAAATAGATAGATAGATAGATAGATAGATGGATAGATAGATGGATAGGTAGATAGATGATAGATAGATTTAGCAGACACAGGCCAGACACACAGCTGCATTGCTGGGAGGCCTGACATTCCTACTGACTCTCCCTACAGATAACTGCCTGGCAGTGAGAGGGTTAAGCCGGGGGCAGCTGTCGGTGGGTATCAGTGAGTATTATTAGTAGGTGTAAGGGGATTGGTGCGCTCACATCATCAGCCCTCCCAGCCCCGGGGTTCCCCATATACAAACTGCCCCCAGGCTAACTTACCCTGCCCTACTCACTTATATACACACTTATATATATATATATATATATACACTGATACACACACACACACACACATATATATATATACACACACACACACATATATATATATATACACACACACACACATATATATATATACACACACACACACACACATATACACACTTATATATATATACACACACACACACATATATATACACTAATACACACACACACATATATATATATACGCTAATACACACACACATATATATATATATATATACACTAATACACACACACATATATATATATACACTAATACACACACACATATATATATATATATACACACACACATATATATACTGTATATATATATATATACACTAATACACACACACACACATATATATATATATACACTAATACACACACACATATATATATATATACACTAATACACACACACATATATATATATATATATACACTAATACACACACACATATATATATATATATACACACACACATATATATATATACACACACACACACACATATATATATACACTAATACACACACAACAATCCCCCACCCGCCCTTCCTGTGGTTCCCGGGGGCCCCTCTCACTCGGGGGCCCACACGCCACTCGCCGGCGCTTACAGGAACCTCTGTTTTTAACATTTCCTCTCTGCGTCTTATTGGGCAGAAATCTCCCCGCCCACATTCCAAGGGAAACATCCCCTGTTTGTTACTTTATTGGGTTTTGCTTTGTGTCTGTTATTTGTTTCCTACACGAATCCGATAGAACGGAACAACGAAACCCAAAATGTTCTGATGAGAGGTCTAGTATCCAATGGCAACCAATCAGCAGGCAGCTATTACTTACTTATTATTACAAGGAAAACACTATTCTTCCCCCTAAACTTACTTTAAAGGGGAAATGTGTTTTTTTCTGCCTATTGAAATAAAATACAATTCTACATTTCCAATATACATTCCTTAACCCTTTCCAGCCCTTCCTGCCGTCTGGTTCCGACTCCTGACACAATCAGCTCTTTTTCTACATTGTTTCCCAACCAGGAGAACAAGGAAAGAGCAATTACAAATAACTTTAAACCCATTGGTTATTTCGTGTATCGTGGAAAGTTGCTTAGAATGACATTTTCTTTCGCACTACATAAAAGTTTTTGGGTCAATTTCCCCTTTAAAAAGTGACTTTGCCCCAGTTACAATGCTAAATCTGATCTATCCACCCAGGGAGTTTATATCGCAGAACTGTATTGCCCCCAGGCCCCCCGGTATCTGGAGAGAGCAGCCCCCAGGGCGGCAGATAGCAGGGGAAACGCCACTCACAAGCCCAGTTCCTGTTATCTGCACAGTTCTAGCCCCTCCCTCCTGGGCCATGTGCAACTGTCTGACAGTTTTCCATTTCGGAGAGAGAGAGACAGAGAGAGAGACAGAGAGAGAGACAGAGAGAGAGAGAGAGAGGGTCAGAAAGCAGCCGGGGGTGTCTGCTAGTGGATCTGCCCAACAGATATTGGGAGAAACGTCCCCCGCAGAAGCCCCAGTGCCCAAGTTGTGCCCCCCGAGAAAGTGAGGATGAGTAACTTCACCACCACGCCAAGTGAGTATTGCCTTACCCCCCCCCCCCGCCCCGGGGGGCATAAAGTTCTCTAATGAAGTGTATGACTTGGGAATGGGGGGGATTCAGGGCATGGAACCTACTGGGGGGGTGGGCTCAGGGCATGGAACCTACCGAAGGGGGGGCTCAAGGCATGGAACCTACTGGGGGGGGGGGCTCAGGGCATGGAACCTACCGAAGGGGGGCTCAAGGCATGGAACCTACTGGGGGGGGGCTCAGGGCATGGAACCTACCGAAGGGGGGGCTCAGGGCATGGAACCTACTGGGGGGGGGCTCTGGGCATGGAACCTACTGGGGGGGGGCTCAGGGCATGGAACCTACTGGGGGGGGCTCAGGGCATGGAACCTACCGGGGGGGGGTGGGCTCAGGGCATGGAACCTACTGGGGGGGGGGCTCTGGGCATGGAACCTACTGGGGGGGGCTCAGGGCATGGAACCTACCGGGGGGGTGGGCTCAGGGCATGGAACCTACTGGGGGGGGTTATGACTCCAGCAACAAGTTCTTTTCTTTGATCATTCACAGACAGAGAAGTAGGGGTATCGTTAGTTAAGTGTTAATTAGTCTAAACCAATGTAATCGGCTGCTAATTGATACTCCGTTACTTACTACTCTGAAGCAACTAGTAGCGAGGCAGGTTTCACTCAAATACTTTGAACCTGATGGACTTGTGTCTTATTTCAGCCTCAGCTACTGTGTTGCTATGTGTGTGTATATATGTATATTGTTTTGTCACTTTTGGACTTCATAAAAGAACTCTAAACAATTAATGATATCTCTCTATATAGTCCCTGTCCCCCCATAAGTTGCCTTCAGCATGTTCTAGCCCCACCCACTTCTTTAATTACAGATTTCTTGCCCCTCCCCCTGTAATCTGCCATCAGAGTGTTTTAGTTCCACCCTCAGTTTCAGTTACAGACTCCCTGCCCCCCCCATAAACTGCCAGATCATTCTCTTCCCACCCACTGATTGAGTCACTGACTCCCTGCCCCTCCCCATTAAGCTGTTCTAGTCCCACCCCCTGCTTGAGTTACTAGGGCTCATTTAAAAACAATGGGCAAATTTGCTCCTGGACAGCAACCCATAGTAACCAATCAATGATTGGAATTTAAGCCAGCTGCAGGTAGGATAGTGAAAGCAAACATCTGATTGGTTAACTGCCCAGGTGTAAATTTGCTCAGTGTTTATAAATAAGCCCCACTGACTCAATGACCCTCCCACCACCTGTGTGAGTCACAGACTCCAAGTCCCTCCCCTTGTAGCTCCCATCATAATGTTCTAGACCCTTCCATTGTTTCCATTACAAACTCCCTGCCCCTCCCCTTTACGCTTCCTTCAGAGTGTTCTAGTCCCACCCACTGCTTGAGTCACAGACTCCCAGTCCCTCCCCCTGTAGCTTCCTTCAGAATGTTCTAGACCAGTGGTTCCCAACCTTCCTAATGCCGTGACCCCCAACCATAAAATTATTCTTAAGACCATCGGAAATATGTGTTTTCCAATGGTCTGAGGCAACCCCTGTGAAAGGGTCGTTTGACCCCCAAAGGGGTCCCGAGTCACAGGTTGAGAACTGCTGTTCTAGACGTTCTAGACCCTTCCATTGTTTCAGTTGCAAACTCCCTGCCCCTCCCCTTTAAGTTTCCATCAGACTGTTCTAGTCCCACCCACTGCTTGAGTCACAGACTCCCAGTCCCTCCCCCTGTAACTTTCATCAGACTGTTCTAGTCCCACCCACTGCTTGAGTCACAGACTCCCAGTCCCTCCCCCTGTAACTTCCATCAGACTGTTCTAGTCCCACCCACTGCTTGAGCCACAGACTCCCAGTCCCTCCCCCTGTAACTTTCATCAGAGTGTTCTAGTCCCACCCACTGCTTGAGTCACAGACTCCCAGTCCCTCCCCCTGTAACTTTCATCAGAGTGTTCTAGTCCCACCCACTGCTTGAGTCACAGACTCCCAGTCCCTCCCCCTGTAACTTCCATCAGAATGTTCTAGTCCCACCCACTGCTTGAGTCACAGACTCCCAGTCCCTCCCCCTGTAACTTCCATCAGACTGTTCTAGTCCCACCCACTGCTTGAGTCACAGACTCCCAGTCCCTCCCCCTGTAACTTCCTCCAGTTACAGTCTATGGTTTTTGCATTGTTTATATCTGCCACTGCCCAAACATAATTAATAAAAGTTACAGTGAAGTTAAAAATGCATTTCCTTCTTCTTTTGGTTGCTGGGGTCAGTGACCCCAATAACCAGATAGTATGTCAGGCCAGAAAGAGAGCCAGGGCAGATACAAGACAACAATCCTCTTCCTTCTTCTGTCTTTGCCCCAGTATGCACAGTAGGGAGGATCTGTGACCCTGAAGATGCCCCCAGTAGCCCCCCATCTTCCTTTCTGCTGATTCTGGGCTGCTGCCCCTATATACAGTATATATACAATATAAAAGTCACAATATACAGAATATATACTGTACAATATAACAGGCACAATACACATGCTATTCACATTCATATTCCATGGCAGCATAGAAACTAGTGCAGTCTGCATCAGGATTAATGCAGTACCAGTCTCTGTGACAGATGTGACCTCACTTTCTGCTATTGTAGTGATCTCGAGAGACGTATAAGCTGCTCCCAAACTACAATCTACAAGATGCCCCAACAGCTGCTGCTACCTGGCTGGGGATGCTGGGAGTTGCGGTCCCACAGCAGCTGTAAAACAAAGCCCATAGCTCAGATGAGTTGAGTTTCCGAGAAGAATGGAAATGTATTGTGAGCACCCACTGAAGATAGATGAATGGAAGCCTCGGCCAGCTGCCGTATGCTGCGCTATTATACAGCAGTCCTGGGGCGATCCCCCTCCCTGTATTGTGTTCTGAAGTGGCTCACATCACACTCAATTAGCTTCCCATCTGTCCTGTAATGGCCTGGCAGCCCATACTGCCGCTAATACAAACAGGATATCCCTGCATCCTGCCCCAGTCTGTCCCAGTCTGTCCCAGTCCTGCACGCAAACCCACTGGGGCTGCACTAACCCACACACTTATCCCCCAATACATATGGGTAGGAGGTGCCATAGTGTTTCCCTTAGACAGTACAGTATGGGGGTACAGCTTATTGTGTGCCCAGAACATTCCTTCTCTGTATATTTGTATTTATACATATGGGTAGGGGGTGCCATAGTGTTTCCCTTAGACAGTACAGTATGGGGGTACAGCTTATTGTGTGCCCAGAACATTCCTTCTCTGTATATTTGTATTTATACATATGGGTAGGAGGTGCCATAGTGTTTCCCTTAGACAGTACAGTATGGGGGTACAGCTTATTGTGTGCCCAGAACATTCCTTCTCTGTATATTTGTATTTATTCATATGGGTAGGGGGTGCCATAGTGTTTCCCTTAGACAGTACTGTATGGGGGTACAGCTTATTGTGTGCCCAGAACATTCCTTCTCTGTATATTTGTATTTATACATATGGGAAGGGGGTGCCATAGTGTTTCCCTTAGACAGTACAGTATGGGGGTACAGGTTATTGTGTGCCCAGAACATTCCCTCTCTGTATATTTGTATTTATACATATGGGTAGGAGGTGCCATAGTGTTTCCCTTAGACAGTACTGTATGGGGGTACAGCTTATTGTGTGCCCAGAACATTCCTTCTCTGTATATTTGTATTTATACATATGGGAAGGGGGTGCCATAGTGTTTCCCTTAGACAGTACAGTATGGGGGTACAGGTTATTGTGTGCCCAGAACATTCCCTCTCTGTATATTTGTATTTATACATATGGGTAGGAGGTGCCATAGTGTTTCCCTTAGACAGTACAGTATGGGGGTACAGCTTATTGTGTGCCCAGAACATTCCCTCTCTGTATATTTATATTTATACATATGGGTAGGGGGTGCCATAGTGTTTCCCTTAGACAGTACAGTATGGGGGTACAGCTTATTGTGTGCCCAGAACATTCCTTCTCTGTATATTTGTATTTATACATATGGGTAGGAGGTGCCATAGTGTTTCCCTTAGACAGTACAGTATGGGGGTACAGCTTATTGTGTGCCCAGAACATTCCTTCTCTGTATATTTGTATTTATACATATGGGTAGGGGGTGCCATAGTGTTTCCCTTAGACAGTACAGTATAGGGGTACAGCTTATTGTGTGCCCAGAACATTCCTTCTCTGTATATTTGTATTTATACATATGGGTAGGAGGTGCCATAGTGTTTCCCTTAGACAGTACAGTATGGGGGTACAGCTTATTGTGTGCCCAGAACATTCCTTCTCTGTATGTATAAATATATGGGCGGGTTGGACACACTATGTATAATGTACATTTGGCCGGGGGGGGAGGGGCTGAGCTCACTATCCCTATTACACAAACTCGTGACTGATCACATTGGGGGGGTTAATTCATTCACATTACCCTCCCTTATTCATAATTAAAGCCGTTTACTATAAACCTTAATTCTTTTTAATAGCCCCAGGCAGGGCACATGTTACACATACATAGAGTGATCAGATGTCGCTTTAACCCCATGTTACCCAGGCTGTGGGTTATTGGTCGGGAAGGTTCCGTACCCACAATGACAGGCAGGCAGGGCCCGGCTATTGCCATTCAACCCAATGGAAGGGCATGGATTCTTCAGATTATACCCTAAAGCTCAGCCTGGCACATACCCACCATGGGGGGGTCCATTTCCAACCTTCGAAGCCTTTTGCAAAATACATGGAACCCCCGGGGGGCTTTTTTCCATTAGTTCATGAAATTAATAGAGTAAATTCAATTAATGCCGGCGGAGCAGGACACCGTGCCCAGAGGTTTCACTGAGACGGAGTAAAGAACTGGGAGGGCAAAGTCATTACTTACCCTTTTAGTCGCTTTCCCACAATGCAACATTTTACCCAGAATTCCTACATAACTGCTCCTTGATTTCATGGTATGGGCAAAATGTGCCTATAGTGATATGGGTGCCCCCCTGTGTCTCATTAATAGACACAATGGGCACATTATGGGCAAAATACAAGAGCTTGGCATAGGCTATTTTATTTCCTAAATGACCCACAAGTATCTGTCTGGCTGTTTATATACTTTGCACTGCTGGTTCTGACTCCTGAAACAACGGAGCAGCCGTTAGCTGAATAGCAGAACCGCTACTGCTACTTTGTTTCGAGAGTCAGAACCACAGACATGGTTTCAATAGCAATTCCCTTTACACATAACTGCAAAATCATGTCATGAATGTATATTGGAAAGTTGTATTTTCCTTCATTTCCCCTTTAAAAGGGGGTTGTTCACCTTTGAGTTAACTTTTAATATGATATAGAGAGTGATATTCTGAGACTATTTGCAATTGGTCTTCATTTTTTATTATTTGTAGTTTTTTCACTTTTTGTTCAGCAGCTCTGCAGTTTGCAGTTTCAGCAGCTATTCGGTTGCTAGGGCCCAAATTACCTTAGCAACCAAGGAGTGGTTTGAATGAGACACTGGTATATGAATAGGGGAGGGGCTGAATAGAAAGAGAAGGACTGAAAAGTAACAATAACAATAAAACTGGAGCCTCACAGAGCAATAGGGTTTGGCTGCCGGGGTCAGTGACCCCCATTTGAAAGCTGGAAAGAGTTACAAGAAGAAGGCAAATAATTCACAAACTATAATAATATTCTGAGACAATTTGCAATTGGTCTTTATTGTTTATTATGTGTAGTTTTTTTTAATTATTTCAATAACTGTTCAGCAACTCTCCAGTTTGCAGGGTGGTTGTTAGGGTCCAAATTAGCTTAGCAACCAGGGAGTGGTTTGAGAGAGTGACTGATATGTGAGCAGGAGAGGCCTGGATAGAAAGATAAGGAATAAAAAGTAACAATATCAATAAAACTGGAGCCTCACAGAGCAATAGGGTTTGGCTGCCGGGGTCAGTGACCCCCATTTGAAAGCTGCAAAGAGTCAGAAGAAAAAGGCAAATAATTCAATAATAATAATAAACTGCAATGCTGCTAGGAATAGGGCATTCTATAACATACTAAAAGTTAATGTAAAGGGTTCAAATTGGTTGCTAGGGTCCAGTTTAACCTAGCAACCAGACAGTGGTTTGAAAGAGAGCCAGAAACAGGAATAGAGGAGGGGTCTAATTAGAAAGATAAGGAATAAAAAGTAACAATAATAATAAAACTGGAGCCTCACAGAGCAATAGGGTTTGGTTGCCGGGGTCAGTGACCCCCATTTGAAAGCTGCAAAGATTCTAAAGAAGAAGAAGGGAAATAATTCAAAAGTCAAAATAATGAAGACCAATTGAAAAGTTGCTTAGAATTAGCCATTCTATAACCTACTAAAAGTTAACAAGTGACTAGGGCTTAACCCATTGATTTCCAGGATGGGGGAAATATGTTTGTTTGAAATCTTCTTTTAGTCTCAGTTTCCATTGTCAGCTAATACCCCCCCCCCCCCAGTGATATCTGCCCCTCGCTGGGGCTGCGCCGCTGGAGCGTCAGGAATTTAACACGGGCTCTTATCTGAGAGGCAAGAATTTCATTCCAAGCGGCAGAGATAAATCCCGAGGAGGAGCTGAGCTGTTATCAGCGATGTACAGGAGGTGCCGGGGAGGGTCCCAGCCCTGGGGGGGCAGGAAGGGCCCGATAAGGGGCCACAAACACATGTCCGACCCGCTGCCCCCTGTGTCTCATCGTTTTCCCACTGTCTCCATGGAACTTGTTCCGAGGATGTTTTTAATGATATTTTGTAACATTTCCTTTCTCAATGTTAATCTGTTCTCCCAGAGATAAGAGCAGAACCAGCCGACCCATCCGATCCGCCCAACGCTTAGTGTTTTCTTTCTTTCCTCACAGTAACTTTGTGTCTTTTAACTCTGCTGGGAGGCAAAATGGGAGGAAATGAGAGCAGGGCAGGCAGTAACCCTTCCAACACTTTCCCCTGTCTCTGCCCCTATATATTAGGTACCTACCTAGTGCTACCAACCCCTATTTCTGTAGGGAAATGAGAGCAGAGCAGGCAGTAACCCTTCCAACACTTTCCCCTGTCTCTGCCCCTATATATTAGGTACCTACCTAGTGCTACCAACCCCTATTTCTGTAGGGAAATGAGAGCAGGGCAGGCAGTAACCCTTCCAACACTTTCCCCTGTCTCTGCCCCTATATATTAGGTACCTACCTAGTGCTACCAACCCCTATTTCTGTAGGGAAATGAGAGCAGGGCAGACAGTAACCCTTCCAACACTTTCCCCTGTCTCTGCCCCTATATATTAGGTACCTACCTAGTGCTACCAACCCCTATTTCTGTAGGGAAATGAGAGCAGGGCAGGCAGTAACCCTTCCAACACTTTCCCCTGTCTCTGCCCCTATATATTAGGTACCTACCTAGTGCTACCAACCCCTATTTCTGTAGGGAAATGAGAGCAGAGCAGGCAGTAACCCTTCCAACACTTTCCCCTGTCTCTGCCCCTATATATTAGGTACCTACCTAGTGCTACCAACCCCTATTTCTGTAGGGAAATGAGAGCAGGGCAGGCAGTAACCCTTCCAACACTTTCCCCTGTCTCTGCCCCTATATATTAGGTACCTACCTAGTGCTACCAACCCCTATTTCTGTAGGGAAATGAGAGCAGAGCAGGCAGTAACCCTTCCAACACTTTCCCCTGTCTCTGCCCCTATATATTAGGTACCTACCTAGTGCTACCAACCCCTATTTCTGTAGGGAAATGAGAGCAGGGCAGGCAGTAACCCTTCCAACACTTTCCCCTGTCTCTGCCCCTATATATTAGGTACCTACCTAGTGCTACCAACCCCTATTTCTGTAGGGAAATGAGAGCAGGGCAGGCAGTAACCCTTCCAACACTTTCCCCTGTCTCTGTCCCTATATATTAGGTACCTACCTAATGCTACCAACCCCTATTTCTGTAGGGAAATGAGAGCAGGGCAGGCAGTAACCCTTCCAACACTTTCCCCTGTCTCTGCCCCTATATATTAGGTACCTACCTAGTGCTACCAACCCCTATTTCTGTAGGGAAATGAGAGCAGGGCAGGCAGTAACCCTTCCAACACTTTCCCCTGTCTCTGCCCCTATATATTAGGTACCTACCTAGTGCTACCAACCCCTATTTCTGTAGGGAAATGAGAGCAGGGCAGGCAGTAACCCTTCCAACACTTTCCCCTGTCTCTGCCCCTATATATTAGGTACCTACCTAGTGCTACCAACCCCTATTTCTGTAGGGAAATGAGAGCAGGGCAGGCAGTAACCCTTCCAACACTATCAGTGTATAATGCAGATGACACAGAGATGGAGGATCTGAGCCTCTGTGATAAATTCCCCACCTCTGGTTAGAAGTTCCCATCCACATAACAACGCTTGGTGATCACTAATATAGGTCTATAGGAAATCTTCCCAGTTTCAGAGCACAGAAAACAAACATCAGTGGATATATTTTTTCCAGCCAGCTGCAGGCTGAACACTGAAAGCAATCATCTGCTTGGTTGCCATGGGTTACTGCCCAGGTGCAGAATGAGGGATGAATGGGAATTGGGGAGTTGTATCAGGAGTCAGAACCAGCAGTGCAGGGAAGGGAAAGGGACAGACACAGTGACAGTTACACATAACTATAAACCCAGTGAGAATGAGGGATGAATGGATATTGGGGAGTTGTATCAGGAGTCAGAACCAGCAGTGCAGGGAAGGGAAAGGGACAGACACAGTGACAGTTACACATAACTATAAACCCAGTGAGAATGAGGGATGAATGGATATTGGGGAGTTGTATCAGGAGTCAGAACCAGCAGTGCAGGGAAGGGAAAGGGACAGACACAGTGACAGTTACACATAACTATAAACCCAGTGAGAATGAGGAATGAATGGGTATTGGGGAGTTGCTTGTAGATTGTAAGCTCTTTTGGGCAGGGCTCTCTTCTCCTCTTGTATCGGTTACTGATTGCTTTATATGTTACTCCTTGTAGATTGTAAGCTCTTTTGGGCAGGGCTCTCTTCCCCTCTTGTATCGGTTACTGATTGCTTTATATGTTACTCCTTGTAGATTGTAAGCTCTTTGGGGCAGGGCTCTCTTCACCTCTTGTATCGGTTACTGATTGCTTTATATGTTACTCCTTGTAGATTGTAAGCTTTTTTGGGCAGGGCTCTCTTCCCCTCTTGTATCGGTTACTGATTGCTTTATATGTTACTCCTTGTAGATTGTAAGCTCTTTGGGGCAGGGCTCTCTTCACCTCCTGTATCGGTTACTGATTGCTTTATATGTTACTCCTTGTAGAGTGTAAGCTCTTTTGGGCAGGGCTCTTTTCCCCTCCTGTATCGGTTACTGATTGCTTTATATGTTACTCCTTGTAGAGTGTAAGCTCTTTGGGGCAGGGCTCTCTTCCCCTCTTGTATCGGTTACTGATTGCTTTATATGTTACTCCTTGTAGAGTGTAAGCTCTTTTGGGCAGGGCTCCCTTCCCCTCCTGTATCGGTTACTGATTGCTTTATATGTTACTCCTTGTAGAGTGTAAGCTCTTTTGGGCAGGGCTCTCTTCCCCTCCTGTATCGGTTACTGATTGCTTTATATGTTACTCCTTGTAGAGTGTAAGCTCTTTGGGGCAGGGCTCTCTTCCCCTCCTGTATCGGTTACTGATTGCTTTATATGTTACTCCTTGTAGAGTGTAAGCTCTTTGGGGCAGGGCTCTCTTCCCCTCCTGTATCGGTTACTGATTGCTTTATATGTTACTCCTTGTAGAGTGTAAGCTCTTTGGGGCAGGGCTCTCTTCCCCTCCTGTATCGGTTACTGATTGCTTTATATGTTACTCCTTGTAGAGTGTAAGCTCTTTGGGGCAGGGCTCTCTTCCCCTCCTGTATCGGTTACTGATTGCTTTATATGTTACTCCTTGTAGAGTGTAAGCTCTTTGGGGCAGGGCTCCCTTCCCCTCTTGTATCGGTTACTGATTGCTTTATATGTTACTCCTTGTAGAGTGTAAGCTCTTTTGGGCAGGGCTCCCTTCCCCTCCTGTATCGGTTACTGATTGCTTTATATGTTACTCCTTGTAGAGTGTAAGCTCTTTTGGGCAGGGCTCCCTTCCCCTCCTGTATCGGTTACTGATTGCTTTATATGTTACTCTGTATGCCCAATGTATGAAACCCACTTATTGTACAGCGCTGCGGGATATGTTTTATAAATAAATGTTGATAATAATAAAGTTGCTCAGAATAAGACTGTTAGACATAACTATATATTTGGGTTAATATCCCCTTTAGCCGTTAGCGCTGGGGGTAATTGCTGCTCTAAAGCAGAGTCTGATTCCTGACAGCGGTTGGAGAGACAGAACAAACCCAATTTGTTACAATTCCCATCTCCAGAGATAAAGGGGAAAAACCTCCTTCATGTTCCGACTCTGTGTAACGTTTACCGATTAATAGCGACTTCTCTGCCGAAGTGGGCGCCGCCGGCTCTGCCCGCGCCAGGGATGACAATGGCAAATGCCCCCCGGGGTATCTGAGCGACTGGCAGAGCCTAAGGACAGAGAGACGGCGGTGACAGCGCCAGGTCTGATAGACAGGGAACGGGGACCCATTGGTCCGATTCTCTCATGTCTGACGCGGCTTTGATCGCCCGACGTCGGCGGATTGAGCGCAACTTTAGTGGGACTTCCCTGTCAGATCTGACACTCGGGGGGAATCTTTCAAGTTGACAGAATATATTTAGCAAGAGAGCCCTGCCCCAAAGAGCTTACAATCTACAAGGAGTAACATATAAAGCAATCAGTAACCGATACAAGAGGGGAAGAGAGCCCTGCCCCAAAGAGCTTACACTCTACAAGGAGTAACATATAAAGCAATCAGTAACCGATACAGGAGGGGAAGGGAGCCCTGCCCCAAAGAGCTTACACTCTACAAGGAGTAACATATAAAGCAATCAGTAACCGATACAGGAGGGGAAGGGAGCCCTGCCCAAAAGAGCTTACACTCTACAAGGAGTAACATATAAAGCAATCAGTAACCAATACAAGAGGGGAAGAGAGCCCTGCCCCAAAGAGCTTACACTCTACAAGGAGTAACATATAAAGCAATCAGTAACCAATACAAGAGGGGAAGAGAGCCCTGCCCCAAAGAGCTTACAATCTACAAGGAGTAACATATAAAGCAATCAGTAATCGATACAGGAGGGGAAGAGAGCCCTGCCCCAAAGAGCTTACACTCTACAAGGAGTAACATATAAAGCAATCAATAACCGATACAGGAGGGGAAGAGAGCCCTGCCCCAAAGAGCTTACAATCTACAAGGAGTAACATATAAAGCAATCAGTAACCGATACAGGAGGGGAAGAGAGCCCTGCCCCAAAGAGCTTACACTCTACAAGGAGTAACATATAAAGCAATCAGTAACCGATACAGGAGGGGAAGAGAGCCCTGCCCCAAAGAGCTTACACTCTACAAGGAGTAACATATAAAGCAATCAATAACCGATACAGGAGGGGAAGAGAGCCCTGCCCAAAAGAGCTTACACTCTACAAGGAGTAACATATAAAGCAATCAGTAACCGATACAAGAGGGGAAGAGAGCCCTGCCCCAAAGAGCTTACACTCTACAAGGAGTAACATATAAAGCAATCAGTAACCGATACAAGAGGGGAAGGGAGCCCTGCCCCAAAGAGCTTACACTCTACAAGGAGTAACATATAAAGCAATCAGTAACCGATACAGGAGGGGAAGGGAGCCCTGCCAAAAGAGCTTACACTCTACAAGGAGTAACATATAAAGCAATCAGTAACCGATACAGGAGGTGAAGAGAGCCCTGCCCCAAAGAGCTTACACTCTACAAGGAGTAACATATAAAGCAATCAGTAACCGATACAGGAGGGGAAGATATATATGGAAATTGCTATATAATTTGGGCCCCCCTGCTCCCTCTGTAGTTACCCCCCTGCCTGTGGCAATTTATTGTGTTTATTCAAGATAAAAATGGCACAACAATATTTATGACACAGGGTGGGTCCATTGGAAACAGAATTTCAGTAATAATTAAGGGTATAATACAGTTATTTATTTACAGCTTAGCCATTATGGCCGCTCTGTGCCAATTGGAATTAATCTAAATGGACAAAACTACCCGCGGTGTAACTACTCTAGGCCGGGGCCCCCCTGCCAACAAATTCTTCAAACTTGTCCCTCGCCCTGACGCGTTCTCAGAGTCGGACTGGGCCAATGGGACACCAGGAAAACCCCGGTGGGCCCCGGCTCTAGTGGGCCCCGGTGGCCCAGACCCGACCCTTGCCGGCGCTCCCCCTGCCTGACTGCTCCTCCCCTGATGCGTTTAATTTACACGCTCAGGGGAGGATGTTGGGTGGGGGGCCCTGTGAGGGGGGTTAGGGGGGCCCCTGCAGGGGGGGGTTAGGGGACGCGGCCGGCGGATTGTGGGATTGTGGGAGCTCGGTGGGCCCTTCACCCCTCAATCCGACCCTGCGTGTTCCCTACCCCCCCCCCACCCACACTCACCCATAAATCCTTACTCCCCACCCATTATCCCACCTAGGAGCCGGTGAGGAGCACAAATTTCCATGTAAAATTGTGGAAGCAAACCGCACGGTCTGGCCCCCCCTGTCCCAAAGGCCCCCCCAGCAACCACTGGGTTTGCTCCCTGGGATGTTACACTACAGACTGGTATAAATACACAGAGGAGTAATAAGAACCCCCTAACCAAAAAAGTTCTCAACCCCCACCTCCACCAACAGGATACAACCTATTACAAGGGTAATAGCCAAGCTCAATACTGCTGGGATCATGTGACCAGAGTGGTAGGATTTGTGCAGTGAGGCCCATCTGCCCATTGTTCTAGACCTGCCAGGATTGGCCTCACCAGTGACCCAGGACGTTGGAGGAACCAAAGAGGTTGGGCCAACGTGGAACTAAAAACCAATCCAAGAGCCCCAAATCCACACTGACAAACATCAAAGTCTCGGTTGGGAAGTGACCAAATGGAAGAACCAAGAGAGGTCGGGACGAGATGACTTTGAGATCATTGTTGGGTTCTAAACGAACCCCGAATTATTATTGTCAAAAATGTAAACCTTTGCTGTGATATCGGTTCTTGATTTACCCACTTCGGCACTTCCTTTGCTCCTCCACTGATTGGCCTATATTATAAACCAGGGATTGGGGTACACAGGGTATGTCGGAGTGTAGGGAGATGGAATTTTCTATTGGAAGGGGTGTCTCCTCCTTGGACCCCACTAACGTAATCAGTGGGGAAATGAGTTTCATCTTCTTGCACTTTCTACCATCATTGTCTTTATTTTACAGATACCCCTGGCGTAACCGAGACGAGTAAAGCACCCCTTGGAGAAGGTAGGTACCAAGTCCTCCATGGGTTCTGCTTAGTGTGTGTAATACCTTATAGTGGGATTTTTGTTGGACCAAATAAATGGAAAAATTATAGTTCTACCTTGTTTGGTAGGTTTGTAACATATATATATTTATATACTGTATATAATTGGCCATTTAGGCACAATAGTGGTTGGCATAGGTAGACTAGGATTTGGTTTTGCCTCCACAACTTGCAGCACCAGGGAATTCTACCAGCAGGGTGGTAGCGGAGGAGAAGGAGGAGGAATGTCAGTGGATGGGATATACTCTTCTTTCTCTTATATTTGGTTTGAAAGCAATTTAATAAAAGTCTTAGGGCCTCCATCATCAAACAACGAAAGCAAATATTGGCCTGATGAGGGAGGCGGATCCCAAGATGGGCATTACTCTGTGCTCCTCTGGGGTCGGTTACGTTATTGACCAGGACTTACAGGCAGTTTTCTTGCACCCAATGTTGATATTTAATGTAAATGAATGTTCTTCTGATTCATTCACAGCCGGAGAGAACGGAGGGGGAATGAATGCAGCCATTATTGGAGGTAAGAAGCCATATCCTCACTATGATAATATAATTGTATCAACTAAACCCCAATGGGGGGCAAAAAGGGAAGAAAAGGAAGGAAAATCAGAACAAAAACAGGGCAAATGGGGACAAACGACTCATTTTTTGTACTTTGCCCCAATTCAATATGCATGTATTCCTAGGCCAAATAACCAATAACCCCTCTCTCTGTATAGAGCGGTGTTTGTACTCAGCAGGGGGTGGGTGGGGGCATATGGGTGGCACCCTAACCCATCTCAAGCTGGAGAGTAATTGAGGGCACAAGTCAACACGTTGCTAAGAGTTAGGTTCTTGGGTCTTTGAGGGCCACCTTATTTCTATGCAGTTGCACCTATCCTAGCCACGGCAGGATCAGTTACCCTTTAACTCAATGGTTTATTTAGAGCGCTGCTGTCTGGAAAGGTCTGGAACATTTAAGAAGACAGATGTGTATAGGCCCGAGGGCAGTGAGTAGGAATATAAATGACCGGTAAGAGTTTGGGTCCATTGTATGTTGACTGGAAGTTTCCCGTCCTTTTCCCCAACAGGCGTGGTGGCCGCTGTCATCGTAGTCCTTATCTGCCTGCTGGTCGTGGTGCTTCGCTATCGATACCGTGATAAGGGCACGTACCACACCAACGAGGCCAAGGGCACCGAATTTGCAGAAAATGCCGACGCAGCCCTGAAGAATGACCCCTCGCTCCAGGAGGCCATTGATGAAACCAAGAAGGAATATTTCATCTGATCCGAAGGCTCCGCTGCGCCCCAAGTCCATTTTCTGTTTGGTTTTCTTTAACGGATTGACAGCTGCCAACACTCATCCCCAAAAAGCACTATGAGTGGCTCAGGGAAGACTTTATTCAGACTCACAGGAATACAATGGGCTTTGGAGATGCGCTGTGTAGGTGCAAAGGGGGACAATGTGCCCAAAGCAGCCAACAAGGTGACTATGTGCCCAAGGCAAGCCAACGAGATGTGCCCAAGGCGAAGTAATGATGGAGATAACTAAACCTTTACAGACATTCATTTCACTTTAGGTTCTTAAATCATTCTTGATGACCTAACCCTAGCCCTAACCCTAACCTTGCCGTAAACCTAGCCCTAACCCTAGCCCTAACCCTTGCCCTAACCTAACCCTAGCCCTAACCCTAGCCCTAACCCTAGCCCTAACCCTAGCCCTAGCCCTAACCCTAGCCCTAACCCTAGCCCTAACCCTAGCCCTAACCCTAGCCCTAACCCTAGCCCTAACCCTAGCCCTAAACCTAGCCCTAACTCTAGCCCATACCCTAACCCTAACCTTGCCGTAAACCTAGCCATAACCCTAGCCCTAACCCTTGCCCTAACCTAACCCTAGCCCTAACCCTAGCCCTAACCCTAGCACTAAGCCTAGCCCTAAACCTAACCCTAGCCCTAACCCTAGCCCTAACCCTAGCCCTAACCCTAGCCCTAACCCTAGCCCTAACCCTAGCCCTAGCCCTAAACCTAACCCTAGCCCTAACCCTAGCCCTAGCCCTAACCCTAGCCCTAAAGCTAACCCTAGCCCTAACCCTAGCCCTAACCTTAGCCCTAACCCTAGCCCTAACCCTAGCCCTAACCTTAGCCCTAGGCCTAAACCTAGCCCTAACCCTAGTCCTAACCCTAGCCCTAACCCTAACCCTAGCCCTAGCCCTGACCCTAGCCCTAACCCTAGCCCTAGCCCTAACCCTAGCCCTAACCCTAGCCCTAACCCTAGCCCTGACCCTAGCCCTGACCCTAGCCCTAACCCTAACCCTAGCCCTAAACCTAACCCTAGCCCTAACCCTAGCCCTAACCCTGTCGCTTAGTTAATGACACAAGAGGCATTTAGCTTCCACCTCAAGTCTTTTTTGGTAGCTTTACCTGTTTGGAACACAGAGAGACATTATACAATTGTGTATCTACTGAAGGTTGCTCAAGGGGCTTTGCCTAACAATCCATTCCATGATGCCTAGAGGCAAAGTCGCCGGCAACCTTGCTTCTCCAAATGTTATTGCTTTACAACTCCCAGCATCCCACTGACAGAGGAAGGCCCTTGCTGGGTGCTGAGTTGGGGTTGCCACATGACTGGTGGCTCGTCGGCCAATAAATGCCACTGTTACATAGGAGATAATGTTCTACAGACACGGTGGTGCCCCTCGCTATGAGTGTTGTGGTGAAGTTACACCTGTAGGGTGTGTTTGCTCTTGGTGGGGGGGGGGGAGTATTAAAATATTCCAACAATGCCAGACTGCATTTCTCTGTGTTTTGCTTCTAGGTGGCTAAAAAAGTCACTAAAGGCCCCTAGTGCTTCACTGTGCAGCATAGCTACCCATAGCAACCAATCAGAATTTGTCAAGAATATAAATGTTGCGACATTATATTTCTGTATCTGCTGAATTAAGTGGTTTGGCGGCTCTACACATGATCCTTCTGTTCATATATGGATATTGAGCGAGGTGCCATTTTGTTTTCCTTAGACAATACAGTACGTGTAGTGTTGGACTGGCCCAATAGGGTACCAGAACAACTCCCAGTGGGCCCTCCTGCTCATTCAAGCATGGCTATACTTTGGCCATCACCATTCATGTATGAGATCAAGGTGGGGTGATAATGGGTTTATGTCATGTGACTAAAAAGGGATGAAGAGGAGCTTTGGAGACTGGGCTTGTGGTCCAAGACTTCCTGATGGGTCCAGTCCAATGTAGAGTCATAAGGGTGATTCTTATGTCAACAGAACAATCCTCCCCTTGTGGTGAAGAACAGATGGTGCTCAGGCGCCTCCTGATGGACAGAGGGACAATAACACTATCTGTTTTTGACCACTAGGGGGGGCTTGACAGATGATTGTGGATTTCTAAGGGATTTTAATGGACCCCAGAACTCCATATACCCATTGAGATGCCATCATTTTGTCTTGATGATCCAGTCCCCAAACATGGGAATTACCAGATAACTGCACCGAGTGAAGGAAGGCACAAAGGAAGCTCCCGAATATCCATAGAAAGATTTGTGACCCATTCCAGTGTCTTATGGGTTAACTAACTCTTGAGAAAATATATATATGAGACTACATGGTATTTACAAACAGGATGTACTTACCACTGAGTTGCCTCTGTTGATAGCAATGATGAGAGGCATAAATATGGTGGGTTAGACTATTATTAATATATATATCTTTGAAATGACTTTGAAGTGTTTATGTTTTAAACGATGTCAATAGCAAACTAAAAAACACTTGGCTCTGGGCTTTATTTATTACAAAGGCAGATTTCTATCAATCTTCTGCCTCCAGATGGTTCCCTTGTGTTTGCGCTAAAAAGGTCACAGACTTAATGAATGGGTGGGACTAAAAAGCACAGATGGCAGGTTATAAGGAGAGGGGCAGGGAGTCTGTGACTCAAGCAGTGGGTGGGACTAAATGGCAGGTTATAAGGAGAGGGGCAGGGAGTCTGTGACTCAAGCAGTGGGTGGGACTAAATGGCAGGTTATAAGGAGAGGGGCAGGGAGTCTGTGACTCAAGCAGTGGGTGGGACTAGATGGCAGGTTATAAGGAGAGGGGCGGGGAGTCTGTGACTCAAGCAGTGGGTGGGACTAGATGGCAGGTTATAAGGAGAGGGGCAGGGAGTCTGTGACTCAAGCAGTGGGTGGGATTATGGGAGGTTATAAGGAGAGGGGCAGGGAGTCTGTGACTCAAGCAGTGGGAGGGACTAGATGGCATCTTAAAGGGCAAGGGGTGGGACTAAAAAGCACAGATGGTAGGTTATAAGGAGAGGGGCAGAGAGTCTGTGATTCAAGCAGTGGGTGGGACTAGATGGCAGGTTATAAGGAGAGGAGCAGGGAGTCTGTGACTCAAGCAGTGGGTGGGACTAGATGGCAGGTTATAAGGAGAGGAGCAGGGAGTCTGTGACTCGAGCAGGGAGTCTGTGACTCAAGCAGTGGGTGGGACTAGATGGCAGGTTATAAGGAGAGGGGCAGGGAGTCTGTGACTCAAGCAGTGAATGGGACTAGATGGCAGCTTAAAGGGCAAGGGGTGGGACTAAAAAGCACAGATGGTAGGTTATAAGGAGAGGGGCAGAGAGTCTGTGATTCAAGCAGTGGGTGGGACTAGATGGCAGGTTATAAGGAGAGGAGCAGGGAGTCTGTGACTCAAGCAGTGGGTGGGACTAGATGGCAGGTTATAAGGAGAGGGGCAGGGAGTCTGTGACTCAAGCAGTGAATGGGACTAGATGGCAGCTTAAAAGGCAAGGGGTGGGACTAAAAAGCACAGATGGTAGGTTATAAGGAGAGGGGCAGAGAGTCTGTGATTCAAGCAGTGGGTGGGACTAGATGGCAGGTTATAAGGAGAGGAGCAGGGAGTCTGTGACTCAAGCAGTGGGTGGGATTAGATGGCAGTTTACAGGGGGAGGGGCAGAGAGTTTGTAAGCAGTGGGTGGGACTCTATGAAGACAGCCTGCAGAGTGTAGTAGTTTATTTATATAGGAGAGAAAGAGTAATGTCAGCGACAAAATTACAAATTTACAGGCAATATACCCTAGTGGGCCCCAACGGCCCAGACTCAACCCCTGTTACCGCCCCCCGGCAGTCGATGTCCTTCCCTGACGCATTTCACTTACTTGTGTTCAGGGGAGGATGTCGGGCGGGTGGCAGGGGCCCCTGTGGAGGGGTTAGAGGGGTGCAGCCAGGGCTCCTGCTGAGGGTGTAGGGGAAGCGGCTGTCGGGGCACCTTGGGAAATGTGGGGGGCCTCTGCACCCCGTAGTCCGACACTGGATGTAGAGATACAATTTGCAATTGGTGTTTCTTTTTTATTATTTGTGGTTTTTTAATTATTTAGCTTTTTATTCAGCAGCTCTGCAGTTTGGAATCTGGTTGCTAGGGTCCAAATTAACCTAGCAACCAGGCAGTGATTTGAAAGAGAGACAGGAATATAACTAGAGAAGGGCCTAAATAAAAGGATAAGTTATAGAAAGTAACAATAACAATAAAACTGGAGCCTCACAGAGCAATAGGTTTTGGCTGCCGGGGTCAGTGACCCCCATTTGAAAGCTGCAAAGAGTCAGAAGAAGAAGGGAAATAATTAAAATACTATACAAAATAAAGACCAATTGAAAAGTTGCTATGAATAGATCAACCTGAAGGTGAACCCCCCCTTTAATGAATGATTAGGGCTCCAATTAGTAGCTATAGTGTAACCCACTCACAATAACAGGACTGCAGGGATGGGGGCAACAATTGGGGGTGCAGTAGGGACACTGGGGTTCAGCCACGTTGGGGACCTACTTATTAGTAATAAGCAGATATGTCCCACGGTGCAAATAAATTAGTGACATGATGGAAAATTTCCCGAAACGGCGTTTTGTGACGCGCCCAACTTTTTTGACACGACCGCATCTTTTTGCTCCATTTTTTGATGCGACCGCAAATTTTCACACCGAAATTTCGCCAAAACCGAAATGAAGAAATTCGCTGTGACTCCATGCCCGCCGGAAAAATCTGCTCATCACTACGACTTATTAGTAGTAATCTGTGAAAAGATTTCCAAAAACGGTGAAAAATTGGGGAAAAATAGTGATAAGTGAATCTGTCCCGTTTTGCTTCGCCATTAAATTTGCGAAACGGCAAGAAAATTCCTGAAACGGTGTAAAATTTGCAAAACACATTTGTTGCGTGATTTTTTCTGTCGCCCCGCCTATTCTTTGTCGCCCGCGCGTTTTTTATGCGACCGCGCCCAATTTGATGCGACTGCGCCCTTCTTTTACACGCCCGCGTTCAAAGCACGTCATTTTTTTTTACCTGCGTTTCATTTTATTCGGTGTGCGCGTCAATGTCTAATTTTTTCCACAGATAATTTTTGCACCCGTTACGTGAAAAAATCTGCCAATGGTGAACCGTGGAAATTTCGAAGAGCGAATCTGTCCCGTTTTGCTTCACCAGAAATTTCCCGAATCTTTCAAAAGATTTGCGAAACGGCAAAAATGTTGCACGTCAAAAAAAATTTGTCGCCCGCAACTATTCTCTTGACGTGCGACTATTCTCTTGACGTGCGACTATTCTCTTGACGTGCGACTATTCTCTTGACACGCGACTATTCTCTTGACACGCGACTATTCTCTTGACACGCGACTATTCTCTTGACGTGCGACTATTCTCTTGACGTGCGACTATTCTCTTGACACGCGACTATTCTCTTGACACGCGACTATTCTCTTGACACATGACTATTCTCTTGACACGCGACTATTCTCTTGACGTGCGACTATTCTCTTGACACATGACTATTCTCTTGACACGCGACTATTCTCTTGACGTGCGACTATTCTCTTGACACGCGACTATTCTCTTGACGTGCGACTATTCTCTTGACACGCGACTATTCTCTTGACACGCGACTATTCTCTTGACGTGCGACTATTCTCTTGACGTGCGACTATTCTCTTGACACGCGACTATTCTCTTGACACGCGACTATTCTCTTGACACATGACTATTCTCTTGACACGCGACTATTCTCTTGACGTGCGACTATTCTCTTGACACATGACTATTCTCTTGACACGCGACTATTCTCTTGACGTGCGACTATTCTCTTGACACGCGACTATTCTCTTGACGTGCGACTATTCTCTTGACACATGACTATTCTCTTGACACGCGACTATTCTCTTGACACGCGACTATTCTCTTGACGTGCGACTATTCTCTTGACGTGCGACTATTCTCTTGACACGCGACTATTCTCTTGACACGCGACTATTCTCTTGACACATGACTATTCTCTTGACACGCGACTATTCTCTTGACGTGCAACTATTCTCTTGACACGCGACTATTCTCTTGACGTGCGACTATTCTCTTGACGTGCGACTATTCTCTTGACGTGCGACTATTCTCTTGACGTGCGACTATTCTCTTGACACGCGACTATTCTCTTGACACGCGACTATTCTCTTGACGTGCGACTATTCTCTTGACGTGCGACTATTCTCTTGACGTGCGACTATTCTCTTGACGTGCGACTATTCTCTTGACACGCGACTATTCTCTTGACACGCGACTATTCTCTTGACACATGACTATTCTCTTGACACGCGACTATTCTCTTGACGTGCGACTATTCTCTTGACACATGACTATTCTCTTGACGTGCGACTATTCTCTTGACGTGCGACTATTCTCTTGACGTGCGACTATTCTCTTGACACGCGACTATTCTCTTGACACGCGACTATTCTCTTGACACGTGACTATTCTCTTGACACGCGACTATTCTCTTGACACGTGACTATTCTCTTGACACGCGACTATTCTCTTGACACGTGACTATTCTCTTGACACGAGACTATTCTCTTGACACGTGACTATTCTCTTGACGTGCGACTATTCTCTTGACACGCGACTATTCTCTTGACGTGCGACTATTCTCTTGACACGCGACTATTCTCTTGACACATGACTATTCTCTTGACACGCGACTATTCTCTTGACGTGCGACTATTCTCTTGACACGCGACTATTCTCTTGACGTGCGACTATTCTCTTGACACGCGACTATTCTCTTGACACGTGACTATTCTCTTGACGTGCGACTATTCTCTTGACACGCGACTATTCTCTTGACACGCGACTATTCTCTTGACACGCGACTATTCTCTTGACGTGCGACTATTCTCTTGACACGCGACTATTCTCTTGACACGCGACTATTCTCTTGACACGCGACTATTCTCTTGACGTGCGACTATTCTCTTGACGTGCGACTATTCTCTTGACACGCGACTATTCTCTTGACACGCGACTATTCTCTTGACACGCGACTATTCTCTTGACACATGACTATTCTCTTGACACGCGACTATTCTCTTGACGTGCGACTATTCTCTTGACACATGACTATTCTCTTGACGTGCGACTATTCTCTTGACGTGCGACTATTCTCTTGACGTGCGACTATTCTCTTGACACGCGACTATTCTCTTGACACGAGACTATTCTCTTGACACGTGACTATTCTCTTGACGTGCGACTATTCTCTTGACACGCGACTATTCTCTTGACGTGCGACTATTCTCTTGACACGCGACTATTCTCTTGACACATGACTAT
This sequence comes from Xenopus tropicalis, assembly GCF_000004195.4. Taxonomy (NCBI): domain Eukaryota; kingdom Metazoa; phylum Chordata; class Amphibia; order Anura; family Pipidae; genus Xenopus; species Xenopus tropicalis. The sequence goes on along the minus strand of NC_030685.2, from coordinate 86,831,130 downwards.
TCTCTTGACACGCGACTATTCTCTTGACGTGCGACTATTCTCTTGACACGCGACTATTCTCTTGACACGCGACTATTCTCTTGACACATGACTATTCTCTTGACACGCGACTATTCTCTTGACGTGCGACTATTCTCTTGACACATGACTATTCTCTTGACGTGCGACTATTCTCTTGACGTGCGACTATTCTCTTGACGTGCGACTATTCTCTTGACACGTGACTATTCTCTTGACACGAGACTATTCTCTTGACACGTGACTATTCTCTTGACGTGCGACTATTCTCTTGACACGCGACTATTCTCTTGACGTGCGACTATTCTCTTGACACGCGACTATTCTCTTGACACGTGACTATTCTCTTGACGTGCGACTATTCTCTTGACACGCGACTATTCTCTTGACACGCGACTATTCTCTTGACACATGACTATTCTCTTGACACGCGACTATTCTCTTGACGTGCGACTATTCTCTTGACACGCGACTATTCTCTTGACGTGCGACTATTCTCTTGACACGCGACTATTCTCTTGACACGCGACTATTCTCTTGACGTGCGACTATTCTCTTGACACGCGACTATTCTCTTGACGTGCGACTATTCTCTTGACACGCGACTATTCTCTTGACGTGCGACTATTCTCTTGACACGCGACTATTCTCTTGACACGCGACTATTCTCTTGACGTGCGACTATTCTCTTGACACGCGACTATTCTCTTGACGTGCGACTATTCTCTTGACACGCGACTATTCTCTTGACATGCGACTATTCTCTTGACATGCGACTATTTATTTCGATGCGCGACTATTCTCTTGATGTGTGACTATTCTCTTGACACGCGACTATTCTCTTGACACGTGACTATTCTCTTGACACGCGACTATTCTCTTGACACGCGACTATTCTCTTGACACGCGACTATTCTCTTGACACGCGACTATTCTCTTGACACGCGACTATTCTCTTGACACGCGACTATTCTCTTGACATGCGACTATTTGTTTCGATGCGCGACTATTCTCTTGACACGCGACTATTCTCTTGACACGCGACTATTCTCTTGACATGCGACTATTTGTTTCGATGCGCGACTATTCTCTTGACACGCGACTATTCTCTTGACGTGCGACTATTCTCTTGACGTGCGACTATTCTCTTGACGAGCGACTATTCTCTTGACGCGCGACTATTCTCTTGACGCGCGACTATTCTCTTGACGCGCGACTATTCTCTTGACGTGCGACTATTCTCTTGACACGCGACTATTCTCTTGACGCGCGACTATTCTCTTGACGCGCGACTATTCTCTTGACGCGCGACTATTCTCTTGACGCGCGACTATTCTCTTGAGGCGCGACTATTCTCTTGACGTGCGACTATTCTCTTGACGTGCGACTATTCTCTTGACACGCGACTATTCTCTTGACGTGCGACTATTCTCTTGACGTGCGACTATTCTCTTGAGGCGCGACTATTCTCTTGACGTGCGACTATTCTCTTGACGTGCGACTATTCTCTTGACGTGCGACTATTCTCTTGACGCGCGACTATTCTCTTGACGCGCGACTATTCTCTTGACGCGCGACTATTCTCTTGACGTGCGACTATTCTCTTGACACGCGACTATTTATTTCGATGCGCGACTATTCTTTTTACAAGAATTTTTGGACGGACAGCGAATTTATCCGCAACAAATTTTTTCATCTATTTCGCGAAACAATCCGCCAATGGCAAAACGTGGAAATTTGCCACGAATCCATGCCCATCACTTTTTTCCAGTCATTGCCAGTGGAATATACCATCTCCCTGCGCCGGAGCCCCCCCTGGGTCAGCGATTGCAAGCCCTTCGGTGATACGGCGGTACCCACAGGCGTTCGATTCCCACAGGTGTTCGATTGCCACACAAGTTAAAAAAACAAACAATGGCTAAAAACGAGAAAGAAAACATTCCGTTCTTCTGAGCCATTAAGTGAAGTGAAAACATCATGAAATCATTCCGGGGCCGTATTCGTATTGCGGCTGCTAATGTACCCGGCGCGGCACTGAGAGCGGCGATTAGACTTCCCACAACTCCCTTTGTCTCGGAACCGCACCGCTGACACTTTCATACAAACCCTTCATTAACGGCACAAAGGTTATAATGGCGCATTCTGTGCAGAAAGGGTTTTGTTGCTGGGGTCAAGCGTCGCCGATTAGCGTTGGATTCTGGGGGGGGGGGGGTTGAACGTTTGTGTGTTTGGGGGCAGTTACGGCAGCTGTCACTTTGGGTCACATCCAGTTAAACATTCTTTATGCCCCGGGGGGGGGGGGATTTGGGGGGCAGCTGCTGTATCCATTGCTGACACAGGTGTCACTAATCCTGCCCCCCCAGATGTCTCTTACTCGGATATACCGGGGGCAGAAAGGGCAGGGGACGTCGGTTTTAAAGTTATTTTAGGCAAATGTTTTGAGGGGGGGGTTGTAGGATTCAATGGAGAAAAGAATCGGGGTCTCCGTCACTGACCTGCAGGGAGTTGTGCGGATTCCTAAAATGCCCTCTTGCTTTTTAAAGCTAACCAGACTTGCTAGTACTTGTCTTGCCAGTTTGGCCAATGGGGGCACTCTTTCACTAGACACTATGGCCAGTGGGGGCACTCTTTCACTAGACACTATGGCCAATGGGGGCACTCTTTCACTAGACACTATGGCCAATGAGGGCACTCTTTCACTAGACACTATGGCCAGTGGGGGCACTCTTTCACTAGACACTATGGCCAATGAGGGCACTCTTTCACTAGACACTATGGCCAATGGGGTCACTCTTTCACTAGACACTATGGCCAATGAGGGCACTCTTTCACTAGACACTATGGCCAGTGGGGGCACTCTTTCACTAGACACTATGGCCAATGAGGGCACTCTTTCACTAGACACTATGGCCAATGAGGGCACTCTTTCACTAGACACTATGGCCAATGGGGTCACTCTTTCACTAGACACTATGGCCAATGAGGGCACTCTTTCACTAGACACTATGGCCAGTGGGGGCACTCTTTCACTAGACACTATGGCCAATGAGGGCACTCTTTCACTAGACACTGTGGCCAGTGGGGGCACACTTTCACTAGACACTATGGCCAATGAGGGCACTCTTTCACTAGACACTGTGGCCAGTGGGGGCACTCTTTCACTAGACACTATGGCCAGTGGGGGCACACTTTCACTAGACACTATGGCCAATGAGGGCACTCTTTCACTAGACACTGTGGCCAGTGGGGGCACACTTTCACTAGACACTATGGCCAATGAGGGCACTCTTTCACTAGACACTGTGGCCAGTGGGGGCACTCTTTCACTAGACACTATGGCCAGTGGGGGCACTCTTTCACTAGACACTATGGCCAGTGGGGGCACTCTTTCACTAGACACTGTGGCCAGTGAGGGCACTCTTTCACTAGACACTATGGCCAGTGGGGGCACTCTTTCACTAGACACTATGGTCAATGGGGGCACTCTTTCACTAGACACTATGGCCAGTGGGGGCACTCTTTCACTAGACACTATGGCCAATGAGGGCACTCTTTCACTAGACACTATAACCAGTGGGGGCACTCTTTCACTAGACACTATGGCCAGTGGGGGCACTCTTTCTCTAGACACTATGGCCAATGAGGGCACTCTTTCACTAGACACTATAACCAGTGGGGGCACTCTTTCACTAGACACTATGGAGAGTGGGGGCACTCTTTCACTAGACACTATGGCCAGTGGGAGCACTCTTTCTCTAGACACTATGGCCAATGAAGGCACTCTTTCACCAGACACTATAACCAGTGAGGGCACTCTTTCACTAGACACTATGGCCAATGAGGGCACTCTTTCACTAGACACTATGGCCAGTGGGAGCACTCTTTCTCTAGACACTATGGCCAATGAAGGCACTCTTTCACCAGACACTATAACCAGTGAGGGCACTCTTTCACTAGACACTATGGCCAATGAGGGCACTCTTTCACTAGACACTGTGGCCAGTGGGGGCACACTTTCACTAGACACTGGGGCCAGTGGGGGCACTCTTTCACTAGACACTGTGGCCAGTGGGGGCACTCATTCACTAGACACTATGGCCAGTGGGGGCACTCTTTCACTAGACACTGTGGCCAGTGAGGGCACTCTTTCACTAGACACTATGGCCAGTGGGGGCACTCTTTCACTAGACACTATGGCCAATGGGGGCACTCTTTCACTAGACACTATGGCCAATGAGGGCACTCTTTCACTAGACACTATGGCCAGTGGGGGCACTCTTTCACTAGACACTATGGCCAATGAGGGCACTCTTTCACTAGACACTGTGGCCAGTGGGGGCACTCTTTCACTAGACACTATGGCCAGTGGGGGCACTCTTTCACTAGACACTATGGCCAGTGGGGGCACTCTTTCACTAGACACTATGGCCAATGAGGGCACTCTTTCACTAGACACTATGGCCAGTGGGGGCACTCTTTCACTAGACACTATGGCCAGTGGGGGCACTCTTTCTCTAGACACTATGGCCAATGAGGGCACTCTTTCACTAGACACTTTAACCAGTGGGGGCACACTTTCACTAGACACGATGGTCAATGGGGGCACTCTTTCACTAGACACTATGGCCAATGAGGGCACTCTTTCACTAGACACTATGGCCAATGGGGGCACTCTTTCACTAGACACTATGGCCAATTGGGGCACACTTTCACTAAGCACTATGGCCAATGGGGGCACTCATTCACTAGACACTATGGCCAATGGGGGCACACTTTCACTAGACACTATGGCCAATGGGGGCACTCTTTCACTAGACACTATGGCCAATGGGGGCACTCATTCACTAGACACTATGGCCAATGGGGGCACACTTTCACTAGACACTATGGCCAATGGGGGCACTCTTTCACTAGACACTATGGCCAATGAGGGCACACTTTCACTAGACACTATGGCCAGTGGGGGCACACTTTCACCAGACACTATGGCCAATGGGGACACTCATTCACCAGACACTATGGCCAATGGGGACACTCATTCACCAGACACTATGACCAGTGGGGGCACTCATTCACCAGACACTATGGCCAGTGGGGGCACTCTTTCACTAGACACTATGGCCAATGAGGGCACACTTTCACTAGACACTATGGCCAGTGGGGGCACTCTTTCACTAGACACTATGGCCAATGAGGGCACACTTTCACTAGACACTATGGCCAATGAGGGCACTCTTTCACTAGACACTATAACCAGTGGGGGCACTCATTTACCAGACACTATGGCCAATGGGGACATTCATTCACCAGACACTATGACCAGTGGGGGCACACTTTCACCAGACACTATGGCCAATGAGGGCACACTTTCACTAGATACTATGGCCAGTGGGGGCACTCTTTCACTAGACACTATAACCAGTGGGGGCACACTTTCACTAGACACTATGGCAAATGGGGGCACTCTTTCACTAGACACTATGGCCAGTGGGGGCACTCTTTCACTAGACACTATGGCCAATGGGGGCACTCTTTCACTAGACACTATGGCCAGTGGGGGCACTCTTTCACTAGACACTATGGCCAGTGGGGGCACTCTTTCACTTGACACTATGGCCAGTGGGGGCACTCTTTCACTAGACACTGTGGCCATTGGGTCACTCTTTCACTAGACACTATGGCCAGTGGAGGACACTCTTTCACTAGACACTATAACCAGTGGGGGCACACTTTCACTAGACACTATGGCAAATGGGGGCACTCTTTCACTAGACACTATGGCCAGTGGGGGCACTCTTTCACTAGACACTATGGCCAGTGGGGGCACTCTTTCACTAGACACTATGGCCAGTGGGGGCACTCTTTCACTAGACACTATGGCCAGTGGGGGCACTCTTTCACTAGACACTATGGCCAGTGGGGGCACTCTTTCACTAGACACTATGGCCATTGGGTCACTCTTTCACTAGACACTATGGCCAGTGGAGGACACTCTTTCACCAAACACTATGAACAGTGGCAGCCATCTTTCACCAGACACCATGGCCAGTGGGGGCACTCTTTCACTAGACACTATGGCCAGTGGGGGCACTCTTTCACTAGACACTATGGCCAGTGGGGGCACTCTTTCACTAGACACTATGGCCAGTGGGGGCACTCTTTCACTAGACACTATGGCCATTGGGTCACTCTTTCACTAGACACTATGGCCAGTGGGGGACACTCTTTCACCAAACACTATGAACAGTGGCAGCCATCTTTCACCAGACACCATGGCCAGTGGGGGCACACTTTTACCAAACACTATGGATAATGGGGGGACAGTAAACAAGCACTATCAATTTGAAATCAAATGAAATGGGCACTAATTTAGTGTAGGGATGCACTGTACCCCCTTTGAGTAAACAAATCTAAACCCCTCCCAATATGTTTGGCCACCTATGGGCACAACCAACAAAGACCACTATATTTTCAAAAATATTTCAGAAGGGCACTAACCCTTAGGCATTGCATATACTATATCTGCTTTGTATACTTCCAGACCTGTCATTTGTATTACTCCCAGCCGGGGCAGAGCAAGAGATGGATCAGATATTCTATCATATATAAGTGAGTGCACTTGGCTTAAGTAGTGGTTTCCCCCTGCTGGACAGAAAAGAGCACTGCAGCTGCAAAGGACAAGCAAAGTGGCAGCTTCATCACTAAATATCACATAATAATCTAGTTCTAGTGTGTGTGTAGCAAGTATGGAACCCCCTGCCCAAAACTTTGCCTCTATAGAGTTAGATAATAGAAACCCCAGGGTTGTTGGATATATCCAGTCTCCATGTGCAGAAAGGATGGGGGCACCAGTGATTCCACAGAGGTTCAGGTTCTCATTTCTCAGTATAATAAGCCCTTGAATTAACTCATGGTGAACCCCATAACATTAAATGATGATGTCATAGGGACGCAGATTTCTTACTGTATCTCCTTTCCCCATCATTAGGGACTGATTTGCTCAGAGAGGCAAAAATCCCAGTTCCAGTGTTCCCTACAGTAGCGAAAGGGTCCTACAGCTGCACCGTAATTTCTACATTACATAGTAGCAACCTCCCCCCCCCCCCATTCCATCCATTATAAGCAAAGTGAGATTCATATATCATCAGACTTCTAGGTTATTGCAACGCCACGGCTCAGCCGGGATTGCAATCCATTAATCATCTGTAAACAGTTGGAGACCGGCTCAGCAGCAGTCCTTCACTTCAAATGCCTCCTAAATTTAAATAATGGAGACCAAGCAGATTGGAACTACTGTTTCTTATTTCTAATTGCTGCCTGATCCCGCCACCATTCCTTATGTGGCCATATCAAGGGGATTGTGTTGGGTCTCCAACTGCTTTAGGGCTGTAGTTGCCCCAAATGTGCACAATTACTCACTGACCTATACATAGGGGTTTTATTGCCAAAGATGACAATAATATAGCTAGGGGGAGGGTCTAGGAAAGACCCACAAGGTAATACGAACACCATGAATGGAGATGAACAGGCTTTGGGTTCTTCAAGAACGTTTTTGTAGGGGATAGAAGAACATACAATGAACGAAACTCTAACGAAACTTGTATTCTTCCATACCGTCCATAAAACGTAAGCTTTTGGTTGGTCTTCCTATCTTGGTATGGATGCTGGGCTAAGGACTCTAATACCAGCAGAGCCAGAATAAAGAACGTATCTAGCCACCAAAGCCAATCACATTGCACAAAGCAAAGATTTTCTATGGGGTGAGGGTGGGGTGATCCAACAGATATCTTTGTACCATTGATGTTAGACAGTATATTGATTGGACAATGTTGTCCAGTGACATCTCCCCATTGGCCCAAATGCCTGGAACAATAAAAGGGTGGCCACCCCCTAAGCTATTGTTCTGCTCCCCCCACAGTTTGGGGCTATAAACGATTGGTCATCATATAACCATCTTTACAGTCATTAGAAAGTCTTTAGAATGGAACTAAATGCTATTCCAGTGGACTTTTGACTGGACTCATGAGTGGACTCATGAGTGGACTCATGAGTGTGTAACTCAAGCAATAAATGGGGCTAGAATACTGAACCCATCTTAAAAATACAAAAAGGGGGCGTTCATGCCTTTTCATAAGACGTTTCACCCTTGACTGTACAAAACAGAATAATTCGTCCGAGTCCTAGACTGAATCGTTCAAGGTCATATTATTCAGTGGTGTTAGAGTCGTGGCCATAAGCATAGATCATGTGTGAGGTCAGATGTCTGAGGATATGGAAGCCTTGTTTAATGCATCATAACACTTCAGCAGGAAATAACGAGGCATCTCATTGGTGATTAGATGCTGCTAATGAGACTTTAGGTGTACAACTGCTTGTATTCCCAGTGCCCTACTTTCAAGTAAATCTAATCCATCCCCAAGTGACACAAACAGGATTTCAGTCTTTGTAAACTCCAAGCAAACACTGAACAACAACATGAAGAGGAACGTTGGATAAAATCCAGAATTCCTTCACCATCTTGGGCTTCTGAGGGTTCCTCTTGTCTAGGGAAAGCATGGCAGATACAGTTGGGTTCAAATATTTGGACTCTTGGTCAAATTCCAGTTAGTGAGTTATTTTGTGAAGGTCATTCCAAAACCTTCATTTGTCATTTTGTATAGGGGCTTGTTGCTGATTTGTGAAGTAGTTTTGGGTCAATATCTTCTAGGTTCTAATATCCAGCCACTTTTATCTTCACATATTGTGGGACATTCTCTTTCAGGATTTGTTGATATTCTTTGTTTGTCAATAAGATGCCACCACCGCTCCTACCATAATCGACCAACCTTGACATTTGACAAGGTTGTTCTTTCCCTTCAAATGCTTCTCCTGTTTATCTTCAAATGTACCTTTGGTGCTTGTAGGCAAAGGGTTCCTCTTTGATTTTCAGACCACAGCTCTTGGTTCCAATACATCTCTGGTGAATCTAATAGAGTTGTGATGCCTTCATTATACGGTGACATTTGTGATGAGATTGCAAATAAGGTTTCCTTCCGAAGACCCTGCTGATTATGTTTGTTCAAGTGATGATGCCTCTGCCTGATAATTCTACAAGTACAGCTGACAAGTGTCAATTATAACTATTTTCAGATCTATGTGGAGATGCATAGAGGAGCTCATAACTGTGTAAAGGTGCCCATAAACCGTCAGATTTGATGAGGTCGCCAAAAGAGCAAATCTGTCCCCCATATGCCCACCTTAGGTGGGTGATATAGTGCAAATGCAATCATTTGGTCATAGGGCCAAACGATCGCATTGTAATGAAGGGGATAGGAAAAGTGGTAACGAGGACCACATCAATGATGATCAATGAAAAATCAAGCGTGCCCAATTTTTGGCCAGATTTCGGTCGGGAATCCCCGTTGGAGGGCAGATCAGCTCTCAAGTTGGTCTGTAGGACCTTATAGGCTTCAAGGTTCTGAACATTTGGTAAGCTCTGGAGCAAACGTCACATGACTTAGCGAAAGTCACCTGACTTGAACGCAAATATGTCTGGGTTAAGTTCCCTGTGGAGGTTATGTTATCTTCTTTTCACTTATATCTAGTAGTAGTAAGTCTGAATCAATGGCAGGTCAAACCATGACTAAAGGTCCCCATACACGGGCCAATAGTAGCTGCCGATATGGGTCCTTTGGACAGATTCGGCAGCTAATTGGCCCGTGTATGGGCACTCCCAACAGGCCTGCCCGACCGATATCTGGCCTGAAATCAGCCAGATCTCAATTGGGCAGGTTAGAAAATCTAGTTGGATCGACTTTTCCTATACCTGCCGTTATAATTCGATCGTTTGGCCCCAAGGTCAAATGATTGAATTACCCTGGATTCTCCTGATATCACCCACCCGTAGGTTGGGATATGGGGAGAAGATCCGCTCGTGATGACGACATCACCAAACGAGCGGATCTTATGGTGTATGGGCACCTTAAAGGTGCAAACAGTTGTAGATCATCAAAAGTCAACATCAGTCTCATTAAGTAGTTTGTTAACTGTTTAACATTTAAGATTACTCACCGAATTAGAACTGAGCATGATGAGCTAGGTTGCCAAATGGTCAGATCTTTAGCCTATTAGGTCACCCACACACTAGGCCAATGATGGGATCATAACTCAGGTCATTTGCACCTCAGGCTTTTGAAGACCCATTGAGAGAGGGCCACTTCAATGCATTTTGGTCAACAGGACTAACCTGCCCAATAAATATTTGATCAACAGGGCGTCGGACTCAACAAGGCAGAAGAAAAAGAGCAGCCTGCTCATTGGAGAAGACAACCTCCCTCCCATTTCCACCAAAGCCAAAGTGGCAGAGACAGGGATGGTTGGCGTTTCATCTTCAGGGACACTGGTGACTATAATTTTATTTTATTCAAGCAATTTTTACATTTTTTACATCTCTTTCTCTTTATGTTGGAGGAATGATCCTGCTGTTCAGTTCAGCTTTGAGAAACTCTGTGGGATTTATTGGAGGAAATATCTATTTTTCACAAGGGGAGGGGAGTCACAAAACCACATGGAACTGATGCCTCGTAAACCCGCCCAGGAGTCATGAAGATGAGCGTTGCAATTACAAGGGTGAAGGTCATTACTACTCTATGGCCTTGAGATTATTTAACCCTTTAGCGCCAGGCTGCAGCCCTTCACTCTCCTAAAAATATCCGTTGCGCCAAAGGAACGGTTTCCCATCAGCAGCTGCGGGTCTTAAATGGCTTTTTAAGTGAGAGCTTAATGTCGGCAAATGGAAATTAATCTGGCAACATGGGGAGACGATCCAGCTTTCTGGTCACTTACAGATACACTATTTGTGAAACTGGATAATTTCTGACAAATGGGCTTATTAAATATAAATGGGCATTGTGGGAGAGATCTCCCAGCGGTGCTGTTACAAGACCTTTTTATACTTCTCATTGTGTCAAGCTTGCATCGTTAGTGAGTGTAACTGCCTCGCTGACGGACTTTGCAGAGGCTATTGGCTGCCACGTTCGCCGGCAATTAGCGGCTGTAGGACAGTGACCCTTGTGGCTTCCCCAGACTCAAATTATCACCTAAATTATGCATGAGCAAATGTGAATAAAATAACAGAACATGGATCTATTATAGAGTTTGTCATGGTTAATGATTATGGGGAGCTTGTTCTCTGATCTATGGGGAGAGATTGCAACGCTCGGAAATACAATGTACGTGTTTCAGGTATTGCTAATCTGGGGGTGCCAAAATCCCTTCAAAGCGGCTCTGGGTATAGGCCAATCAAAGACCAATAATAGAGCAGATATTTGGGTTTAAGTCCAGTTTCTTCAGTCTCCTTAGATCAAGGATCCACAAGCTATTTCAGATCAGATGTTAAGAGTGTTGGGGAGCCACACAAGCATGAAAAGGTTTTTGGGGCTGTGATTGGCTATTTTGTAGCCCCATGACTGTTGGCCTGTAGGAGGTTCTGCTTGGACTCTCTAAGCTTCCAAAACTTCCCTCCAAGCCAGAGATTTAAAAATAGGCACCTACAGGGGAGCAACATCAAGGGGGTGGGGAGCAACATCAAGAGGGTGGGGAGCAACATCAAGAGGGTGGGGAGCAACATCAAGGGGGTGGGGAGCAACATCAAGGGGGTGGGGAGCAACATCAAGAGGGTGGGGAGCAACATCAAGAGGGTGGGGAGCAACATCAAGGGGGTGGGGAGCAACATCAAGGGGGTGGGGAGCAACATCAAGAGGGTGGGGAGCAACATCAAGAGGGTGGGGAGAAACATCAAGAGGGTGGGGAGCAACATCAAGGGGGTGGGGAGCAACATCAAGAGGGTGGGGATCAACATAAAGAGGGTGGGGAGCAACATCAAGGGGGTGGGGAGCAACATCAAGAGGGTGGGGAGCAACATCAAGGGGGTGGGGAGCAACATCAAGAGGGTGGGGATCAACATAAAGAGGGTGGGGAGCAACATCAAGGGGGTGGGGAGCAACATCAAGGGGGTGGGGAGCAACATCAAGAGGGTGGGGAGCAACATCAAGGGGGTGGAGAGCAACATCAAGAGGGTGGGGAGCAACATCAAGAGGGTGGGGAGCAACATCAAGAGGGTGGGGAGCAACATCAAGAGGGTGGGGAGCAACATCAAGGCGGTGGGGAGCAACATCAAGGCGGTGGGGAGCAACAAGTAGCTCACTGGTTGGAGATCACTGCCTTAAATCATAACAAGTTTTTTAGACCCTATGCGGCTCTGGGTAGAGGCCAGTCAAAGACCAATCATAGAGCAGATATTTGGGTTTAAGTCCAGTTTCTTCAGTCTCCTTAGATCAAGGATCCCCAAACTTTTTCAGATCAGATGTTAAGAGTGTTGGGGTGCCACACAAGCATGAAAAGGTTCTTTGGGGATGCTAAATAAGGTATGTGATTGGCTATTTGGTAGCCCATGACTGTTGGTCTGTAGGAGGCTCTGCTTGGACTCTCTAAGCTTCCAAAACTTGCCTCCAAGCCAGAGATTTAAAAATAGGCACCTACAGGCCACTGGGAGCAAGATCAAGGGGGTGGGGAGCAACATCAAGGGGATGGGAAGCAACATCAAGAGGGTGGGGAGCAACATCAAGGGGGTGGGGAGCAACATCAAGGGGGTGGGAAGCAACATCAAGAGGGTGGGGAGCAACATCAAGGGGGTGGGAAGCAACATTAAGAGGGTGGGGAGCAACATCAAGGGCATGGGAAGCAACATCAAGAGGGTGGGGAGCAACATCAAAGGGGTGGGGAGCAACTATTTTCTGAACCTTGTCCCTTGATTCATTTGGGGTTGGCACAGAAAGCAAAATTGTATGTATGGTACGTGGGTGTGAGTTTCATATGTTTACAGGAGATGACTCCGTATTATGATAGAGGTAATGATCTGGCCATTCCATGCCAGGACTGGACAATGATGTTTATCTTGACCAGATGTTAGTTGGCATCTCTTAGGCAGCATATCGGTTGGAGTGCCAAAGTCCATGCCTAGCAAGAAAGGAGACCCGGGATGGCACATGTAGGTTGGTCAGAGCTTGTTGACTTTACTGCAGCTTATTATTAAATAAAATAACCTATATATAAGGTTTATAGTGGCAGCTTTTGCACCCAACACTCACTAGAGCTCAGGTCTTCTGAATGTCCTCACTTGGCCTAGAACCAACACATTATAAATATATCTCATTTCATGACTCAGGCATCTTCACTCCACAAAAACAAGTTGTGATTTATGTCTCCAAAAGTGGCAAGTCCCCTGAGCAACTGGCAAATCCCACGAGCAAGCCATGCTCGAAAATACAGTACATGTTCCAGGTATTGCTAATTTAGGGATGCCAAAATCCCTTCAAAGTGGCTCTGGGTAGAGGCAGTCAAAGACCAACCATAGAGCAGATATTTGGGTTGAAGACCAGTTTCTTCAGTCCCCTTAGATCAGGGATTCCCAATGATCTGGCCATTCCATGCCAGGACTGGACAATGATGTTTATCTTGACCAGATGTTAGTTGGCATCTCTTAGGCAGCATATCGGTAATGGAAATGGAGTGCCAAAGTCCATGCCTTGCAAGAAAGGAGACCAGGGATGGCACGTGTAGGTTGGTCAGAGCTTGTTGACTTTACTGCAGCTTATTATTAAATGAAATAACCTATATATAAGGTTTATAGTGGCAGCTTTTGCACCCAACACTCACTAGAGCTCAGGTCTTCTGAATGTCCTCACTTGGCCTAGAACCAACACATTATAAATATATCTCATTTCATGACTCAGGAATCTTCACTCCACAAAAACAAGTTGTGATTTATGTCTCCAAAAGTGGCAAGTCCCCTGAGCAACTGGCAAATCCCACGAGCAAGCCATGCTCGAAAATACAGTACATGTTCCAGGTATTGCTAATTTGGGGGTGCCAAAATCCCTTCAAAGTGGCTCTGGGTAGAGGCAGTCAAAGACCAACCATAGAGCAGATATTTGGGTTGAAGACCAGTTTCTTCAGTCCCCTTAGATCAGGGATTCCCAATGATCTGGCCATTCCATGCCAGGACTGGACAATGATGTTTATCTTGCCCGGATGTTAGTTGGCATCTCTTAGGCAGCATATCGGTTGGAAATGGAGTGCCAAAGACCATGCCTAGCAAGAAAGGAGACCAGGGATGGCACATGTAGGTTGGACAGAGCTTGTTGACTTTACTGCAGCTTATTATGAAATAAAATAACCTATATATAGGTTTATAGTGGCAGTCTCACTAGAACTCAGGTCTTCTGAATGTCCTCACTTGGCCTAGAACCAACATATTATAAATATATCTCATTTCATGACTCAGACGTCTTCACTCCACAAAAACAAGTTGTGATTTATGTCTCCAAAACTGGCAAGTCCCCTGGGCAAGTGGCAATTCCCACGAGCAAGCCATGATATTTCTACTAGAAAGAATAAACTGGTTGAGGGAATGACCTCTCGCTCTCCCCAACGCTCTAAAGAAATCGAATTCACGCGAAAACCAATTCCTTTGAGTCGAATGCTCCGTAGTTTGGTTGGGTTCCAGCGGGCCGGCGAGACCTGAAGAACATGTGACTCAAGGAGACTTCCTTCATGGTAGAAGAGAACATGCTTTCAGCTCCGTCAAGGGCGTTTAGACTGCCTTATCGTCCATAACTTCAGGCTCCAAAAGAACTTTAAGTAATGCAAATTAATTTAGTGAGCCGACGCTTTTATTACATTTTTTGACAGGTAATTTATTTTAATGGTTCTTTTCTTTCCATCCTGACAAAGAGATGGGAGAAGATCATGTAGAACCCGTCACGTGGAAGGCTGCCGAGGGTTTCAGGAGAGATGTTCTCGCCGTTGGGAAAATAACACGGAACGTGGGAACTATTTGGGGCTTCCATCATTAAAGGGGAGAGTAACAGTTCTACTACTGCCTACAAAGCAGCCTTAAGGTGGCCACACACCTTAAGATCCGCTCGATCAAAGCGACATAAACCAGCCTGATGTTCTCTATGGTAAAGGCAACAGGTTGTCTTTGTTTCATAAATGTCCCTCAATAGTAAATATCACTTAATTGGGATGTTATTTACTATCAAATCACCGCGCTGAGATATTGTTTGTGGGGGCTCCTGAGAGACGGGGCTCCGCCAGCTGGGCCGGCATCTGCCTCTCCATAGAAACCACGGAACGTTACACAGAGAATGTTCCTTTGTTTTTCACATGGAACATCTGGAACCTCACGTCCGTCAGTCTGTCAGTCTGTCTCACCCCCGGCTCCCAGGGAACGTGTATGGGGGTCACTGTATTCCCATTGCTTCAACCTATCATAATTATTATTAGCTCTACATTTAGCCCCTAACAGTATATCTGCCCCTATTGTACCTGTATAGTGTGCTGGTGTATTTATATTGTATTATTTATATTATTTATAAGTTACTGTGGATCAACTGTTTTATTAAAAGGGTAGGTGTAATACTTTCCCAGGACCCCCCACCGAGAAAAGGGGACCCCTTTGACCCAATGTCCGGCTTCAATATTTTGTTCTGGACCATCTCATGTACTGTAGTACTATCTCCTGTACTGTATGCTGGCTGGGGAATTATATATAAGGGTGACAGTGCCATCTCCTGTACTGTATGCTGGCTGGGGAATTATATATAAGGGTGACAGTGCCATCTCCTGTACTGTATGCTGGCTGGGGACATATATATAAGGGTGACAGTGCCATCTCCTGTACTGTATGCTGGCTGGGGACATATATATAAGGGTGACAGTGCCACCTCCTGTACTGTATGCTGGCTGGGGGTTATATATAAGGGTGACAGTGCCACCTCCTGTACTGTATGCTGGCTGGGGAATTATATATAAGGGTGACAGTGCCTCCTGTACTGGGCTGGCTGATTATATATAAGGGTGACAGTGCCATCTCCTGTACTGTATGCTGGCTGGGGAATTATATATAAGGGTGACAGTGCCACCTCCTGTACTGTATGCTGGCTGGGGAATTATATATAAGGGTGACAGTGCCATCTCCTGTACTGTATGCTGGCTGGGGAATTATATATAAGGGTGACAGTGCCATCTCCTGTACTGTATGCTGGCTGGGGAATTATATATAAGACAGTGCCACCTCCTGTACTGTATGCTGGCTGGGGAATTATATATAAGGGTGACAGTGCCATCTCCTGTACTGTATGCTGGCTGGGGAATTATATATAAGGGTGACAGTGCCATCTCCTGTACTGTATGCTGGCTGGGGAATTATATATAAGGGTGACAGTGCCACCTCCTGTACTGTATGCTGGCTGGGGAATTATATATAAGGGTGACAGTGCCATCTCCTGTACTGTATGCTGGCTGGGGATATATATAAGGGTGACAGTGCCACCTCCTGTACTGTATGCTGGCTGGGGAATTATATATAAGGGTGACAGTGCCACCTCCTGTACTGTATGCTGGCTGGGGAATTATATATAAGGGTGACAGTGCCACCTCCTGTACTGTATGCTGGCTGGGGAATTATATATAAGGGTGACAGTGCCATCTCCTGTACTGTATGCTGGCTGGGGAATTATATATAAGGGTGACAGTGCCACCTCCTGTACTGTATGCTGGCTGGGGACATATATATAAGGGTGACAGTGCCACCTCCTGTACTGTATGCTGGCTGGGGAATTATATATAAGGGTGACAGTGCCACCTCCTGTACTGTATGCTGGCTGGGGAATTATATATAAGGGTGACAGTGCCACCTCCTGTACTGTATGCTGGCTGGGGAATTATATATAAGGGTGACAGTGCCACCTCCTGTACTGTATGCTGGCTGGGGACATATATATAAGGGTGACAGTGCCATCTCCTGTACTGTATGCTGGCTGGGGACATATATATAAGGGTGACAGTGCCATCTCCTGTACTGTATGCTGGGCTGGGGAATATATATAAGGGTGACAGTGCCATCTCCTGTACTGTATGCTGGCTGGGAATTATATATAAGGGTGACAGTGCCACCTCCTGTACTGTATGCTGGCTGGGGAATTATATATAAGGGTGACAGTGCCATCTCCTGTACTGTATGCTGGCTGGGGAATTATATATAAGGGTGACAGTGCCACCTCCTGTACTGTATGCTGGCTGGGGAATTATATATAAGGGTGACAGTGCCACCTCCTGTACTGTATGCTGGCTGGGGACATATATATAAGGGTGACAGTGCCACCTCCTGTACTGTATGCTGGCTGGGGAATTATATATAAGGGTGACAGTGCCACCTCCTGTACTGTATGCTGGCTGGGGAATTATATATAAGGGTGACAGTGCCATCTCCTGTACTGTATGCTGGCTGGGGAATTATATATAAGGGTGACAGTGCCATCTCCTGTACTGTATGCTGGCTGGGGAATTATATATAAGGGTGACAGTGCCATCTCCTGTACTGTATGCTGGCTGGGGGTTATATATAAGGGTGACAGTGCCATCTCCTGTACTGTATGCTGGCTGGGACATATATATAAGGGTGACAGTGCCACCTCCTGTACTGTATGCTGGCTGGGGATATATATAAGGGTGACAGTGCCACCTCCTGTACTGTATGCTGGCTGGGGAATTATATATAAGGGTGACAGTGCCATCTCCTGTACTGTATGCTGGCTGGGACATATATATAAGGGTGACAGTGCCATTCCTGTACTGTATGCTGGCTGGGGAATTATATATAAGGGTGACAGTGCCATCTCCTGTACTGTATGCTGGCTGGGGAAATATATATAAGGGTGACAGTGCCATCTCCTGTACTGTATGCTGGCTGGGGACATATATATAAGGGGACAGTGCCACCTCCTGTACTGTATGCTGGCTGGGGAATTATATATAAGGGTGACAGTGCCATCTCCTGTACTGTATGCTGGCTGGGGAATTATATATTTAAGGGTGACAGTGCCCTCCTGTACTGTATGCTGGCTGGGGAAATTATATATAAGGGTGACAGTGCCACCTCCTGTACTGTATGCTGGCTGGGAATTATATATAAGGGTGACAGTGCCACCTCCTGTACTGTATGCTGGCTGGGGATTATTATATAAGGGTGACAGTGCCATCTCCTGTACTGTATGCTGGCTGGGGAATTATATATAAGGGTGACAGTGCCACACTCCTGTACTGTATGCTGGCTGGGAATTATATATAAGGGTGACAGTGCCACCTCCTGTACTGTATGCTGGCTGGGAATTATATATAAGGGTGACAGTGCCACCTCCCTGTACTGTATGCTGGCTGGGGAATTATATATAAGGGTGACAGTGCCACCTCCTGTACTGTATGCTGGCTGGGGAATATATATAAGGGTGACAGGTGCCATCTCCTGTACTGTATGCTGGCCTGGGGGAATTATAATTAAGGAGGTGACACCGCTGCCACCTCCTGTACTGTATGCCTGGCTGGGGGGAAATTTAATATAATAAGGGTGACAGTGCCACCTCCTGTACTGTATGCTGGCTGGGGAATTATATATAAGGGTGACAGTGCCACCTCCTGTACTGTATGCTGGCTGGGGAATTATGGGTAAGGGGAGGTGTTCAGGTACCAGTATAAAGGGAGGATCCTTTATGAGTCTGGGGGCCCTGTGTCCTGGTTAATTGTAACGGCAGCAGAACCCCCCAAGCAATTTGTGCTGAGAATTAACCCGTTCCTGCCCTGCAAGGTGGCGGCTTTGGCAGGACGGGGCGAGCGGCCCTCGCACACACTTGGAGGATTGATTGCAGGCGGCCGCCATTAATGAGAATGAAAGATTCGAGAAGGAGCGGTTCTGTAATTATCAGGTCGGCCCCGGAGAATCCCCCCCCTTCCCTTCCCAAGGTCGTCACCGGCGACAAAACCGTGAGACGTAGATTAATTGTGATGTCAAAGAGCCACGTGAAGCAATGAAAATAGGGAATTAATTGGCGAGATACGGCACCGCCCAAGTGCCAAATTATACCGCAATCCCACAATCCCTTGCTGTCATCTGGGCCCCCAAAACACTAATCCCCAGACATGGATTCAGGGCGAACTTTTTTTTTTTTGCAAAATGGGTATAGGACCCATTATCCAGAATGCTTGGGACCAAGGGTATTCTGGATAAAGGGTCTTTCTGTAATTTGGATCTCAATACCTTAAGTCTACTAAAACATTGATAAAACATTAAATAAACCCAATAGGGCTGTTCTGCCCCCAATAAGGGGTAATTATATCTTAGTTGGGATCAAGTACAGGTACTGTTTTATTATTACAGAGAAAAGGGAATCATTTAACCATGAAATAAACCCAATAGGACTGTTCTGCCCCAATAAGGGGTAATTATATCTTAGTTGGGATCAAGTACAGGTACTGTTTTATTATTACAGAGAAAAGGGAATCATTTAACCATTAAATAACCCAATAGGGCTGTTCTGCCCCAATAAGGTGGTTAATTATATCTTAGTTGGGATCAAGTACAGGTACTGTTTTATTATTACAGAGAAAAGGAATCATTTAACCATGAAATAAACCCAATAGGGCTGTTCTGCCCCAATAAGGGTAATTATATCTTAGTTGGGATCAAGTTACAGGTACTGTTTTATTATTACAGAGAAAAGGGAATCATTTAACCATTAAATGTACCTAATAGGGCTGTTCTGCCCCCAATAAGGGGTAATTATATCTTAGTTGGGATCAAGTACAGGTACTGTTTTATTATTACAGAGAAAAGGGAATCATTTAACCATGAAATAAACCCAATAGGGCTGGTTTGCCCCCAATAAGGGGTAATTATATCTTAGTTGGGATCAAGTACAGGTACTGTTTTATTATTACAGAGAAAAGGGAATCATTTAACCATTAAATAAACCCAATAGGGCTGTTCTGCCCCCAATAAGGGGTAATTATATCTTAGTTGGGATCAAGTACAGGTACTGTTTTATTATTACAGAGAAAAGGGAATCATTTAACCATTAAATAAACCCAATAGGGCTGTTCTGCCCCAATAAGGGGTAATTATATCTTAGTTGGGATCAAGTACAGGTACTGTTTTATTATTACAGAGAAAAGGGAAGAGTTCCCCTTTAGGCTGTATTTGGGGTTACTGCCCCTTTAAACGTTCTTCATCCCTAATATCTCAGGAATAAAAGTGGATAAATAAATGAGAAACCAAGCACCTTTCCTGTTTGCTTCGCTACCTGTTCCCAAATTCTCTCCGACCATCTGCTCAGCACTTAATGTCATTAATTTGAATTTTGATTAAATATGAATCATTGTGACTCACGATGCACAAATTCATTCTATTTTTTTTTTCCGGCCTTAATGGAAGCAAATGATACAATTCCACTTTCAGTCATTTTGTTCTGTCGAGGCCGGAATTGGGGTGATGGGGCCCCGAGCCTTGGAGGCAGGGCAGACACTTTGGGGGCAGTTTTGGATGAAATGAATAGTTGATTTGTGATTGGATGGAATGAGAGAGGGACAGGGGGGTAAAATGATTCCGGGGTATTGTGGATAAAATATACGTTGGGGAGGGGGTGATGGGGGTAGAATACGCTGAAGAAAGGCAGAGGTGGGGTTAGAACTAAAGCATTAATGGGCAATGGGTTGCAGATATTATTTAATGAGGATTAGTTCCCCTTTGGGTTAAACTTTAGTAAGCTATAGAATGGCCTATTCCTAGCAACTTTTCAATTGGTCTCCATTTTTATTTTGTATAGTTTTTTTAATAGAAATAAAATTCGGTACATCCCTATTTTTTAATCATTTACCTTCTTCTTCTGCCTCTTTCCAGCTTTCAAATGGGGGTCACTGACCCCGGCAACCAAACCCTATTGCTCTGTGAGGCTCCAGTTTTATTGTTATTGTTACTTTTTATTCCATATCTTTTTATTTAGGCCCTCCTCTGATCATATTCCTGTCTCTCTTTCAAATTACTGCCTGGTTGCTAGGTTAAATTGGACCCTAGCAACAAGATAGCTGCCAAAATTCCGAATTGTAGATTTGCTGAACAAAAAGTGAAATAATAAAAAATGAAGACCAATTGCAAATTGGATCAAAATAGCATTCCCTACATCATACTTAGAGTTAATATAAAGGTGAACAACCCCTTTGATAGGTGTCCAAGGGTGGTGGGGGGTCACTTATGCAGACAATGTCCATTGAGTTTTCCAGAGAGAGGCTGAAGGGGGATAGGCTACAGTAGAAACATGGGGGAGTCGACAACTAGGTGAGTAGGTGGGGCAAGGAAGCAGCCTCAACCAATGGCTCACTTTTCCTTTAAAAGACCTAGCACTTGAGTGCTGTTCAACCAGCCTGCAGGCCAAATGGTCAAAAAGATATTGTATATTTTGGTAGAATAAGGAAGATAATGCATAGAAGATGCAAGAGTGGGGCTGTAGGTGGAGACCAAGAGACAATGGAGTAAAATCCACCAGACCACCAGAGAACCTGACCTCGAGGGCTTGGGATGGTTGGACTGGGGACCACCGGAAAACCTGACCTCGAGGGCTTGGGATGGTTGGACTGGGGACCACCGGAGAACCTGACCTCGAGGGCTTGGGATGGTTGGACTGGGGACCACTGGAGAACCTGACCTCGAGGGCTTGGGATGGTTGGACTGGGGAACACCGGAGAACCTGACCTCGAGGGCTTGGGATGGTTGGATTGGGGACCACCAGAGAACCTGACCTTGAGGGCTTGGGATGGTTGGATTGGGGACCAAGAGAACCTGACCTCGGAGGGCTTGGGATGGTTGGATTGGGGACCACTAGAGAACCTGACCTTGAGGGCTTGGGATGGTTGGATTGGGGACCACCAGAGAACCTGACCTCGAGGGCTTGGGATGGTTGGACTGGGGACCACCAGAGAACCTGACCTCGAGGGCTTGGGATGGTTATACGGCCATGTTTTATGGAATACATTGAAAGAACTCGTTTGTGCTTTATGAACATTTGGGGAGGAATAAAATAATACATTCATCTCATAATAATTCAATGACAAATACAAAGAGAGAAGAGTATTAGTATCCTGTCCATTAACAGAACCAACTGGTGCCGTTGCGCCCAGACCTTAGGGAATATACGCGCTATATCCGGATATTAATGACTGTTTATTTAAGACTATAAATGAAACGCTCCAACAAAGTTGTTTTTCAATCGCTACGGTAACCTGTTCGTCTGGCAATTAAATAATTATATACAAGTTTTATGGAACATATTGAAAAACCTGCACAACAATCTGGAGAGTTGAAACAAGGTAACAGCAGTGGAACGATGATATGGCGGCCAACAATGGATAACTAGTAACAGCTGCGCGCCCTGGAAAGGAACGTGGTATCCGAGGCGCCAAATCCGCCGTAGCTAATCTCATAAAGATCCAGGTTGCCCCATGAGCAAGGCCGGCGTTAGAGAAATCATTAGAATTTTTAACCAGGAATGTTTTTGGCCAAGGGGAAAATGCTTGTTTGGTGTTTAATAGCAAAGAAATAAAAAATACTATACAGAAGGCACCGGCAATGGTGGGTATTTACCCGCATTCCACATAACCCCTACTCTTCCCAGGCAGTCTGCTTGTCTTCAGCACCCCGGCCTACCAGGGACTTCATCAGGAAAAGTCAAAAAGTGCTGGGTGGGTGGCAAGCTGATTGGTCAGAGGTCGGAACTACAGAAAAGGGGTTTCTAGGAGTCACAAGACACTTTTAAGAGTAAGACTTGAGAAGAGCCTGAATATTGACCCCATTGTGAATGAGAGAACATCTTAGGGCTCATTTGTATCTTCAAGCGCAGTGGCCAACTTGCACCTTTCCACACAGTGAGTTGCGCCTACAACTATACTTTTGTCAAAATGTGCCCTGAACACTTACCCATTGATGGTCTTTACACTGCTCAGTCCTTCATGCCTTCCATCCCAAACTTGATGCAGGAGAACCCTGGAGCCACCTCTTGACCAGGTGGTAGCTCCATGGTTCCCTCAGTGTCCTGTGTCAACAGGCCCGTACATTTGTGCATAAAGAATCAGGTGCAGACATCTTTCACATGGCAAACACCACACTGAGGAGGTCTAGGAGATAAGCCAGAAAGAGTAGGTCTGGGAGATCAGTAAGAAAGAGGAGGTCTGGAAGATCAGCCAGAAAGAGGAGGTCCAGAAGATCAGTCAGAAAGAGGAGGTCTGGGAGATCAGTCAGAAAGAGGAGGTCTGGGAGATCGGTCAGAAAGAGGAGGTCCAGAAGATCAGTCAGAAAGAGGAGGTCTGGGAGATCGGTCAGAAAGAGGAGGTCCAGAAGATCAGTCAGAAAGAGGAGGTCCAGAAGATCAGCCAGAAAGAGGAGGTCTAGGAGATCAGTCAGAAAGAGGAGGTCTGGGAGATCGGTCAGAAAGAGGAGGTCCAGAAGATCAGTCAGAAAGAGGAGGTCTGGGAGATCGGTCAGAAAGAGGAGGTCCAGAAGATCAGTCAGAAAGTGGAGGTCCAGAAGATCAGCCAGAAAGAGGAGGTCTAGGAGATCAGTCAGAAAGAGGAGGTCTGGGAGATCGGTCAGAAAGAGGAGGTCCAGAAGATCAGTCAGAAAGAGGAGGTCTAGAAGATCAGCCAGAAAGAGGAGGTCTAGGAGGTCAGTCAGAAAGAGGAGGTCTGGGAGATCAGTCAAAAAGAGGAGGTCTGGGAGATCGGTCAGAAAGAGGAGGTCTGGGAGATCGGTCAGAAAGAGGGGGTCTGTGAGCTCATTCAGAAAGAGGAGGTCTGGGAGATCGGCCAGAAAGAGGAGGTCTAGGAGATCAGCTAAAAAAAGGAGGTCTGGGAGATCGGTCAGAAAGGGAAGATCTGGAATTCCAACAACAAGCAAAGGTGAGGATCACCAAACAGCCAAGGTGTAGGGAGGTTACCAGGTCCACTTGCTCAAAGTGCTAGCACCATGGAGTTTATCTGGCCTCAGAGAAGAAGCCATTGACTGCCTCATCTACCTAAACTTTGTTGAGGCACAAAATACTTAAGAATTGGACTTTAAAAGTTATTAGTGGAATCATTTCTTTTAATAAACCGTAGCAGGCGAGACAGCTTGTGCAATGTCCGACTGACAGATACAGGGCCCTGTGTGTCCCCGTGTTATGTTGGATGCCCGTCCCAAGCCTACTAGGTGGAGCTACTCTCCATACTGTATATTTATCCCAATGGGGTTTCCCAATGTCTCTCATTTGCCCGGCCAGCTCCTGGGGAGCGACTTTACAGCGCACCACTTGGCATATCTTGGTTTTTTACTTCTTGGTATAGTCTCCAGGTAGATTCTTCCTATGGATAAAGAATGGAGACAAAGTTGCGTTAGCAGCGCCCCTCTGCTGCGGCCAGTCTACAGTACTGAACATAAGAACCGGCGAGTTAATAGCAGATAAAACCAACCTACGCACGGCTTTAGTTCTGACTGCAAAGTGATAAGGTTTATAAATATATTTAGTGTGTGAGATATAGAGAATCGAGTGCTCATTATTATCCAGCAGCGGTGAGGACACATCTGTCGTGCGCAACTCGACTTTATGGAGTACAGAAAACGGCAACAAAGCGAATAAAGGGAAGAAGTAGACTGAGCAAGATGCCATTGTTTGTTTTACCCTGATGAAGAGGAGCTGGGGGGGTAATTTGATCCCTATATATAAATATATATAAGGGGACAGACAATAAACTCCCTTTACCAGTTGATTTTGAAGGGCCCGTAAGGAGCACTCGTGGCATTTGAAAGCACAAAGCACAAGTGTTTCTTACACTGGGAACATTGTCGCTGGGATTGTCTCCTACAAGTGGCACATACAAAGCACAAGGCTGGGCCGGCTGTCTCTTCTTACTAAGTGGGGAAATGCGAGAGCGCTCATATCAAAGCCCATTGTCCCATTTTTCTTTCTGTTCTGCAGAAATTCTACCCAGACGTTCCGGCTGCTGTCACCGGCACAGACATAGGCAGAAATAGCCATGGAGATTAGGGGAGTTCAGATTCAATATTTGCTCTAATCCCCCTCTCCATGCCCAGTTTCCACTTCTGGATTCATCCAAGAATATTGCAGCTTCTAGATCCTTCATGTTGGATAGAAAGCTTCAGGGAATATCTAGATATTTCTAGCTCTAAAATAATGATACACTTGGAGCAGATTCACTTGATTCAGTCAGTTCTCTCTGTAGGAGACAGAAAGTGGCACCTTGCAGCTCCGGTCCAGGTCCCCTTTGTCCCTTGGCAAAGAGAGCCCCCCGGTAGTTACGCTAATGCCAGGGCCAGGACTAGGGGTAGGCATAAGAGGAACATGCCTAGGGCACAATAGAGTGGAGGCGCCGGGCAGGTACCCCTTTTGCCTGCCTTCCCCTTGTTTTGGGCTATCTGGTGTGCACAAAAGACTTGGCACCCCAGGGGTTGGAGAGCAGAGTCGGACTAGGATGTCGGGGTACCAGGAAAAAAATGGTGGACCCCAGAGGCCCAGACCCGATCCCCACAGGGTGCTTTCCTGAGCCACCAGCCTCCCTCCCCAGTAGGGGGGTGCAGGGACCCCTGAGGCACTATTCCCTTGCACCCCGCAGTCTGACCCTGTTGGGGAGCACTTGAGAAGAAAAGAAAGGAGCCCCGAACTTCATAAAGCCAAAGACAGTAGAGGTCATTCAATATCCAGTTGAGAAAAGCAGGGCTAATGCCCACTGTGCCACAATGGCCCTTCCAGAAGCTCCAGCATTTCACTCCAGGCAGCAATTGTGACGTCGCTCGTCCCAGATCTGAATTGGCTGAGATACAACGAGAGAAGCTCTATTGGCTGAATAGTAAAGGCAGCTTTAATTATACATTAAAGAAATAATGAAGTCAGTCTGTATTTGACTCATATAACGCACAGACGCCGCAGTGAAGGTTCATGGAAATGTTTAATGTTGGGGTTTAATGACGAGTTATACAGGGAGCTCTGAGTATCACTCATGTATTATAAGGGATAATGTACCCCCTACTGTAAATGATAAGGATATTAGCAGTCACTGAGGGCTTCTGTGCCCCCCATATAAAGGCACAAGGCTGCAGGCTGAGTTATACAGGGAACTCTGAGTATCACTCATGTATTATAAGGGATAATGTACCCCCTACTGTAAATGATAAGGATATTAGCAGTCACTGAGGGGTTCTGTGCCCCCATATAAAGGCACAAGGCTGCAGGCTGAGTTATACAGGGAACTCTGAGTATCACTCATGTATTATAAGGGATAATGTACCCCTACTGTAAATGATAAGGATATTAGCAGTCACTGAGGGTTCTGGTGCCCCCATATAAGGCACAAGGCTGCAGGCTGAGTTATACAGGGAACTCTGAGTATCACTCATGTATTATAAGGGATAATGTACCCCCTACTGTAAATGATAAGGATATTAGCAGTCACTGAGGGGTTCTGTGCCCCCCATATAAAGGCACAAGGCTGCAGGCTGAGTTATACAGGGAACTCTGAGTATCACTCATGTATTATAAGGGATAACTGTACCCCCTACTGTAAATGATAAGGATATTAGCAGTCACTGAGGGGTTCTGTGCCCCCCAATAAAGGCACAAGGCTGCAGGCTGAGTTATACAGGGACTCTGAGTATCACTCATGTATTATAAGGGATAATGTACCCCCTACTGTAATGATAAGGATATTAGCAGTCACTGAGGGGTTCTGTGCCCCCCATATAAAGGCACAAGGCTGCAGGCTGAGTTATACAGGGAACTCTGAGTATCACTCATGTATTATAAGGGATACTGTACCCCCTACTGTAAATGATAAGGATATTAGCAGTCACTGAGGGGTTCTGTGCCCCCCATATAAAGGCACAAGGCTGCAGGCTGAGTTATACAGGGAACTCTGAGTATCACTCATGTATTATAAGGGATAATGTACCCCCTACTGTAAATGATAAGGATATTAGCAGTCACTGAGGGGTTCTGTGCCCCCCATATAAAGGCACAAGGCTGCAGGCTGAGTTATACAGGGAACTCTGAGTATCACTCATGTATTATAAGGGATAATGTACCCCCTACTGTAAATGATAAGGATATTAGCAGTCACTGAGGGGTTCTGTGCCCATATAAAGGCACAAGGCTGCAGGCTGAGTTATACAGGGAACTCTGAGTATCACTCATGTATTATAAGGGATAATGTACCCCCTACTGTAAATGATAAGGATATTAGACCCATTTATGTGACCATATAAAGGCACAAGGCTGCAGGCATGCTTTGGTATCTGATGAATCCGGAAGGATCATTTATAAGGGTATATTTCAGTTTTTATACCTTTTGTGTATCACTGTACAATAAATAAAAAGCGACCCTACTTATCCTTAATGTATATTTTGCCTTTTCAAGACTCTTTTCTAAACGTTGGTCATTCTGAACAAAAGGTATTTTTCCTTGAACGCTTCAGCATTTTCCCAGCCCCGGTTCTCAGACAATGAGGCTTAAAACCAAGCAGAGAGAAATACAAAAAAAAAGCAAAGTTCAGGAAAGATGAAACAAATTTTTCTCCATTGGGCCGTTTTATTATGAAGGCAACGCTCCTCGAAGGCTCCTTTCTCTCTGAAATACATATAAATGGTCAGTTAGAGTGGGAAGCGCTGAGGCCATTCTGTGTCTCATTTCTCCTGTAAGCACCATTACAATGATAACCGCAGTGTGAAATGAGACATTCATCGTCCTTCTGTTCCCAACTCGCCCACAGCGGCACAAACGGCTTCACGGGAATGAGCTGAAGGAACAGAAGATCTGGGGGGGTTTTGGTGCGTTGATTGGATTCCTCTTATTAATTATAAATGGCAGTAATGGAACTGTATCGGCAGGTAAATGCTCATCCAGGTAGGGGTGGAGGTGGGCAAGTCTCCCCAGTTAGGCCTACACAAGTCTCTAATGTCTCCCATTCCCACTGGAGAAGACATCTAGACAGGAATTCCCTCCATCAGTGGGAATTCTAGATGTATAGAAACAGACGGAGGCTGAAGAACTGTTTGCCCATAGATTGCAATATTTTCAAGCTGGTCATCAGGCTTCAGGACCTCCTCAGTGGGCCAGTGCCACAATTTGGGAACCATGACCAGACAAGGAGAAGGTAGATGGGCTTCAGCAGAAGCAGGTAAGAACAGAGTAGGTTGACTGGCCTAGAACAATAAAGGTCAGTGGTTCCAGAACAGTTGGTGGGCCAGTTCTTGAGCCTCCATCTGTTTCTATACATCTGGAATTCCCACTGATGGAGGAAATTCCTGTCCGTATGTCTTCTCCAGTGGGAATGAAAGACATTAGAGTCTAAAAACTTGATCAGTGAGAAGGTAGATGGGCTTCAGCAGAAACAGGTAAGAACAGAGTAGGTTGACTGGCCTAGAACAATAAAGGTCATTGGTTCCAGAACAGTTGGTGGGCCAGTTCTTCAGCCTCCATCTGTTTCTATACATCTGGAATTCCCACTGATGGAGGGAATTCCTGTCCGTATGTCTTCTCCAGTGGGAAAGGAAGACATTAGAGCCTAAAAACTTGATCAGTGAGAAGGTAGATGGGCTTCAGAAGAAGCAGGTAAGAACAGAGCTCTTGTCTTTGTTAGATCCTATAGACCAGCTATAGACAGATTTATAGATGCTTCTAGAAATCCATCCATCCTAATCTCCTTCTTCCTGCTCCTTCCAGCTGAGCTCTTGCCCAAGCACAAGATCCAAACCATTTTATTGTGCCCAGGTCCCACCAGGAAACCTAAGACTGATGTAATGAAACTGTAATATAATCAAGTTTTTAGGCTCTAATGTCTCCCATTCCCACTGGAGAAGACATCTGGACAGGAATTCCCTCCATCAGTGGGAATTCCAGATGTATAGAAACAGATGGAGGCTGAAGAACTGTTTGCCCATAGATTGCAATATTTTCAAGCTGGTCATCAGGCTTCAGGACCTCCTCAGTGGGCCAGTGCTACAGTTTGGCAACCACGACCAGACAATGAGGAGGTAGATGGGCTTCAGCAGAAGCAGGTAAGAACAGAGTCGGTTGACTAGCCTAGAACTAGGTCAGTGGGTCCAGAACAGTTGGTGGGCCAGTTCTTCAGCCTCCATCTGGAATTCCCACTGATGGAGGGAATTCTTGTCCTTATGTCTTCTCCAGTGGGAATGGAAGACATTAGAGCCTAATAACTTGATCAGTGAGAAGGTAGATGGGCTTCAGAAGAAGCAGGAAAGAACAGAGTAGGTTGACTGGTCTAGACATTTTTTCTTGGCAACTTTTTTGCGGCGATATTTTGCCGCACTTTCATGAGGAAATTCGCCAATGGCAATGCGGACTTCCATGCTTGGTGAACAAATTCGCTTTTTCAGCGACTTTTTTGTTTCTGCAATTTTTTTTTCTCCTTAAATTTTTGCCACAATGGCAAAATGTGGAATTTTGTTGCAAATCCACACGTGGCAAAAAAATTCTCTCATCACTACCCACTGACACCTGGAGCCACTGGGAATTTTCCTGGTTTCCCTGTGGGCCGGTCCGACACTGAGTATTATGTTGGTCAATCAATTTGGAATGATATGGACACATTATCATGGTACCTGGGAAAACGATTTGGTTGTGAGGTGAGGCCAGAACTTTGCCCAAGTGGCAGCCATTAATTTGTCCACCCAGCACATTCTGAAGAAGGTGAAGAGACAAGTTGGAACATGGGGGTCAGGTAGGAGTTGGGGGTGCATTGTGGGTTTGAGGGCCAGAAGGGGCCCCAGTAGACTAAGGAAACATTTGGAGCTGGGTTCAGGTTTCTTGGAGCCTTATACAATTGGCCTTTGGACAGGTCGGGGGGCACCACCCTCATCCCATTCATTTGATAGAATCCATTAGATTTTGATTTTGATGTTTATTGTAGCTCGTTACGGTGAAAAAAAAGACCAAGCGCCTAGATGCTGTCCCATCCGTAATGAGACTGAATGTTCCATTACATTCTGCTGCCCGTAAATAGCAGTCGGCGGCCGGCGGATCTCATTCAGTTGCTCCGTCGCAATGTTCCAGGCGTCTCCCCATTCAGATGCTCATTGTGCTGTTAAGAATAGAAGGGCTGGATGGTCCTATTATAGCGAAATATCTTCAGCTCATAACGGAGCAAAAGGAACTGGTCCATTGATGTCGGCCTTGTCTGCCCCCGGCCGCCACCGGAGCTTGGGCACCGCCGAGTAAAAGGAAATTAATAGGATGGCACGGAGAGGGGCAGGAGGCTTAGCCTTGAATGGAGCCTTTAGTGATATTCCATCAGCTGTGAAGGATTCTAACAGAACAGATCTAGCGGTACCGTGGGCCCAGGGCCATGTCTGCAAACAGCTTTATATTTCTTGTGTTTCTACAGAGACTGGATCACAGGAATGTTCTGGGCACACAATAAGCTGTACCCCCATACTGTACTGTCTAAGGGAAACACTATGGCACCCCCTACCCATATGTATAAATACAAATATACAGAGAAGGAATGTTCTGGGCACACAATAAGCTGTACCCCCATACTGTACTGTCTAAGGGAAACCCTATGGCAGCTCCTATCCATATGTATAAATACAAATATACAGAGAGGGAATGTTCTGGGCACACAATAAGCTGTACCCCATACTGTACTGTCTAAGGGAAACCCTATGGCAGCTCCTACCCATATGTATAAATACAAATATACAGAGAAGGAATGTTCTGGGCACACAATAAGCTGTACCCCCATACTGTACTGTCTAATGGAAACACTATGGCACCCCCTACCCATATGTATAAATACAAATATACAGAGAAGGAATGTTCTGGGCACACAATAAGCTGTACCCCCATACTGTACTGTCTAAGGGAAACACTATGGCACCTCCTACCCATATGTATAATACAAATATACAGAGAGGGAATGTTCTGGGCACACAATAAGCTGTACCCTCATACTGTACTGTCTAAGGGAAACACTATGGCACCTCCTACCCATATGTATAAATACATATATACAGAGAAGGAATGTTCTGGGCACACAATAAGCTGTACCCCCATACTGTACTGTCTAAGGGAAACACTATGGCACCTCCCTCCCATATGTATAAATACAAATATACAGAGAAGGAATGTTCTGGGCACACAATAAGCTGTACCCCCATACTGTACTGTCTAAGGGAAACACTATGGCACCCCCTACCCATATGTATAAATACAAATATACAGAGAAGGAATGTTCTGGGCACACAATAAGCTGTACCCCATACTGTACTGTCTAAGGGAAACACTATGGCACCCCCTACCCATATGTATAAATACAAATATACAGAGAAGGAATGTTCTGGGCACACAATAAGCTGTACCCCCATACTGTACTGTCTAAGGGAAACACTATGGCACCTCCTACCCATATGTATAAATACAAATATACAGAGAAGGAATGTTCTGGGCACACAATAAGCTGTACCCCCATACTGTACTGTCTAAGGGAAACACTATGGCACCCCCTACCCATATGTATAAATACAAATATACAGAGAAGGAATGTTCTGGGCACACAATAAGCTGTACCCTCATACTGTACTGTCTAAGGGAAACACTATGGCACCCCCTACCCATATGTATAAATACAAATATACAGAGAAGGAATGTTCTGGGCACACAATATATAATACCTTTCCAAATGCCATTCTAGTGACGTTAATCTTTGTCTGGTTTCCTAAATCGACATTGCGCCCATATAAGATATAAGAATAAGGCCGAGGGGACGCGTGTCAGAGGCAATAGCCGCTAAGGAGGAGAGAATGGAGAAATGAGGCTCTAATAGAGATTTCGCCGTGGGTGGAGAGCGCTGCCATCATTATCCCGGTGAATTGCTGTTATTTTCCTAACGTGACACACGCAGGGTTGGATATTGTCGAAAACAGAAGGTTGGGAACTACTGACCTAGAATCTGCTCGGCGAGAATATATATTTTTCCGTTACCATGGAATCTGTCATTATCATAGGAATATAGTGTTATTTACCAACAGATTCAATCTGGAGCTTATTAAGGATCACAGTGAGCGGGGAAAGGTGCAAGAGAGGGGCGACGGCAAGAAGCAGCGGAGCGAGGAGACGTTGGTGCCGAGTCTCTTCCAGGCCCCAATATCCTCCCAATTATATATATAGGAAATAAAGTACCCCCTATTGTAACATATAGGGATATTATAAGCCCCCGAGGAGTTCCTTATAATAATATAGTGAATAAAGTACCCCCTATTGTAACATATAGGGATATTACAAGTCCCCGAGGAGTTCCTTATAATATATAGTGAATAAAGTACCCCCTATTGTAACATATAGGGATATTATAAGCCCCCGAGGAGTTCCTTATAATATATAGTGAATAAAGTACCCCCTATTGTATCATATAGGGATATTATAAGTCACAGAGGAGTTCCTTATAATATATAGTGAATAAAGTGCCCCCTATTGTAACATATAGGGATATTATAAGTCACAGAGGAGTTCCTTATAATATATAGTGAATAAAGTGCCCCCTATTGTAACATATAGGGATATTATAAGCCCCCGAGGAGTTCCTTATAATATATAGTGAATAAAGTGCCCCCTATTGTAACATATAGGGATATTATAAGCCCCCGAGGGGTTCCTTATAATATATAGTGAATAAAGTACCCCCTATTGTAACATATAGGGATATTATAAGCCCCCGAGGGGTTCCTTATAATATATAGTGAATAAAGTGCCCCCTATTGTAACATATAGGGATATTATAAGTCCCCGAGGAGTTCCTTATAATATATAGTGAATAAAGTACCCCCTATTGTAACATATAGGGATATTATAAGCCCCCGAGGGGTTCCTTATAATATATAGTGAATAAAGTACCCCCTATTGTAACATATAGGGATATTATAAGCCCCCGAGGGGTTCCTTATAATATATAGTGAATAAAGTACCCCCTATTGTAACATATAGGGATATTATAAGTCCCCGAGGGGTTCCTTATAATATATAGTGAATAAAGTGCCCCCTATTGTAACATATAGGGATATTATAAGCCCCCGAGGAGTTCCTTATAATATATAGGGAATAAAGTGCCCCCTATTGTAACATATAGGGATATTATAAGTCACAGAGGAGTTCCTTATAATATATAGTGAATAAAGTACCCCCTATTGTAACATATAGGGATATTATAAGCCCCCGAGGAGTTCCTTATAATATATAGTGAATAAAGTACCCCCTATTGTAACATATAGGGATATTATAAGTCCCCGAGGGGTTCCTTATAATATATAGGGAATAAAGTGCCCCCTATTGTAACATATAGGGATATTATAAGTCACAGAGGAGTTCCTTATAATATATAGTGAATAAAGTACCCCCTATTGTAACATATAGGGATATTATAAGCCCCCGAGGAGTTCCTTATAATATATAGGGAATAAAGTGCCCCCTATTGTAACATATAGGGATATTATAAGTCACAGAGGAGTTCCTTATAATATATAGTGAATAAAGTACCCCCTATTGTAACATATAGGGATATTATAAGCCCCGAGGAGTTCCTTATAATATATAGTGAATAAAGTACCCCCTATTGTAACATATAGGGATATTATAAGTCCCCGAGGGGTTCCTTATAATATATAGGGAATAAAGTACCCCCTATTGTAACATATAGGGATATTATAAGTCACAGAGGAGTTCCTTATAATATATAGTGAATAAAGTACCCCCTATTGTAACATATAAGGATATTATAAGCCCCCGAGGAGTTCCTTATAATATATAGTGAATAAAGTACCCCCTATTGTAACATATAGGGATATTATAAGTCCCCGAGGGGTTCCTTATAATATATAGGGAATAAAGTACCCCCTATTGTAACATATAGGGATATTATAAGTCACAGAGGAGTTCCTTATAATATATAGTGAATAAAGTACGCCCCCTTTTTTAACATATAGGGATATTATATGGATATAATCTGCTTTCATACAGATCATGGAACTCCGAGGTGCCTTCTAATATCCTTATATTTTACAACAGGGGGTACTAATTCTTATCTATTATAAAATACATGGTTATGGTATCTCTTTGTACAGGCTATGGGCAAACTTAGGGGGCTGTTCCTGCTGAATTGTGCTTAGTACAGGGGAATCCCTATGTCCCATAGTTTTTTTAGACAAGACCTTTATAGCCAGAAGTTCGGTTTATTTCCCTCACTTTTATTTCAGCTGATTTGGCTTTAAGGCAAATTCAGTTACAGTTTAGCACAAGGAATAGATTGGGTTCTGTGCCTATGGGGATCAGTGGGGATTAGATCAAAGCTCTGTGTCTAATTAAATTACAAGCCCATAACTGTTACTTTAGAGAGATGGTTTTTGATCGCTGCCTGGGCCCGACAAGCGGGGATGTGGGACATTCTGGTTCTGAATCGACTTTTCTTTCATCCCTTCATTTGTTTTGTTTCCGTCATTGCAAAAACATCACAGACCCTTCCAGCATGGCAGGGGTTAATTGGCGTATCTCTATAATTAATAATAATGATGTGTGTTGATAAAGCGCCTGTATATCCTGCAGCTCTGGGATGTGGGAGTTACGCTGTATAGCGATGCACGATGAAGTGAGGGTTAAGTTCCCCTTTAATGGCGGCAGCAGGTAACAACGTATCGACGTTTCTCACTTCATTTCCTCTCCCTTAGATTCTATCTCACAGCTCGCTTGTCCCTGAGCTTTGGGTGCTGACAACTCATCCATCATCCCGGTCACACTCGCTAAAAGCCTTGGCACCCCGGCCCGTCGCCCCTCTCTGTCTCTGCCAACGCAGCCTTCATCTCTCCGTATATTTAATATTCATTCTCCCTCGTGAAACGACACCCGAGTCAGGGCCGATCCTCACCTTCTCTCTGTTCCCCAGACTGACTGCGAGAAATAAAAGCTCTCTATTAACTCCTGTGTCTGATCCCCCCCATTGTAAGCAGCAGTCCTGCCCTGCTTTATGGC
Organism: Xenopus tropicalis; assembly: GCF_000004195.4. Classification (NCBI taxonomy): domain Eukaryota; kingdom Metazoa; phylum Chordata; class Amphibia; order Anura; family Pipidae; genus Xenopus; species Xenopus tropicalis. The sequence continues at coordinate 86,796,168 of NC_030685.2, read as the reverse complement.
TGAGATTCTAGCTATCTGTATAACAGAGCATTCTGTCACAGTGGCACAGATCCTATCTGATCCCCCCCATTGTAAGCAGCAGTCCTGCCCTGCTTTATGGCTGAGATTCTAGCTATCTGTATAACAGAACATTCTGTCACAGTGGCACAGATCCTATCTGATCCCCCCCCCATTGTAAGCAGCAGTCCTGCCCTGCTTTATGGCTGAGATTCTAGCTATCTGTATAACAGAGCATTCTGTCACAGTGGCACAGATCCTATCTGATCCCCCCATTGTAAGCAGCAGTCCTGCCCTGCTTTATGGCTGAGATTCTAGCTATCTGTATAACAGAGCATTCTGTCACAGTGGCACAGATCCTATCTGATCCCCCCCCATTGTAAGCAGCAGTCCTGCCCTGCTTTATGGCTGAGATTCTAGCTATCTGTATAACAGAGCATTCTGTCACAGTGGCACAGATCCTATCTGATCCCCCCATTGTAAGCAGCAGTCCTGCCCTGCTTTATGGCTGAGATTCTAGCTATCTGTATAACAGAGCATTCTGTCACAGTGGCACAGATCCTATCTGATCCCCCCCCATTGTAAGCAGCAGTCCTGCCCTGCTTTATGGCTGAGATTCTAGCTATCTGTATAACAGAGCATTCTGTCACAGTGGCACAGATCCTATCTGATCCCCCATTGTAAGCAGCAGTCCTGCCCTGCTTTACAGGGGGGTAATTAGGGGACATACCCATACAGTCAGTGTTGGTAGTGGTCCCAGTGTATAAGATGGGGGGCAGGGGGGGGGAAGGTTCCTATCAGTAAAACGGCGCATCATTATGAGGTTAGAAAAGAGAAATAAAAGCACTTTTAAACTAATTGTCTTATTGGGAAAAACACCTTTTCAGTGAAAATTTGTGACATTTGAAAAACGATGATGAAAGGGAAAACCCTAAATACAATTATTAATGGAGGGGGGAAATCGATGCAGTGAGATTAGAGTTTCACAGAACCCAGCAGGGGCATCAATTCTATAGGGAGGGAAGTGTCGGGCCCAGGACTAGCAAATAATCCGGCACCTTGTGTTCCATACGTGTCAGTCACCATAATTAGTATGTTGTCGGGTCACCAGTGTTAAAAAAAAAAGTATTTTGGTACAGGTATGGGATCCCTTATCCGGAAACCTGTTATCCAGAAAGCTCCGAATTACGGAAAGCCGGTCTCCCATAGACTCCATTTTAATCAAATAATTTAGAATTTTAAAACTGATTCCCTTTTCTCTGTAATAATAAAACAGTACCTGTACTTGATCCCAACTAAGATATAATTACCCCTTATTGGGGCAGAACAGCCCTATTGGGTTTATTGCATGTTTTATTGATTTTTTAGTAGACTTAAGGTATGGATATCCAAATTATGGAAAGACCCATTATCCGGAATACCCTTGGATAATGGGTCCTATACCTGTAATATGTAAATCTGGGTGAAAAAAAGAAAAAGTCTATTGTACTTGGGTATCAGGGAGAAGAGAGAGACGCTACAGTTCCCGCGGGGGCACAATAGGGGGGAATAATTAATATAAAGGAACGGGCACTTTTGCTGTTGGGCACAAATAATAATAAAGTCATGTGTCTAACAAAAAGCGGCCAAGTCTGATCCCAGCGAAAGGAGACAAATGAGGCTCTGTCTTCATTAAACAGGCGATGTATTCTAAAATTACACTGGCGGCCAGGCACATTAATCAGTTATGGTAGTTGGAGGTGAGATCAATAAACCTCTCCTGATCCTGATGAGGCAGAAAAAATATTGATTAGGAGAAATCAGTAGTAAATACTGTACTGTACTGCCCCGTGTTACCCTGCCCCACCCCTCTAGATCCCTGGGATTTATGTGCTTCAACTCCCATTGGAGGATTGATCTACATTCACCCCAAATCCCCCCTAACTGGCCTTCAGGCTGTGCCCCCTTAGCCCATAACAAGGTTACAGATATATAGAAACATTGGGGTAACAGTCACCCTGCTATAGTTCCAGGGGTACCCAGGGCACAAATAAGCATTCACCCCAAATCCCCCCCTAACTGGCCTTCAGGCTGGGCCCCCTTAGCCCATAACAAGGTTACAGATATATAGAAACATTGGGGTAACAGTCACCCCGCTATAGTTCCAGGGGTACCCAGGGCACAAATAAGCACTCACCCCAAATCCCCCCCTAACTGGCCTTCAGGCTGGGCCCCCTTAGCCCATAACAAGGTTACAGATATATAGAAACATTGGGGTAACAGTCACCCCGCTATAGTTCCAGGGGTACCCAGGGCACAAATAAGCACTCACCCCAAATCCCCCCCTAACTGGCCTTCAGGCTGGGCCCCCTTAGCCCATAACAAGGTTACAGATATATAGAAACATTGGGGTAACAGTCACCCTGCTATAGTTCCAGGGGTACCCAGGGCACAAATAAGCACTCACCCCAAATCCCCCCCTAACTGGCCTTCAGGCTGGGCCCCCTTAGCCCATAACAAGGTTACAGATATATAGAAACATTGGGGTAACAGTCACCCCGCTATAGTTCCAGGGGTACCCAGGGCACAAATAAGCACTCACCCAAATCCCCCCCTAACTGGCCTTCAGGCTGGGCCCCCTTAGCCCATAACAAGGTTACAGATATATAGAAACATTGGGGTAACAGTCACCCTGCTATAGTTCCAGGGGTACCCAGGGCACAAATAAGCACTCACCCCAAATCCCCCCCTAACTGGCCTTCAGGCTGGGCCCCCTTAGCCCATAACAAGGTTACAGATATATAGAAACATTGGGGTAACAGTCACCCCGCTATAGTTCCAGGGGTACCCAGGGCACAAATAAGCACCCAAATCCCCCCCTAACTGGCCTTCAGGCTGGGCCCCCTTAGCCCATAACAAGGTTACAGATATATAGAAACATTGGGGTAACAGTCACCCCGCTATAGTTCCAGGGGTACCCAGGGCACAAATAAGCACTCACCCCAAATCCCCCCCTAACTGGCCTTCAGGCTGGGCCCCCTTAGCCCATAACAAGGTTACAGATATATAGAAACATTGGGGTAACAGTCACCCCGCTATAGTTCCAGGGGTACCCAGGGCACAAATAAGCACTCACCATAGACCAATAAGGTCTGTTCAGGAGGTTGTGGGGTCAGAAGACTCCGCTCAGGAGAAAGTGGCCCCATTATATCCGGCAATCATAGACCACCATCAAGAGATGTTGGTTGTAGATAGTTTCACTCGAGTGAATGGTGAGGTTGGCCATGAAGATATTCCCAGGGCAGAACCCTGTATGGGGAATGGCTGTATCTATAATAAGGATATGGACATCACTGCAATAGATGTCTATGTTTGAGAAGAAGATGGGTTGCTTTGCCCGATTTGTCAAAAGTGCCACCAGAAAAAAGGATAAGAATGGAAAATCCATGAACAGGAACATTTTCTCAAATCTCCCATCCTGTTTCCGATGCCAGTCAGTAGAACCTGATGATCTCTAAAGGCAGCAGACATTACCGGCGTGGGATCTACTTGATCAATGTTAACCCTTCAGATCCAAATCCAGATACAAATATTTCTAGTTTTCTAAAATGAAGAGAACTTCTCCTTCTTCTACCATTAGAAAGGAAGATCTTCAAAAGTCCTCCAGCATAATGCTTCTACTACCAAAATGAACTGAAATGGACAGAACATCTCCCTCAGTTCCCATCGGAATGGATACTTGATAGAACAAGTTCTGAATGAAGATACAACTACTGGTGACCGACCAAAGATGAAGCAATAGATCATGTTCTTCCATGTAGGGTCGGACTTGGAGGTGCAGGGCCCACCAGGGCTGCTGCCTCAGGGGCCCCCACCATCCATGGGGCTTGGGGGGAGCGTCCAGCGGGGATCGGGTCAAGGCCACCGGGGCCCAGTCCAACCCTGCCTCCATGTTGGATTCCTTTTCTGGTTCAATTTTGTATATGAACCTGAAAAGGTGGGAGGCCTATCAGGTGCCTAGAGGGCATTGGAAGGTGCAGCAGTACGGAATGTAGACTATAGGGGTAGTAGGGTGTCACTGGGGCAGGTCAGGGGGCTTTTTCTGGTATAACAGGGTGTCACTGGGGCAGGTCAGGGTGTGGTCAAGAGTGAATTAATTAGATGAGCTTCAAGGCTGGAACTAGGGGTAGGCACAATGGGCAATTCGTAGGGTGCAATGGTGAAGGGGCACTGGGTACTTACCTCTTCTGGCCACCTACCCCTAGTTCATGGTGATGGTTCTCTTGAGGGTGCGATGCCTTGGGCCAACATTCTACTTAGAAGACACAATCCAGTGGGTTAAGAAGTAATGAGGTAAAGTAACGCCCTTCCAACTCAGTATTATGGGGTCCCATGGTTTCTGATGGCACCTATGGGTGACTACGGCCCAGATTAAATGAAATTGAGGGACAATGAGGGGCTTTTGGGGCTCATACGAGCAAGAAATCATGAAAGCGGCATTATAGTTGTTTGTGTTGATAGTGTTGTTTTTGTTTGTTTGTTTATTGGTCTCTTCCTCTGGATCGTTAGTGCCAAACGGCCGCAGGAAAAGGTTGAACCAATTAACCAACCGACGGCTCCGTGAAGCTGGATGTTGGGCGGCAGAGTGTAAATACGACCCACTGACCCATGAATGTGCCCCAATGAGCAGCGACGGCGCCGGGAAAACTTCACATTCCTCCTGTTTAACGAGTGCGGAGAATTAACGACCCCCCCCCTCGTCAGGCTGCACCCAAGTGGCATTAATTAGAGCAAGTTAATTCCACATTATCTCGTGCCCCGTTGGCAGCCGAGGGGAACACGACATCTTGCAATTTGCCGTCTATAAGTCTAACGGGCAGAGATGAGGAACGCGCGGGCGCGCGGGGGGGGGTAATCCCGCCGCTAATTACAATTTGCATGAACTGGAAAGAACTTTCATAGAATCCAACGATGATCAGGAACAACTGCTAATTAGGGTCGTAATAGTGAGAACTGACAGTTGGAGTTGGCGAAGGGGCCGAGTATTTCCTTCCGCTGAATTTCCCCTTTAGCCCCCGGTGCGACTGCTGATGAGCGAATCTGCCCCGTTTCGCTCTGCCATAAAATTCATGAAACGGCAAAAAATTCCGAAATGCATTTGTTGCGTGATTTTTTTTTAATTTTTTGTTGCCCACGCTTTTTTTTGATGCATCCACGCCCAATATGACACGACCACACCCTTTTTTACTCGACCGCGCCCTTTTTTGATGCGCGACAAAAAAATATTCTGCGCGACTAATTTTTCCCCTGCAAATTTTCACCGAAGTTTCGCAAAACAATTTGCCCATGGTGAAATGCGGAAATTCCCTGTGAATCCTATAAAAATACGCTCATCACTACTGTTCAACTTTTTTTTTAAGTGTGAAACTTTTTTTTTATGCGTGCAACTTTTTTTACATGTGCAACTTTTTTTTTACATGTGCAACTTTTTTTTACATGTGCAACTTTTTTTTTACGTGTGCAACTTTTTTTTTTACGTGTGCAACTTTTTTTTAACGTGTGTAACTTTTTTTTTTACGTGTGAAACTTTTTTTTTACGTGTGAAAATTTTTTTTTTTACGTGTGAAACTTTTTCTTTACGCGTGAAACTTTTTTTTTTACGTGTGAAACTTTTTTTTTACGTGTGAAAATTTTTTTTTTTACGTGTGAAACTTTTTTTTTTACGTGTGAAACTTTTTTTTTACGTGTGAAACTTTTTTTTTTACGTGTGAAACTTTTTTTTACGTGTGAAACTTTTTTTAAGTGTGGAACTTTTTTTTAATGTGTGGAACTTTTTTTTACGTGTGCAACTTTTTTTTTTACGTGTGCAACTTTTTTTAACGTGTGTAACTTTTTTTTTTACGTGTGAAACTTTTTTTTACGTGTGAAACTTTTTTTAAGTGTGGAACTTTTTTTTAATGTGTGGAACTTTTTTTTTACGTGTGCAACTTTTTTTTACGTGTGAAACTTTTTTTTTACGTGTGAAACTTTTTTTTACGTGTGAAACTTTTTTTAAGTGTGGAACTTTTTTTTAATGTGTGGAACTTTTTTTTTACGTGTGCAACTTTTTTTACGTGTGAAACTTTTTTTTTTACGTGTGCAACTTTTTTTTAACGTGTGTAACTTTTTTTTTTACGTGTGAAACTTTTTTTTACGTGTGAAACTTTTTTTAAGTGTGGAACTTTTTTTTAATGTGTGGAACTTTTTTTTTACGTGTGCAACTTTTTTTTTACGTGTGCAACTTTTTTTTAACGTGTGTAACTTTTTTTTTTACGTGTGAAACTTTTTTTTTACGTGTGAAAATTTTTTTTTTACGTGTGAAACTTTTTTTTTACGTGTGAAACTTTTATTTTTACGCGTGAAACTTTTTTTTTTACGTGTGAAACTTTTTTTTTACGTGTGAAAATTTTTTTTTTTACGTGTGAAACTTTTTTTTTTACGTGTGAAACTTTTTTTTTACGTGTGAAACTTTTTTTTTTACGTGTGAAACTTTTTTTTACGTGTGAAACTTTTTTAAGTGTGGAACTTTTTTTAATGTGTGGAACTTTTTTTAAGTGTGGAACTTTTTTTTTACATATGACACTTTTTTTTTTACATGTTTAACTTTTTTGCCGCAACCCCGAAGAATCTAACTCAGCAGTCACAACCTAAGAGACCCTCAACCCCGGTCTGCAGATCTGGAAGAGGTGCCCCCTGCAGAACGTAACGGGCCCAGGGTCGGACTACAGGTGTGGGGCCCACCGGGGCTGCCGCCCCAGGGGCCCCGCACCCCCCAAGGTGCCTCCTCCAGTCGCGTCCCCCGCAGGGGCCCCTGTCAGCCGTCCTCCTCTGAACATGTATGTGAAACGCGTCAGGGGAGGACATCGGAGGCCAGAGGAAGCAGCAATAGGATCGTGTCTGGGCTGCTGGGGCCCTCCGGGTATTTTCCCGTTGTCACGGCGCCCCAGTTTAACCCTGCATGGGCCTTGGACTTACAGTAATTAAATACAATAATTAAAACCACAATTATTGGAAACGTTGAACAGACAGAGAATTCATTCAATATCTTTACTGAAATCCCAATTTTTGTTTTTTGCTGACATTTACAGCACAAACGCCTCAGCGTTCCCTGAACTGCAACTCCCTGTCCGTAAATTTACCCCGAGCCGGGGGGGGGGGGGGGGGTCCTACCGGGAATATAGAAATATATTATTGTCCAATCACAAATGGGTCGGCCACCCACAAACCACAAGGTGCTTCAAACTGGACACAACAGATATGGTCCCTGGCAACAAAGGGGCCTTAAAGGGGCGGTTCACCTTTAAAGGGGATGTTCACCTTCATCTTCACTTTTAGTATGATGCAGATTGCATTTGGTCGTCATTATTTGTAGTCTTTTTTAATTATTTAGCATTTTATGTAGCAGCTCTCCAGTTTGGAATTGGTTGCTAGGGTCGAAATTAACCTAGCAACCAGGCTTGTGAATGAGAGACCGGAATATGAATGGGAGAGGGGCTGAATAGAAAGATAAGGAATTAAAAGTAATAAAACTGGAGCCTCACAGAGCAATAGGGTTTGGCTGCCGGGGTCAGTGACCCCCATTTGAAAGCTGCAAAGAGTCAGAAGAAGAAGGGAAATAATTCAAAAACTATAATATATAAATAATGAAGACCAATTGAAAAGTTGTTTAGAATTGGCCATTCTGTAATATAAATCTGATTTGTCAATCAGTTTGCAGGGTGGTTGTTAGGGTCCAAACTACCTTAGCAACCAGGGTGGTTTGGATGAGAGACTGGTATATGAATAGGGGAGGGGCTGAATAGAAAGATAAGGAATAAAAAGTAACAATAACAATAAAACTGGAGCCTCACAGAGCAATAGGGTTTGGCTGCCGGGGTCAGTGACCCCCATTTGAAAGCTGCAAAGAGTCAGAAGAAGTTCAAAAAACAAAAAATGGAAACCAGTTGAACTTTTGCTCAAATAAGCCATAGATTAAAGGTGAACCACTACCTGGTTGCTATGGTAAATAAGACCCTAGCAACCACATAGCTGCTTAAATACCAAATGGAGAGCCGCTGAACAAAAAGCGAAGTAACTGAAAAACGACCAAATGCAACTTGTCTCAGAATATCATTGTCTACATCATATTAAAAGTTAATTTGAAGGTGAACTTCCCCTTTAAATGTATATAATCTCTACAGCAAAACCTTCAGACTCCTGGAGCTTAAAAGCCGAAGGTTTTGATTGGATTTGGCTGAATATTACGGATTTGGCCAATGCTGAGTCCGACAGACAGTCCTGGATCCACATGAATCCCAAAATCACTGACCCGGGGGGATTTCCCGGGAATCACGCGCGGCGCAGATATTGATATTCCGCCCGTTTGCCGCCGTTTGCGTGAGATTTTATTCATTTATTCAATCTGCCGCTCTGCAGTTTGGCACGGAAATTACTATCTGATTGCCAAGGTCGCCCAATCTAGCAACCAGGCGCGGGTGTTACCGACAGATCAGAGGGAGAGAGATAAGTCATTAAAGCAAAATAAACACAAGAAAGGGGGGGCTCCCCCACCCCCCGAGTTCGTTAGCGCCAACATTAACGAGTGCAACCTGCACAGAAACCGACAAAAAGTGTTTTGTGATGAATTTTCTCCATAAGCAGTATCAGTATAACTGGGGCAGCGGGATGATACATTGGGCAGTATCAGTATAACTGGGGCAGCGGGATGATACATTGGGCAGTATCAGTATAACTGGGGCAGGGGGATGATACATTGGGCAGTATCAGTATAACTGGGGCAGGGGGAGGATACATTGGGCAGTATCAGTATAACTGGGGCAGCGGGATGATACATTGGGCAGTATCAGTATAACTGGGGCAGGGGGAGGATACATTGGGCAGTATCAGTATAACTGGGGCAGCGGGATGATACATTGGGCAGTATCAGTATAACTGGGGCAGGGGGAGGATACATTGGGCAGTATCAGTATAACTGGGGCAGGGGGAGGATACATTGGGCAGTATCAGTATAACTGGGGCAGAGGGATGATACATTGGGCAGTATCAGTATAACTGGGGCAGCGGGATGATACATTGGGCAGTATCAGTATAACTGGGGCAGGGGGATGATACATTGGGCAGTATCAGTATAACTGGGGCAGAGGGATGATACATTGGGCAGTATCAGTATAACTGGGGCAGAGGGATGATACATTGGGCAGTATCAGTATAACTGGGGCAGGGGGATGATACATTGGGCAGTATCAGTATAACTGGGGCAGGGGGATGATACATTGGGCAGTATCAGTATAACTGGGGCAGGGGGATGATACATTGGGCAGTATCAGTATAACTGGGGCAGAGGGATGATACATTGGGCAGTATAACTGGGGCAGGGGGATGATACATTGGGCAGTATCAGTATAACTGGGGCAGGGGGATGATACATTGGGCAGTATCAGTATAACTGGGGCAGAGGGAGGATACATTGGGCAGTATCAGTATAACTGGGGCAGAGGGAGGATACATTGGGCAGTATCAGTATAACTGGGGCAGGGGGAGGATACATTGGGCAGTATCAGTATAACTGGGGCAGCGGGATGATACATTGGGCAGTATCAGTATAACTGGGGCAGAGGGATGATACATTGGGCAGTATCAGTATAACTGGGGCAGGGGGATGATACATTGGGCAGTATCAGTATAACTGGGGCAGCGGGATGATACATTGGGCAGTATCAGTATAACTGGGGCAGCGGGATGATACATTGGGCAGTATCAGTATAACTGGGGCAGGGGGAGGATACATTGGGCAGTATCAGTATAACTGGGGCAGGGGGAGGATACATTGGGCAGTATCAGTATAACTGGGGCAGGGGGAGGATACATTGGGCAGTATCAGTATAACTGGGGCAGCGGGATGATACATTGGGCAGTATCAGTAATGGAACTGGGGCAGGGGGAGATACATTGGGCAGTATCAGTATAACTGGGGCAGGGGGAGGATACATTGGGCAGTATCAGTATAACTGGGGCAGCGGGATGATACATTGGGCAGTATCAGTATAACTGGGGCAGGGGGATGATACATTGGGCAGTATCAGTATAACTGGGGCAGAGGGATGATACATTGGGCAGTATCAGTATAACTGGGGCAGAGGGATGATACATTGGGCAGTATCAGTATAACTGGGGCAGCGGGATGATACATTGGGCAGTATCAGTATAACTGGGGCAGAGGGATGATACATTGGGGCAGGTAATCAGTATAAACTGGGGCAGGGGGATGATACATTGGGCAGTATCAGTATAACTGGGGCAGGGGGATGATACTTGGGCAGTATCAGTATAACTGGGGCAGGGGGAGGATACATTGGGCAGTATCAGTATAACTGGGGCAGGGGGAGGATACATTGGGCAGTATCAGTATAACTGGGGCAGGGGGATGATACATTGGGCAGTATCAGTATAACTGGGGCAGGGGGAGGATACATTGGGCAGTATCAGTATAACTGATAGAGATAGAGAACTGGCTGAAGGATAGAGTACAAAGAGTGGTTGTAAATGGAACATTTTCTAATTGGACCAGTGTGGTTAGTGGGTACCGCAAGGGTCAGTCTTTGGGCCTTTGCTTTTTAACTTGTTTATTAATGCCCTGGAGGGGGGCATAGACAGTACTGTTTCTATTTTTGCTGATGACACTAAATTGTGCAAAACTATAAGTTCCATGCAGGATGCTGCCGCTTTGCAGAGCGATTTGACAAAATTGGAAAACTGGGCAGCAAACTGGAAAATGAGGTTCAATGTTGATAAGTGCAAAGTTATGCACTTTGGTAGGAATAATATAAACGCAAACTATCTACTGAATGGGAGTGTGTTGGGGGGATCCTTAATGGAGAAGGATCTAGGGGTTTTTTGTTGATAGCAAATTGTCTAATTCCAGGCAGTGTCATTCTGTGGCTACTAAAGCAAATAAAGTGCTGTCTTGTATAAACAGGGCATTGACTCAAGGGATGAGAACATAATTTTGCCCCTTTATAGGTCCCTGGTAAGGCCTCACCTTGAGTATGGGGGGCAGTAACAGTGAGTATGGGGGGGCAGTAACAGTGAGTATGGGGGGCAGTAACAGTGAGTATGGGGGGGGCAGTAACAGTGAGTATGGGGGGCAGTTTTGGGCTCCAGTCCTTAAGAAGGATATTAATGAGCTGGAGAGAGTGCAGAGACTGCAACTAAACTGGTAAAGGGGATGGAAGATTTAAGCTATGAGGTGAGACTGTCGAGGTTGGGGTTGTTTTCTCTGGAAAAGAGGCGCTTGCGAGGGGACATGATTACTCTGTACAAGTACATTAGAGGGGATTATAGGCAGTTGGGGGATGTTCTTTTTTCCCATAAAAACAATCAGCGCACCAGAGGTCACCCCTTTAGATTAGAGGAAAGGAGTTTCCATTTGAAGCAGCGTAGGGGGTTCCTCACGGTGAGGGCAGTGAGGGGGTTGGGGAATGCCCTGCCGGGGGATGTTGGGTAGGGGGTTCCTCACGGTGAGGGCAGTGAGGGGGTTGGGGAATGCCCTGCCGGGGGATGTTGGGTAGGGGGTTCCTCACGGTGAGGGCAGTGAGGGGGTTGGGGAATGCCCTGCCGGGGGATGTTGGGTAGGGGGTTCCTCACGGTGAGGGCAGTGAGGGGGTTGGGGAATGCCCTGCCGGGGGATGTTGGGTAGGGGGTTCCTCACGGTGAGGGCAGTGAGGGGTTGGGGAATGCCCTGCCGGGGGATGTTGGGTAGGGGGTTCCTCACGGTGAGGGCAGTGAGGGGGTTGGGGAATGCCCTGCCGGGGGATGTTGGGTAGGGGGTTCCTCACGGTGAGGGCAGTGAGGGGGTTGGGGAATGCCCTGCCGGGGGATGTTGGGTAGGGGGTTCCTCACGGTGAGGGCAGTGAGGGGGTTGGGGAATGCCCTTCCTAGTGATGTGGTAATGGCAGATTCTGTTAATGCCTTTAAGACAGGGGGCTCAAACTCAATTTACCTGGGGGCCGCAGGAGGCAAAGTCAGGATGAGGCTGGGCCGCATAAGGGATTTCACAAAAAATTGGCTTTCAAGGGATAATGCAAGGCACGGCGGGTGGGAGCTGCTGATTGCGGAAATGACGTTATGCCATCATAACAGTTATTATGGGAAGACGTTCTGTGTGCACAATTAGCTCCTTAGCAGCTAATTGTGCACACAGAACGTCTTCCCATAATAACTGTTATGATGGCATAACGTCATTTCCGCAATCAGCAGCTCCCGCCCGCCGTGCCTTGCATTATCCCTTGAATCGCAATAAAAATTGCGATCCATTCATTGCTTTTGAGAAGGTGTTGGTGCGGGCCACAAAATATTGTACCGAGGGCCGCAAATGGCCCGCGGGCCGCAAGTTTGAGACCCCTGCTTTAAGAGGGGCCTGGATGAGTTCTTGATCAATCAGAATATCCAAGGCTATTGTGATACTAATACCTACAGTTAGTACTAGTGGTTGTATTTATAGTGTATGTATGTGAGTGTATAGATTGGTAGGTGTGGGTTAGGTGTGCTGGGTTTACTTGGATGGGTTGAACTTGATGGACACTGGTCTTTTTTCAACCCTATGTAACTATGTAACTATGTAACTATGTAACTGGGGCAGAGGGATGATACATTGGGCAGTATCAGTATAACTGGGGCAGCGGGATGATACATTGGGCAGTATCAGTATAACTGGGGCAGGGGGATGATACATTGGGCAGTATCAGTATAACTGGGGCAGGGGGATGATACATTGGGCAGTATCAGTATAACTGGGGCAGGGGGATGATACATTGGGCAGTATCAGTATAACTGGGGCAGGGGGATGATACATTGGGCAGTATCAGTATAACTGGGGCAGAGGGATGATACATTGGGCAGTATCAGTATAACTGGGGCAGCCGGATGATACATTGGGCAGTATCAGTATAACTGGGGCAGGGGGATGATACATTGGGCAGTATCAGTATAACTGGGGCAGAGGGATGGTACATTGGGCAGTATCAGTATAACTGGGGCAGCGGGATGATACATTGGGCAGTATCAGTATAACTGGGGCAGAGGGATGATACATTGGGCAGTATCAGTATAACTGGGGCAGAGGGATGGTACATTGGGCAGTATCAGTATAACTGATGATACATTGGGCAGTACCAGTAGAGCAGGGGCAGAGGGATGATACATTGGGCAGTACCAGTAGAGCCGGGGCAGAGGGATGATACATTGGGCAGTACCAGTAGAGCCGGGGCAGAGGGATGATACATTGGGCAGTACCAGTAGAGCCGGGGCAGAGGGATGATACATTGGGCAGTACCAGTAGAGCCGGGGCAGAGGGATGATACATTGGGCAGTACCAGTAGAGCCGGGGCAGAGGGATGATACATTGGGCAGTACCAGTAGAGCCGGGGCAGAGGGATGATACATTGGGCAGTACCAGTAGAGGCCGGGGCAGAGGGATGATACATTGGGGCAGTACCAGTAGAGCAGGGGCAGAGGGATGATACATTGGGCAGTACCAGTAGAGCCGGGGCAGAGGGATGATACATTGGGCAGTACCAGTAGAGCCGGGGCAGAGGGATGATACATTGGGCAGTACCAGTAGAGCCGGGGCAGAGGGATGATACATTGGGCAGTACCAGTAGAGCCGGGGCAGATGACTATTGTTTATTACCCCCCCCCAAACCCCAGGACTCACTGCCCAAGGCGCGGGCAGATTACAAGCCGTGAGAGAACCTTTCTTATCGCTGTGATAATTGTTCCATCAAACAATATCTACTGACCTTGCAGAAAGGCAGAATGTAAAGCTCAGCAGATCCGACAGCTCCCAGGACCTTCAGTTGTTCCGCAGAACATTGATATAGATATAAATACATTGCCTTCTGGTGGGGGCAGAAATATAGATCTTATCTACTAACGTGGATTAGCATATAGATAGGCGCGGCATCGCAGGTCACGTGACCTTCCGAGGAGAAAATGCAGTATCAGTCCCATCCGTCTGTCTGTTTGTCTATCTATCTATCTATTCTTTATCTATCTATCCCTCTATTCTCTATCTATCTATCAGTCTATCTATCTATCTATCTATCTATCTATCAGTCTATCTATCTATCTATCTATCCATCTATTCTCTATCTATCTATCTATCTATCATCAATCTATCTATCTACAGTATCTATCTATCTATCTATCTATCTATCTATCTATCTATCCATCTATTATCTATCTATCCATCTATTCTCTATCTATCTATCTATCTATCTATCTATCTATCATCAATCTATCTATCTACAGTATCTATCTATCTATCATCAATCTATCTATCTGTCTATCTATCTATCTATCTATCTATCATCTATCTATCTATCTATATATCTATATATCATCTATCTATCTATCTATCATCTATCTATCTATCTATCTATCTATCTATCTATCATCTATCTATCTATCTATCTATGTATCTATCTATCTATCTATCATCTATCTATCTATCTATCTATCTATCTATCTATCTATCATCTATCTATCTATCTATCTATCTATCTATCTATCTATCTATCATCTATCTATCTATCTATCTGTCTATCTATCTATCTATCTATCTATCTATCATCTATCTATCTATCTATCTATCATCTATCTATCTATCTATCTATCTATCTATCTATCATCTATCTATCTATCTATCTATCTATCTATCTATCTATCTATGTATCTATCTATCTATCATCTATCTATCATCTATCTATCTATCTATCTATCTATCTATCTATCTATCATCTATCTATCTATCTATCTATCTATCTATCATCTATCTATCTATCATCTATCTATCTATCTATCTATCTATCTATCTATCTATCATCTATCTATCTATCATCAATCTATCTATCTGTCTATCTATCTATCTATCTATCTATCATCTATCTATCTATCTATATATCTATATATCATCTATCTATCTATCTATCATCTATCTATCTATCTATCTATCTATCTATCATCTATCTATCTATCTATCTATGTATCTATCTATCTATCTATCATCTATCTATCTATCTATCTATCTATCTATCATCTATCTATCTATCTATCTATCTATCATCTATCTATCTATCTATCTATCTGTCTATCTATCTATCTATCTATCTATCTATCTATCTATCATCTATCTATCTATCTATCTATCTATCATCTATCTATCTATCTATCTATCTATCTATCTATCATCTATCTATCTATCTATCTATCTATCTATCTATCTATCTATCTATCTATGTATCTATCTATCTATCATCTATCTATCATCTATCTATCTATCTATCTATCTATCTATCTATCATCTATCTATCTATCTATCTATCTATCTATCATCTATCTATCTATCATCTATCTATCTATCTATCTATCTATCTATCTATCTATCACCTATCTATCTATCTATCTATCTATCTATCATCTATCTATCTATCTATCTATCTATCTATCTATCATCTATCTATCTATCACCTATCTATCTATCTATCTATCTATCTATCTATCTATCTATGTCTATCTATCTGTTTATCTCTTCCTATTAATCATTTTTGATCTCACAACAAAACACCCCCAAACAGACTGTATAGTAGTTTATTTGGCAATAGATTTAAACCTTAATCTTTATGATTAATTTATTAAATTCTTACAATGAATCTGTATGAAACACTGTAGCCGTATATATATATATTATAGCCCCCCCCCCCCCCCCCCCCCCCCGCAGTTACATTATAGGCCCCTATATCTCATTGCCCTGTTGGTATAGAGAGGAGAATCTGCAGCCCCCAGAACTGATGAAGGCGCCGCTACATTAATCAGATTATTATGGATATAACAGGGGTTCAGACTTCTGAAGTCATTAGGGATATTATTCTCCAGTAATGATGTCAGAGGTGAGCCGTGCAACGTGACTCCCTCCCTATAGCGCAGCGTTCCCTTAATATCCGGGTCACACCGCTCATTTATCCATAATAATAAGGAATTAGATCCAATTACTCTGCATAGTGATGAGTTTCTATTATTTGCCTGTAGGAGGGTTACACACAGCAACAGTAGCACCGTATCCCTGTGTATTCTGATATTCTATAGCGACAGGGGAAATAGGGGTTGGTAGCACTAGGTAGGTACCTAATATATAGGGGCAGAGACAGGGGAAAGTGTTGGAAGGGTTACTGCCTGCTCTGCTCTCATTTCCCTACAGAAATAGGGGTTGGTAGCACTAGGTAGGTACCTAATATATAGGGACAGAGACAGGGGAAAGTGTTGGAAGGGTTACTGCCTGCTCTGCTCTCATTTCCCTACAGAAATAGGGGTTGGTAGCACTAGGTAGGTACCTAATATATAGGGGCAGAGACAGGGGAAAGTGTTGGAAGGGTTACTGCCTGCCCTGCTCTCATTTCCCTACAGAAATAGGGGTTGGCAGCACTAGGTAGGTACCTAATATATAGGGGCAGAGACAGGGGAAAGTGTTGGAAGGGTTACTGCCTGCCCTGCTCTCATTTCCCTACAGAAATAGGGGTTGGTAGCACTAGGTAGGTACCTAATATATAGGGGCAGAGACAGGGGAAAGTGTTGGAAGGGTTACTGCCTGCCCTGCTCTCATTTCCCTACAGAAATAGGGGTTGGTAGCACTAGGTAGGTACCTAATATATAGGGGCAGAGACAGGGGAAAGTGTTGGAAGGGTTACTGCCTGCCCTGCTCTCATTTCCCTACAGAAATAGGGGTTGGTAGCACTAGGTAGGTACCTAATATATAGAGGCAGAGACAGGGGAAAGTGTTGGAAGGGTTACTGCCTGCCCTGCTCTCATTTCCCTACAGAAATAGGGGTTGGTAGCACTAGGTAGGTACCTAATATATAGGGGCAGAGACAGGGGAAAGTGTTGGAAGGGTTACTGCCTGCCCTGCTCTCATTTCCCTACAGAAATAGGGGTTGGTAGCACTAGGTAGGTACCTAATATATAGGGGCAGAGACAGGGGAAAGTGTTGGAAGGGTTACTGCCTGCCCTGCTCTCATTTCCCTACAGAAATAGGGGTTGGTAGCACTAGGTAGGTACCTAATATATAGGGGCAGAGACAGGGGAAAGTGTTGGAAGGGTTACTGCCTGCCCTGCTCTCATTTCCCTACAGAAATAGGGGTTGGTAGCACTAGGTAGGTACCTAATATATAGGGGCAGAGACAGGGGAAAGTGTTGGAAGGGTTACTGCCTGCCCTGCTCTCATTTCCCTACAGAAATAGGGGTTGGTAGCACTAGGTAGGTACCTAAGCTGTTAGAGGAAGATGCAGAGAGATAGCTAAATGCAGTGAATGTGAGGTTCAGGAATGGGACTGGGAACATAGAATGAATGAGGCTGTTGGTTGCCGGGGGCTCGGTGCCAGGGCTGGAGACTGATATCAGAGATGCGTTTGGCTCAGGTCACTGAATTCAACGTTAGTCGCTGCAGAGATTTTTGAGAAATATGAAAACTTTTTGGCAAAATGTAACAAACAAATGTCAGTTCCGACTCCGGAGAATATTTCCATTTTCTGGCTGCCGATCCAAACACAAATATAAAGCGAGGGCAGACGAGCGGTGGAGCTGCCAAGCCGGACTCTGGGCATCTGGACAGAACGACACGGTTCTAGTTGGATTCTCTCACAGCAGCAAATGCCAAGAGTCCAAGTGAGAATATTAAAATAAATATCTGACAAGCGTAAGTTCTCCAGATGGCGCCGGTTCAGAGGGCGAGAATGGCGCGGAGAGTTGGCAGGAAAGCTCGAGTTAACTTTAAAAGTCCGACCGTAATTGACTCGATTGTTTGATTTCTTCTCAACAGTGATCAGTTCTCTGCCCTTCCCCCTACAGGTTGTCCGGCCTACAGACCAGTCTCACCAACCTCTTCTTCAACTCCATCCAGCCAACCCTTGAACTGGCATCAGTCAACTCTATCTACGAGCTTGCCTCCGATCCCATTGGCCCATTTGGCTCATACTCAACTCTTCACTGCTCTTCCCATGATGTTCATATGACTTCCCTAGAGTTGCCCCAACCATTGGTCTCTTCATCAGTGATCACCAAGGATTTTGACCCCCACAGAGATGCAAGTCTAAAGGCTAGAGATTTGGGTCAGAGGTCTAAGAAAAAGTACTGACCATCTAGATAGGATACTTCCATACCTCTCCATACAGACTGGGTTTCTATATTGTTCTCTCCCTATATGAGATCCATTTACTGACCCACTGACCAAGGACCAAGCATACAATGCCCACCTCCCATCCGTAACCCTTTCCAAGACCCAACCTTTATGGGGTTATCTAATAAAAGGCACAGGAACTTTGCCCAGGAGCAGTAACCCAAACCAACCAATAAGCAGGAAGCATTTACTGGTCACTGGTTAAAAGCAAACACCTTATTGGTTGTTATGGGTTACTACTCCTGGGCAAACCTAGTGCCTTTTTTTACATATGGGGGTACAAGGAGATAATGGCCCAGATAGAGAAGGAACATGAGGTTCTCCCAGTGACATCCTATAGAATGACCCTATGCATGGACTCCATGAAATGGACAAGGGGACCTATAAAATATAAGCAGTAGGCTTTAGTTGTACTGTAAACGGCAGCAACAATGGATAGTAAGTGGCCATATAATAAAGGGCCCCAAGGAGGGTCCTGAAATTTTCTGATTTTCTTTATGTCACTGCCTAGTAAATGTGACCAGGAGTACTCGGTCACCAGGGAATGGGAGGGATGAGGCCAGACCTGATGGCTGCCAAGCCTGCTCAACCTATACACCTCTTCTGATCAGGGGAAGGAGGGCCATCTCTGGGAGGGTGAAGTTGGCCATCTCTGGGAGGGTGTGGTTGGCCATCTCTGGGAGGGTGAGGTTGGCCATCTCTGGGAAGGTGTGGTTGGCCATCTCTGGGAGGGTGAGGTTGGCCATTTCTGGGAGGGTATGGTTGGCCATCTTTGGAAGGGTGTGGTTGACCATCTTTGGGAGGGTGAGGTTGTCCATCTCTGGGAGGGTGAGGTTGTCCATCTCTGGGAGGGTGAGATTGACCATCTCTGGAAAGGTTTGGTTGGCCATATCTGGGAGGGTGTGGTTGACCATCTTTGGGAGGGTGTGGTTGGCCATATCTGGGAGGGTGTGGTTGACCATCTTTGGGAGGGTGTGGTTGGCCATATCTGGGAGGGTGTGGTTGGCCATCTTTGGGAGGGTGTGGTTGACCATCTTTGGGAGGGTGTGGTTGACCATCTTTGGGAGGGTGTGGTTGGTGGTGGTTGACCATACCTGTTGGGAGGGTGTGGTTGACCCATCTTTGGGAGGGTGTTGGTTTGACCATTCTTTGGGAGGGTGTGGTTGGCCATATCTGGGAGGGTGTGGTCTTGACCATCTTATGGAGGGTGGGTGGTTGACCATCTTTGGCGAGGGTGTGGTTGGGCCATATCTGGGAGGCGGTTGTGGTTTGACCATCTTTGGGGAGGGTGGTGGTTGGGCCAAATCTGAGGAGGGTGTGTGTTGGCCATCTTTGGGGAGCGTGTGGTTGACCATACTTTGGGAGGCTGTGTGGTTTGACCATCTTATGGGAGGGTGTGGTTTTGGCCCATACTGGGGAGGGTTGGTGGTTGACCATCTGTGGGAGGGTGTGGTTGACCATCTTTGGGAGGGTGTGGTTGACCATATCTGGGAGGGTGTGGTTGGGATGGTGGGAGGGATCCTGTGACATAAAACAAAGTATTTACGTTGCTGCACTTTTGCAGGTCACCGCCTACAGGTTGGTTCTACCCTGCCCCCCCACACACCCCCCAACCCCCACACTTGAAATCGGTTAAACAAGGACTCGAAAAACAAAATAAAAACCATATCTGGTTGATTCAAAAATCCTCCATTCTGCACTGAAACCTCCGGAGAATCCAAACAGCCCACGGAACATTCCTGCACTCACAATTAATTTATCTTTTTTTTTTTGACACCTCCCCCCAAGGGGCAAAGTGTCTGCAGACAGGAATAATATCCCGGCCCTGGCACGTGCATCTATTGCCCCCGGGCTGGAAGCCTTCTCCCTGGGGCATCAAACTCACAGGATTTGGATCTCGGGGTCTTGTGGGAAAAACAAACTGTTTATGTAGATGTGAATCCTGCCGGGTCTCCCGGTTCCTTACTGGTTTGTCTGGGGGAGCAAATAACTTTATCCTTATGCATCAGCAATGAAACTGGGGGCCACAAATGTGCAGCAAATCTTCTGCTTCCTGCAAAGTATCTGAAATCCCAGAGAACTGCCTTGAAGTCTTGGGTCATAGATAGAAGTCTTGGGTCATAGATAGAACTCTTGGGTTATAGATAGAAGTCTTGGGTCATAGATAGAAGTCTTGGGTCATAGATAGAAGTCTTGAGTCATAGATAGAAGTCTTGGGTCATAGATAGAAGTCTTGGGTCATAGATAGAACTCTTGGGTTATAGATAGAAGTCTTGGGTCATAGATAGAAGTCTTGGGTCATAGATAGAAGTCTTGAGTCATAGATAGAAGTCTTGGGTCATAGATAGAAGTCTTGAGTCATAGATAGAAGTCTTGGGTCATAGACAGAACTCTTGAGTCATAGATAGAAGTATTAGGTCATAGATAGAAGTCTTGAGTCATAGATAGAAGTCTTGAGTCATAGATAGAAGTCTTGGGTCATAGATAGAAGCCTTGAGTCATAGATAAAAGTCTTGAGTCATAGATAGAACTCTTGGGTCATAGATAGAACTCTTGGGTCATAGATAGAACTCTTGGGTCATAGATAGAACTCTTGGGTCATAGATAGAACTCTTGGGTCACAGATAGAAGTCTTGGGTCATAGATAGAACTCTTGGGTCAAAGATAGAAGTCTTGGGTCATAGATAGAACTCTTGGGTCATAGATAGAAGTCTTGGGTCATAGATAGAAGTCTTGAGTCATAGATAGAACTCTTGGATCATAGATAGAAGTCTTGGGTCATAGATAGAAGTCGTGGGTCATAAATAGAAGTCTTGGGTCATAGATAGAAGTCGTGGGTCATAGATAGAAGTCTTGGGTCATAGATAGAAGTCTTGAGTCATAGATAGAAGTCTTGGGTCATAGATAGAAGCCTTGAGTCATAGATAAAAGTCTTGAGTCATAGATAGAACTCTTGGGTCATAGATAGAACTCTTGGGTCATAGATAGAACTCTTGGGTCATAGATAGAACTCTTGGGTCATAGATAGAACTCTTGGGTCACAGATAGAAGTCTTGGGTCACAGATAGAACTCTTGGGTCATAGATAGAAGTCTTGGGTCATAGATAGAAGTCTTGAGTCATAGATAGAACTCTTGAGTCATAGATAGAAGTCTTGGATCATAGATAGAAGTCGTGGGTCATAAATAGAAGTCTTGGGTCATAGATAGAAGTCTTGGGTCATAGATAGAAGTCTTGGGTCATAGATAGAAGTCTTGGGTCATAGATAGAAGTCTATGGAGCAAAGTGCCAAGGGGCACAACTCCTATAATGCCAATGGGGTTTTGTACAGCAGTACAGTTGGCGCCGGAGGTGGACTAAGGTGGCACTTAGAATCTCTAAGCTTGTGTGTGAATCAGAACCAGCTGGATGATGTGAGGCGATAGGGATTTTTTTTTAGGACTGAGCCCAATCCATTCCCGGGTTTTGTCCCAATGTTCATTTGGGGATGAGAATCGCCTGTATCTCAGTAGGTGAGACCGCTCCCCAGGGCTGAGACTGGTACCAGCACCTGCAGACAGCCTGGGTCCAATTGTAATCGCTCTGCTGCCATCTAGTGGGGAAGCAGCAAAAAATAAATGTTTTGGAAGCATGTAACATATTCAGTGTGTATATTTGTATTTATATAGTGAATAAAGTACCCCCTATTGTAACATATAGGGATATTATAAGCCCCCAAGGGGTTCCTTATAATATATAGTGAATAAAGTACCCCCTATTGTAACATATAGGGATATTATAAGCCCCTGAGGAGTTCCTTATAATATATAGTGAATAAAGTGCCTCCTATTGTAACATATAGGGATATTATAAGCCCCCGAGGAGTTCCTTATAATATATAGTGAATAAAGTGCCCCCTATTGTAACATATAGGGATATTATAAGCCCCCGAGGAGTTCCTTATAATATATAGTGAATAAAGTGCCCCCTATTGTAACATATAGGGATATTATAAGTCCCCGAGGAGTTCCTTATAATATATAGTGAATAAAGTGCCCCCTATTGTAACATATAGGGATATTATAAGCCCCCGAGGAGTTCCTTATAATATATAGTGAATAAAGTGCCCCCTATTGTAACATATAGGGATATTATAAGCCCCCGAGGAGTTCCTTATAATATATAGTGAATAAGTACCCCCTATTGTAACATATAGGGATATTATAAGTCCCCGAGGAGTTTCCTTATAATATATAGTGAATAAAGTGCCCCCTATTGTAACATATAGGGATATTATAAGCCCCCGAGGAGTTCCTTATAATATATAGTGAATAAAGTGCCCCCTATTGTAACATATAGGGATATTATAAGCCCCGAGGGGTTCCTTATAATATATAGTGAATAAAGTGCCCCCTATTGTAACATATAGGGATATTATAAGCCCCCGAGGAGTTCCTTATAATATATAGTGAATAAAGTGCCCCCTATTGTAACATATAGGGATATTATAAGCCCCCGAGGGGTTCCTTATAATATATAGTGAATAAAGTGCCCCCTATTGTAACATATAGGGATATTATAAGCCCCCGAGGGGTTCCTTATAATATATAGTGAATAAAGTGCCCCCTATTGTAACATATAGGGATATTATAAGCCCCTGAGGAGTTCCTTATAATATATAGTGAATAAAGTGCCCCCTGAAGGTAGTAGGTTTAATATACACTTGCTCAGTGGAGTGGGTCGGACAGATGGTGGGGGGGGGGTGTAAAGGCTACACTGGGGGTCCCTGAGGCAGTAGCCCCACTGCGCCCTGCACCCCCCCAGTCTGACCTTGATAAAATGTCATCAATACCCCCAGACCTCCTGTAGTACCTAATAAGAACCCAGGGCTGGATGTAAAAATTGAGCCCCCCCAGGCCGCACAGGTCCTGCTTTTGAACCCCAAACCCGACCCAGACCTGCAGAATACCCGGAGTACCCACCCCGATCCAGCACTTTATTCTATGCCCTTCCGATTTCTCCAGCTATTGCCGGACCCCCCCACCTCCCAAAGAAAGATTTGACCTCTTTGACCAACAGAAGGGCTTATTCTAACAAGCTGCCTATTAAGTGCCGGTTACACTTCCCCCCCTCAACCCCCAGCTCTCATTAGCAAGGACTCAGTGTGTCAGTGTAACCGAACTCATTATTTATGGGCTTCCCATTTCACTTAATAAGCAGAAATCCCTTTTATTTTATATTTTTTCATTAAAACAAATGACCTAATCATCTCGGGATCCAACAAACGACTTTCCAATGCAAATTACAAAAGTGCCGACACCAGCAGCGGCGGCGGCGAGAATCTGTTCCCCAGTATTTCCCGGTTCTGGATCAGCTAATAACGGAAAAATGAAGCCAAATCAATTTTTATTAATCATTAGCAGATAGCGAATGGCTGCAGGCGGCGCAGTTAATCCCGAGACGTAATTATAGTTCAACTTCTACGTATCAGCACTTTCCTCCCTCTGATGTTTAATAGGTGATGTCTGTTCCGGGGAATTGAGAGATTCGCGCCCCGAGAGCCGCGCAGATAATGTCAGAGTTAAATGGAAATTATATTTATATATATATATATAGGGGCGCAGGTGGGGGCTCACTGATAGCGCTATGTACATCTATACGCGGCCCCTCCCTCGGGATATAAATTAAATATCATTTATTTATGTATATATCGACACCGATTTATCATTCATATCAGGCCCTGATCATACCCGAACCCTTCCATTCCCTTTATCAGCTCAGTCTCTTTTCTCTCTGTACTCTGTACTCATTACTGCCCCCCCCTTATATATTTATATATAGTGACCCCCCCCTTAACTGCCCCTTCCCCAGTGTAACCAATCCCAACTGGGCCAGCCTTTCCCCATAACTGAGCCCATTCCCTTTATCAGCTTAGTCGCTCTTCCCTGTACTTTCTCTATTTCATTACTGCCCCCCCCTTATATATTTATATATAGTGACCCCCCCTTAACTGCCCCTTCCCCAGTATAACCAATCCCAACTGGGCCAGCCTTTCCCCATAACTGAGCCCATTCCCTTTATCAGCTTAGTCGCTCTTCCCTGTACTTTCTCTATTTCATTACTGCCCCCCCTTATATATTTATATATAGTGACCCCCCCTTAACTGCCCCTTCCCCAGTGTAACCAATCCCAACTGGGCCAGCCTTTCCCCATAACTGAGCCCATTCCCTTTATCAGCTTAGTCGCTCTTCCCTGTACTTTCTCTATTTCATTACTGCCCCCCCTTATATATTTATATATAGTGACCCCCCCCTTAACTGCCCCCCCCCCCCAGTGTAACCAATCCCAACTGGGCCAGCCTTTCCCCATAACTGAGCCCATTCCCTTTATCAGCTTAGTCGCTCTTCCCTGTACTTTCTCTATTTCATTACTGCCCCCCCTTATATATTTATATATAGTGACCCCCCCTTAACTGCCCCCCCCCCCAGTGTAACCAATCCCAACTGGGCCAGCCTTTCCCCATAACTGAGCCCATTCCCTTTATCAGCTTAGTCGCTCTTCTCTGTACTTTCTCTATTTCATTACTGCCCCCCCTTATATATTTATATATAGTGACCCCCCCTTAACTGCCCCCCCCCCAGTGTAACCAATCCCAACTGGGCCAGCCTTTCCCCATAACTGAGCCCATTCCCTTTATCAGCTTAGTCGCTCTTCCCTGTACTTTCTCTATTTCATTACTGCCCCCCCTTATATATTTATATATAGTGACCCCCCCCCATAACTGCCCCTTCCCCAGAGTAACCAATCCCAACTGGGCCAGCCTTTCCCCATTGGCCCTGCACCCCCCCAGTCCGACCCTGATTTCACCTGGTTTTTATGTAACCAAAACTTGCCTCCAAGCCAGAAATTCAAAAATAAGCAGCTGCTTTGGGGCCACTGGGAGCAACATCCAAGGGGTTGGTGAGCAAAATGTTGCCCCCAAAGGGGGGGGGTCACTGCCTTAGGGCGGATATTAGTTACTCAGCCCTAGGAACACTCTGCAGTTTAAGTCTATGTTAATCCCTTTCATGGTGGGCTCAGGTTACCCTTGCCCGCCCCGCTTTCCCTAGGAGGCCCGCTATTTCTTTTTGGGCACGTTGCCCCCCGATAATGAGCCTAAAGAATTTATTTGCCCATCAGAACATACAAAGTGTTGCGCTGCTTCCCGCAGCTTCTACTAAACGAGTCATTTCAATTCCTGCTAAAACTTGGCTTTCTGAGCATTTAATCCATTCTTTAGTGTGAGCACGCGGGGTACCCGCCTAATGCCAATCCTGCCCCGCCGGTAATTTGGCATCACATCCCCTTACATTCCGAAAATAACAAACCCCCTGACCACCCTGCACCTGTGATACTTTATAAATCCAAATCTCAGCCCCCCCCCAGAACCTCCCCCCCCCCACCCCCCAGAACCTTATCTCCCACAAACACAGAGCAAGAAGCATGGCGTTTCGCCTTTTGCTCGCCGCAGTCGC
The DNA here is from genome assembly GCF_000004195.4 of Xenopus tropicalis. Lineage (NCBI taxonomy): Eukaryota > Metazoa > Chordata > Amphibia > Anura > Pipidae > Xenopus > Xenopus tropicalis. Next base: position 86,770,438 of record NC_030685.2, on the reverse strand, counting down.
GGCACAAGTGCCAAAGAGATGAAATGAGCAATCCGAGCCCAGATACGAAAGGGAATAAAGAGCAACGCTGCTAGAGATGGTTATCCGGATAGATTTGTGCCAACGTCTTCCGATGGAATGTTCTTTTTCTCAATGTGGAGAAAAGAACAAAGAAGAAGAATGGAACAAAAAAAAACCAGATCAGTTGTTAATTTCCCCTTTAATGCTGTTCCCTGGGCCCCCCAGGAGGGTCGTGCCGGTGCAGCTGCTCGTGTTATTTCTGTCTGGAAGATTCTCGGATACACGGAAGCTCCATAAAAAAACAGAGCAGAAATAGCCTAGTAAAAAAAAAAATCCATCCGCCTACAGTGCAGTCCCAGGGCGTCGGCGCATTTCGCCTCAATGTGCACAAAGTCCGGGGCCCGGGGAAAGCGGCTCAGATGCTTTTTGATGCAATTTATTGTGTTTTCTATCAAGCTACCGGGGCTCGACATAAAAGCAGCCGTAAAGGTAGCGGCGGCATCGAGCTGGCACGAAATGCGTCGGCATAAAAGTTAATATTTCAGCAGGATCCGGCGGAGAGAGGCGCACACAGATTGGATCCCTCCTTGCAATGAAATTTTAGGGGAAACAAATTTACTGGAAGGGGTTTTCTTTCCGTTTTTTACTCGCCGCGCAGTAAACTTCACGGCGCGGAAATTCGCAGAAGAGTTATTTCTGGGACGTATTCAGTAAGGTTCTTATACCGGAGCATCCAATGAAATAGAGGGACACTGACAGAGCCCTACAGTATCCTGGGGAGATGAGTTCTTATTGGAGAATGGGCAGGAAAGAGGAGGAGCGCCATATCTGCCTGTCTGAAGCTCCATTACACCCAAATACAGTTGCTAAGGCTACACATCCTAGCAACCAGATACAGTTTTAAATTACAGTTGCCTTCCTATAGTCACATGTGGCTTATACCTGAGGCTGTTACAGTTGCCTTCCTACGGTCACATGTGGCCTATACCTGAGGCTGTTACAGTTGCCTTCCTACCGTCACATGTGGCCTATGCCTGAGGCTCTTACAGTTGCCTTCCTACCGTCACATGTGGCCTATACCTAAGGCTCTTACAGTTGCCTTCCTACGGTCAGATATGGAATATACATGAGGCTCTTACAGTTGCCTTCCTATGGTCACATGTGGCCTATACCTGAAGCAGTTACAGTTGCCTCCCTATGGTCACATGTGGCCTATACCTGAGGCTGTTACAGTTGTCTTCCTGTGGTCACATGTGGCCTATACCTGAAGCTGTTACAGTTACCTCCCTACCGTCACATGTGGCCTATGTCTGAGGCTGTTACAGTTGCCTTCCTACGGTCACATGTGGCCTATACCTGAAGCTATTACTGCTGCCTCCCTACGGTCACATGTGGCCTATACCTGAAGCAGTTACAGTTGCCTTCCTACGGTCACATGTGGCCTATACCTGAGGCAGTTACAGCTGCCTTCCTACGGTCACATGTGGCCTATATCTGAGGCAGTTACAGCTGCCTTCCTATGGTCACATGTGGCCTATACCTGAGGCTGTTACAGTTTCCTTCCTACGGTCACATGTGGCCTATACCTGAGGCAGTTACAGCTGCCTTCCTATGGTCATATGTGGCCTATACCTGAGGCTGTTACAGCTGCCTTCCTATGGTCACATGTGGCCTATACCTGAGGCTGTTACAGTTGCCTTCCTATGGTCATATGTGGCCTATACCTGAGGCTGTTACAGCTGCCTTCCTATGGTCACATATGGCCTATACCTGAAGCTGTTACAGCTGCCTTCCTACCATCACATGTGGCCTAAACCTGAGGCTGTTACAGTTGCTTTCCTACGGTCGCATATGGAATATGGCAAAGTCGTTGCAGCAGTTGATTCCCCATGTCGCAGGCACCTATATCTTTGCCGCGGCGCCAATTCGCCGCTGAAGTAGAACTTAATCTGTTGTTGAGCGGCTGAGAAATCAATCCGAGGTTTGATAAAGACAAATAAAATGAAGTAGACAAATAAGATGAACTTTCCCATTACACGCCGGGCTCCCACAACTGAATTAACCGGTATTATTATTACATTTAAACAGCAGAAATAAATGCCAGCGAGGAACAAGCAAATGTCAGTTACGTTAAAGCGAAAGACTTCAGCCATTAATTGAAATCAATAAGACAATATAGAACTCGCCGGCGCAGTGATTCGGCGCAGCCCCCCCCAGAAACATATCAGCCGCCAATTGGCCCGGCAAAGGGAACAAGCGAGTGGCTCCCTGTTAGTCAATACAGTGACACGGCAGATCAATGGCGGGGGCCGGGACAGCTGGGGGGTCTTGCTGGAAAGACAATTATGCAGCTGGATCATGCCCCCCACTAACTGCACTGGTAATTGGGTTTAACGACCCAAAAAAAATGATAAAAGCACCGACCTGGCACCTTCAGTGTTGGAAGCAAATAAATTACTAAAATGACTGACGTTTGTGTCGGTAAAACCGTAATGTCCTAATGTTTGTGCTTCTGTAGTCAAACTGCTCCCCAGCTTCTCTACAGGGAGGTCATTCCATGTTGGTTTCATCCATTCCTGGTTCCCAAACTGTGGGTCGGTCCGACTCAGACTCATAGCCAAGTAGGGTACCCCGACAACCCCGTGTTGTCTCCACTGGTTCTACTCAACTTCTTCTAGAAGATGCTTCTCTTCTGTCCTTGATACACGTCAATCATATCTTCTCCTTCTAAAATGTTCATCATAGGGTTGTGAAGCCTTTCATGAGGGCTGAAGGTGGACCTCCAAGATTTTTCAAGGCCCCCAGGCTGTTCAAGAGGTCCAATCACCGCTTGAGGGCACCCAAAGAGGGCAAATAGGCTTTCTCCCCTGATACTGCTCCAGGTTCCCCAAGGAGGGCAAATAGGCTTTCTCACCTGCTACTGCTCCAGGTTCCCCAAAGAGGGTAAATAGGCTTTCTCCTTGGTCAAGCTTTCCAGCACTTGGATGATTTGGCCATCAGAGAAGATGATTCAGTAGAGTCTTTTTGATAAGGTCAAGGGAATTCGGAGATAAGGTTATCAGGGCACCATTGTACCTATAAGAATAAATGCAAATTCAGATAAATTAGTTTCCTGGACTGAAACCAGTCAAGCTGGGGTTTCGGGGGAATCTAGGACAGCAAATAGGCTTTCTCCCCTGCTACTGCCCCAGGTTCCCCCTGGGAGGTCAGTCCCTCAGCTTGGTTTGGTCTAGAGTTTGGGTTATTACTGAATATTAATGCCTGAGGCCCAAGGAGCAGCACCAAATACAATACCCATGGCGGCATTGCCAACGTGCGGATGTGCCAGGAATATATAAGCATCGCGGGAAGCTCTGCTTTACAACTGGAGCGCTTCCCATTACCTAGTTAGTATTCTGATGGGACTCCATCCATCTTGTCAAGCAATTTCCGGACCTCTGGCGGCAGAAGAAGAGAGAAATGAAACCAGCGGTGGAGAGATCTCACACAATAACTCGCTTGACTGGCGCCTTGGTCCATAAAAACTCATAGAAAGGCGTTGGTTAGAAACGCACCCATGTAGATACACGAGCTTCCACCATAAAACCCAAACGCTGCACTTTTATTTATCAGAATAGACGTGAGGCTGAAAGGAACCGACGTGCGCCGAGCGGAGGGGCAGAACCCCCTTTTTGTGTTGCCATTTAAAACATATTGAAAATGCATTTAATGCTTGAAAGATTTATTGGAAATCACATCTGTAATGGGTCCCATTCATCACTCTCGTACAGCCGCTCACACTTTATTGCCTTCTCAAGTGCCTCGATTACATGCATGCCTCATTTCTAAGGAACAATCATGGGTAAGGGGGGGGTAAAGATAAAGGATGGTAAAGAGCCGAAGGGGAGTCAACACATGTGATCTAAGGTCCTGTAATTTACTTACGGAGACATTCCTCCAATCAGGGAACTACAAATGGGCACCTCTGTCGGGGCCACAAGGCCATTGAGATCAGAAAGTTGGGGACTGAGAATGAGGCTATTATTGGGGAGCAGGATGAAGTCCAATGGCATAGCCTCAGTAGGGTTCAGGGAACTACAAATGTGCTGGTCTTGAATTTGGTGTTGATGACTTTGGCACCCCTACTGGCCAATGACATGACTGGGTCACCACCATAAAGCAGTGGTTCCTAAACTGTGGGGCTGACCTGCCTAGGGGGCATCAAAACAGTGGGGGCACAGACTGAAGGCCAGTAAGGGCAACAGTTGGGATGAAGGTCTAATTTGTCACCAATCCTCCAACTTTGAGTTGAACACGTATTTTCTTCTCTAGTTGGGGACTGAGAATGATGCTATTAATGGGGAACAGGCGGACGTCCAATCGCACGGCCTCAGTAGGGTTCAGGGAACTACAAATGGGCACTAAGTCTGGTCTTCAATTTGGTGTTGATGACTTTGGCACCCCTACTGGCCAGCAACATGACTGGGTCACCTTACTCTCTTTTAACAACATCTCCGTAAAGTAATGGTTCCTAAACTGAGGGGCTGGCCTGCCTTGGGGGCATCAAAACAGCAGGGCACAGACTGAAGGCCAGGAAGGGCAACAGTTGGGATGAAGGTCTAATTTGTCACCAATCCCCCAACTTTGAGTTGAACACATATTTTCTTCTCTGTCTTTCACCTTGACCCAAGGAGGGCACTGACCAACTGTTGGACATTAAGGAGGGGCATTATATTAGCAAAAGTTTTTTTTAAAAAGTATATATTGTGGTTGGATTTTATAGATGAGTTGGCAGAGTATTGCTTGGCCAAGCTTTCCACCACTTGGATGGTTTGGCCATCAGAGGAGATGATTCAGTAGAGTGTTTTTGATGAGAATAAGGGAATTTGGGGATAAGGTTATCAGGGCACCATTGTACCTCTATGAATAAGGGCAAATATCAGATAAATGAGTTTCCTGGAGAGAAACCAATGGGTGGGAAAGGGAAAGGTATGAGGGGGAGCGAGAAGGGAAGGGGAAAGGCAGACTCAAAACTGGGACCATGGTCTCCACTCAGGTCTCTTAGTGGGCTCCTGGCACTGTAGCCTGGCACTGGTGGGAGTAATTAGTAGGGGTGCACCAAATCCAGGATTCAGTTTGGGAATCAGCCAAGATTCATCCCTTTCCGGCAGGATTCAGATTCGGCAGGACCAAAGCCAAATAAAGGTATGGGATCCCTTATCCGGAAACCCATTATCCAGAAAGTTCCAAATTACGGAAAGGCCGTCTCCCATTTAGCAGACTTAAGGTATGGAGATCAAAATTACGGAAAGATGCCTTATCCAGAAAACCCCAGGTCCCGAGAATTCTGGATAACGGGTCCCATACCTGTACTTAAAATCGGGTGACTTTTGGTCACGTGAACACGGAAGCTTTGCACGCGCTTCTGTTTAACCCTTTCATAGCCTGATTTACACATGCAAATTAGGATCCGGTTCAGTCTTCGGCCGAATCTTTCTCAAAAGGATTTGGGGTTCGGCTGAACCCAGAATTAGCGGATTCGGTGCATCCCCAGAAATTAGAAAACAGAAAAGATTTTTTGATTCCAGCTCCATAAACATGGGAAGGAGTGGGATCCTATACGTAGGAACATAATCATTCATTTCCTATGATCGTGTACAGCGGCGCTGCCCAGTAGGCGGGGCTAATTAGAACTAATGTCACATGTGTACAAATGGCAATTACGACAATTAGTAGGACGTCCTCTTCTAACTGCTCCATAATAGGCCCCATTTTTCATTGGGCTTGATGGATGTTATACAGCCCCCGGCACCTTATTACCTTCCCTGACATCTTATTACCCCATTTCCCAATAGTTGGGATCAAGTACAGGTACTGTTTTATTATTACAGAGAAAAGGGAATCATTTAACCATGAAATAAACCCAATAGGGCTGTTCTGCCCCCAATAAGGGGTAATTATATCTTAGTTGGGATCAAGTACAGGTACTGTTTTATTATTACAGAGAAAAGGGAATCATTTAACCATGAAATAAACCCAATAGGGCTGTTCTGCCCCAATAAGGGGTAATTATATCTTAGTTGGGATCAAGTACAGGTACTGTTTTATTATTACAGAGAAAAAGGAAATCATTTAACCATTAAATAAACCCAATAGGACTGTTCTGCCCCAATAAGGGGTCATTATATCTTAGTTGGGATCAAGTACAGGTACTGTTTTATTATTACAGAGAAAAGGGGATCATTTAACCATGAAATAAACCCAATAGGGCTGTTCTGCACCCAATAAGGGGTAATTATATCTTAGTTGGGATCAAGTACAGGTACTGTTTTATTATTACAGAGAAAAGGGAATAATTTAACCATTAAATAAACCCAATAGGGCTGTTCTGCCCCAATAAGGGGTAATTATATCTTAGTTGGGATCAAGTACAGGTACTGTTTTATTATTACAGAGAAAAGGGAATCATTTTTTAATATTAGAATTATTTGCTTATAATGGAGTCTATGGGGTCTATCTTGCCGTAATTCGGAACTTTCTGGATAACGGGTTTCCGGATAATGAATCCCATACCTGTATTTGGCTTTTCCATTCCTCAAAACCTGCTATTCGGCAGACATCCCTGGTTCTGCCCATTTGGATCTGCGGCCGTTATCTCAGTAACAGGACCAAAGGCTCGGCCGGGTGGTTTCACTACTCCGTATCTGTTCGCCGTATTCTGTCCTTATATTTATGCGCCATTTAAAGAAAACTAAGCGGATCATAAATCACAAACATCTTATTTGCAGATTCGGTGCTTTTAATGAATTCCCATTAAATACATAATAAATACAGCAGATTTGCCCTTGGTATCACATTGATTCAATGTTTCTCTGCAATGTACATACCATATATATATTATAGAAATGCTTTATATATATATATATATACAGGGAAATTAACCGTTACATCCCACTCTCTCTGATGTCATTAATAATACAGATAATATTCCTGTATAGGTTTATATCTCGCGTATCCATTCCCCGCGTTAGTCGTCGGGTCCAGAGGTGACGCTCGTTGCTTATTAGTATGTTCTTCTCCCATAATGACTTTATTCTTATTAGTACATAGCATCAAGGTTTTTACAGCAGTCGCGCTTCTTAATGGCCTGTGTCTTATCTTCCCCTGTGTGTGAATTAATCAATATTCTTACATGGAATAATAGACGCAAGCACCATCATTATACTGAGATATGGAACATAGGAAGGCGTTTCTGTGGTTCCTTATTTAATCCCACATTATATTTCTAATAGTTACTAGTGATGAGCGAATTTTTGTTTCTCCTACTCCCATGTAACTGGAGGAGTCCCAAGCCGGACTTGGATTTCTTACTATTGAGTGCTATTCTGATACCTACTGGGAGCTGCTATCTTGCTCCCTTCCCATTGTTCTGCTGATTGGCTGCTGGGGGTGGGGGGGGGGTATATCACTCCAACTTGCAGCGCAGCAGTAAAGTGTGCCTGAGTCTGAGCTTTCAGCCAGCGCTACACATTAGAACTGCTTTCAGCTAACCTATTGTTTCTCCTACTCCCATGTAACTGGAGGAGTCCCAAGCCGGACTTGGATTTCTTACTATTGAGTGCTATTCTGATACCTACTGGGAGCTGCTATCTTGCTCCCTTCCCATTGTTCTGCTGATTGGCTGCTGGGGGTGGGGGGGGGGGTATATCACTCCAACTTGCAGCGCATCAGTAAAGTGTGCCTGAGTCTGAGCTTTCAGCCAGCGCTACACATTAGAACTGCTTTCAGCTAACCTATTGTTTCTCCTACTCCCATGTAACTGGAGGAGTCCCAAGCCGGACTTGGATTTCTTACTATTGAGTGCTATTCTGATACCTACTGGGAGCTGCTATCTTGCTCCCTTCCCATTGTTCTGCTGATTGGCTGCTGGGGGTGGGGGGGGGGGTATATCACTCCAACTTGCAGCGCATCAGTAAAGTGTGCCTGAGTCTGAGCTTTCAGCCAGCGCTACACATTAGAACTGCTTTCAGCTAACCTATTGTTTCTCCTACTCCCATGTAACTGGAGGAGTCCCAAGCCGGACTTGGATTTCTTACTATTGAGTGCTATTCTGATACCTACTGGGAGCTGCTATCTTGCTCCCTTCCCATTGTTCTGCTGATCGGCTGCTGGGGGTGAGGGGGGGGGGGGATATCATTCCAACTTGCAGCGCAGCAGTAAAGTGTGCCTGAGTCTGAGCTTTCAGCCAGCGCTACCCATTAGAACTGCTTTCAGCTAACCTATTGTTTCTCCTACTCCCATGTAACTGGAGGAGTCCCAAGCCAGACTTGGATTTCTTACTATTGAGTGCTATTCTGATACCTACTGGGAGCTGCTATCTTGCTCCCTTCCCATAGTTCTGCCATGTGGGTGCCCCGCACTCATCTCACGCGGGAAGGGAACCCCCAGCACCTTATCGTTTCCCGTGACCCTGAGCTTTTGCTTAAAGTGCTTGGATTTTCCACAACATTTATCTCTTTTATACAAGTTATTTCACATATATTGCAGCAACAGTTTATTTGTATCCCTCTCCCAAATCTTTATGGATAGTTTGTCTGGAAAGATAAACGAGTGCCGCGCAGCTTACTGTCCCCGGTGCTAGAGAGGCAGCAACATGTTTTTATTTTCTCTGTAATGATTGAAAGGATCTTTCCATGCGCTGCTGGGGCTGCTCCATAAACCCATAGGGACCGCTCTCATCTCCCTGAATAAACTGCAATTATACACCCAATGTTATGTTACTCAGCCCTTTATGTGTTGGATGCTCCAAGACTTTACTGAGTTCCCTGTATAACTCAGCCTGCAGCCTTGTGCCTTTATATGGGGGGCACAGAACCCCTCAGTGACTGCTAATATCCTTATCATTTACAGTAGGGGGTACATTATCCCTTATAATACATGAGTGATACTCAGAGTTCCCTGTATAACTCAGCCTGCAGCCTTGTGCCTTTATATGGGGGGCACAGAACCCCTCAGTGACTGCTAATATCCTTATCATTTACAGTAGGGGGTACATTATCCCTTATAATACATGAGTGATACTCAGAGTTCCCTGTATAACTCAGCCTGCAGCCTTGTGCCTTTATATGGGGGGCACAGAACCCCTCAGTGACTGCTAATATCCTTATCATTTACAGTAGGGGGTACATTATCCCTTATAATACATGAGTGATACTGATGGAAGCCAGTAACCCAGCAGGGGGGCAGTTAAGAGGCCGGGGGGGACACAATGGGAGCAGATGGGGCACATTACAAACATCCCTTTGCATTTGCGGGGGCCGCGCTGATGTGTTTGCGGCTGTGCGTTCGCCACTAAAGCTTTATGAAATATAATGGAGGAACATTAATCTTGGTGTCACTCGCTTCGCCATTGGCTGCGGGAAAATGACAAACTATTATCCGCTCTGACATTTAATTGTTTATCCCCCGATGACGAGCGCAATTTAAAATAAGCTTCGCTGTTCCTTTTATAAAATGAAAATAGAATTTATTGTCTCCGGAAAGTTCTGTCTTTTGCTTTCCTGCAGAAAGTTCTTACCTAACCCCCTTCCCATTTCCAACCTAAAGAGCTTAAATATCTTGCCCCCGCCCCTTGTTGATAGTGGGTGGGGCATAGGCAGATGAGTGATCTGATTGGGTGCCGGGAGTTTTACAGTGGAGTGAAATTAACATGATTCCTCAAAGATTCTGCCTTTATTGAAGTCAATGGGAGATTATTTTCAACATTCACGTTATTTTATTCCCCAAATTTTTTTTAGCTTTTTGTTCAGCACCTCTCCATTTGGTATTTTAGCAGCTATCTGGTTGCTGTAGTCTTATTTACCCTAGCAACCAGGCAGTGGTGTAAATGAGACACTGGTATATGAATAGGGGAGGGGCTGAATAGAAAGATAAGTAATAAAAAGTAACAATAACAATAAAACTGGAGCCTCACAGAGCAATAGGGTTTGGCTGCCGGGGTCAGTGACCCCCATTTGAAAGCTGGAAAGAGGCAGAAGAAGGCAAATAATGTAATAACTATAACAAATAAATAATGAAGGCCAATTGCAAAGTTGCAAGGAACCCCCCCTTTAAGGCTTGGTCCAGTATTTGGCCAAATTGAAAAATAATGGATTTGAATGAGTAAGGCAGAACAGGCATGGGATCCCTTATCTGGAAACCCATTATCCAGAATGTTCCAAATTACAGAAAGAGCATCCCCCATAGACTCCATTATAAGCAAATAATTCTAATTTTTAAAAATGATTCCCTTTTCTGTAATAATAAAACAGTACCTGTACTTGATCCCAACTAAGATATAATTACCCCTTATTGGGGGCAGAACAGCCCTATTGGGTTTATTTAATGGTTAAATGATTCCCTTTTCTCTGTAATAATAAAACAGTACCTGTACTTGATCCCAACTAAGATATAATTACCCCTTATTGGGGCAGAACAGCCCTATTGGGTTTATTTAATGGTTAAATGATTCCCTTTTCTCTGTAATAATAAAACAGTACCTGTACTTGATCCCAACTAAGATATAATTACCCCTTATTGGGGCAGAACAGCCCTATTGGGTTTATTTCATGGTTAAATGATTCCATTTTCTCTGTAATAATAAAACAGTACCTGTACTTGATCCCAACTAAGATATAATTACCCCTTATTGGGGCAGAACAGCCCTATTGGTTTTATTTAATGGTTAAATGATTCCCTTTTCTCTGTAATAATAAAACAGTACCTGTACTTGATCCCAACTAAGATATAATTACCCCTTATTGGGGCAGAACAGCCCTATTGGGTTTATTTAATGGTTAAATGATTCCCTTTTCTCTGTAATAATAAAACAGTACCTGTACTTGATCCCAACTAAGATATAATTACCCCTTATTGGGGCAGAACAGCCCTATTGGGTTTATTTAATGGTTAAATGATTCCCTTTTCTCTGTAATAATAAAACAGTACCTGTACTTGATCCCAACTAAGATATAATTACCCCTTATTGGGGGCAGAACAGCCCTATTGGGTTTATTTCATGGTTAAAGGATTCCCTTTTCTCTGTAATAATAAAACAGTACCTGTACTTGATCCCAACTAAGATATAATTACCCCTTATTGGGGGCAGAACAGCCCTATTGGGTTTATTTAATGGTTAAATTATTTTTAGCAGACTTAAGTGATGGAAATCCAAATTACGAAAGATCCCTTATCCGGAAAACCCCAGGTCCTGAGCATTCTGGATAATAGGTCCCCTACCTGTATATCCATGTATTATATAGCGTTCTCAGCAATTGGGCGCGGAACAAGATAAAATCTATACAGAACATTTCCCATGCAAACCTGCAGAACTAATTAGCAGTTCATTTCTAATTAAATTTGCACCTTTCATAAAAAATAATAATGCGGCGGAACTTTTATCTGGCGATATCCTGAGATGCATTCGGCCCATAAAGCCTTAATATCCACATTTAATGGCGGATAATAAAATATGGGGGTACCTGCGGGCCGGGGGGGGGTACGAGGCTTCGGCTGTTCTATAATCAGAACCCAGAACCAGAGGGGTTTCCGTAGCGCTAATGGCTTTAATGGGAGTTTATGTTGCCGAGCTCGGCAGAAGTCGGGGGGAGCATCTGTCTCGGAGCGGCAGCTGGTTTGTACGTGGAAACGCGGTTCTATTAGAAAATCTACTTCTTGGGGATAATGATGTCCCGGCGCTTCCAACAAGTGTCTCCTAAATAATAACGAGCCGGCTGATTGCTGAGGTTGCTCCCCGGCCCAAATGAACAGCAATAACCCGTGGCGCCATAGTTCATTAGCTCCCGTGGAAACGCCGCTGCTCGTTAGCCTTCCCTGAACTCGGCGCTAACGGCTGCATGGGCGGAATGGATCAGCGGGAGGCCCGGTGCTGTAGGGGCGGAACAGAACCACCCTTGTCGTGTCCAGTGGCACCCACAGGGTTACTGCCGTAAGCACAGGGACCACATCCAGGCCCAGACTGGGCTTCAAAATAGACCCGCGAAGGGGTCCCGACCCACAGGTTGAGAACCGCTGGTCTATGGCAGGGTTACCACCTATCTGGTTTCGGAAGGGCTGTCTACAGGGTTGGACTGGGCCGCCGGGACACCGGGAAAAGACCCGGTGGGCCCCGGCCTTAGTGGGGCCTGGCAGCCCAGACCCAACCCTTGCTGGCGCTCCCCCTGGCGCCCCAGTGGGCCCTGCACCCCTCAGTCCGACCCTTGCTGTCCAGGTCGAAACTGCCCCAAATTTGGAAAACCAGGCAGGACTTTTTCAGACTGACGTGGCTATCGGCCAATCGCAGATCACCGTATCATAACCCCCCCATAACATGATAGCCCCGCCCACATGATGTCACTGACCCTCCCAGTGATGTCCTGCCCTCCTGCCTGGTGTTAGCCACAGCAAAAGGTGCTAACCCCAACCCTCTGGCATTTGCCAGAACCCACAGAGTGCCAGTCCGGCCCTGACCCTGTCCCACCAACACGGGTTAATACTATTGATAAGCGAATCTGTCCCGATTGCTTCAATGAATATTGTGCAAATTGTGGCTACCAATGAGACCATGATTTTTTTCACTCATTGAAATTTTTTGCAGCTAATTTTTGTGCCAGTTTAGTGAAAAAAATTGCCATTGGCGAAATGCAGAATTTTGCAGCGAATTCGTATCTGCGAAATATTTTGCTTATTGGTAGTTAATACCTTAGACAGTTCGAGGTTGTGGGGACCCCCACATTGTGGGGTCTTCAAATAATTAGGGGTAGAAAGGGGCTGCTGTGGATAAGGGGGGGCACTCGGGTACACAAGCTTCTGGGGCAACAAGTATCCAAGGTTTCGATTCACTGGTGTCCCCATGTAACGCCAATGGCGCGTTGAGTATCGAATGTATTATTATTATTATTATTAACTTTTATTTATAAAGTGCCAACATACCCCGCAGCGCTGTACAATAAGTTTAAGAATGTACAGAAACTGATAGAAAATGAGGCCTCTCCTATAATATAAAAACTAGAAATTCAGCAGCACAGGGTAAAATGAAAATATTTATATATTTGCTTATTGTGCCCCGCCCTCACTATGGGCTGAAGGTGCTGCTGGGAAATGTATATATTAATGTATCAAACTGTAAGTAGGGGTGCACCATAACTTGGTCAGGCTGGGCCCCCCTGTGGAAAAGTCTTTTGAGAGGGTCTGGCCAGTCCCTCCTCCCCCCCCTGCGAGGACCCTCAGAGGGGCCCAACGTACAGCCAATCAGTGCTTTACATTGACCCGTGTGCTGCTCGGCTTCTGCAGAGGGGAAAGCGCCATGGGGGGTTTTTTAAACAATTTTCTAAATGTACTAATTTTCTCATTTATAGAGGAAGCGGGGCCCACCATCCAGGCCCCCCCTGCCCCCCCCCCCACCCCCCCGGGGCTCCCCTGGGGACGTCTGGCTCTGTTACCTCTATAGCTACAGGGTCGGACTGGGGGTGCAGGGCCCACCGGGGCTCCCGCCCCAGGGGCCCTGCAGGTGCCCCAGCCAGCCGTGCCCCTACCCCCCCCCCAGGGGCCCCCCTAACCCCGCCTCAGGGCCCCCACCAGATGTCCTCCCCGAGCACGTATAAATTGAACACGTCAGGGAAGGAACAGTCAGAAGTGAGAGCGCCGGCAAAGGTCGAACTGGGCCGCCAGGGCCCACTAGGGCCGGGGCCCATCGGGATTTTTCCCGGGGTCCCGGCGGCCCAGTCCAACCCTGTACAGCTACACCAGCTCAGAAACATTACTGGAAAACACCAAACAAATTCATTTTTAAAAGTAACTTTATCGAAAATCAGCAAACGGAGTTGAAGTCGTTATTTCTGTTTCCGACAGTCGTTGCTACGGGGCACGAACCCGGGAAACTGTCCCCGTTGCTTCGCTCCCTCGGCCACAACAGGGAAATAACCAAACATGACGACAGCCGCTGCCCTGAAATTGCTTTGAAATTCATCATTTTTCGTTTTTTTTCCACGCCAGGCAGAGCTGTGAGTGACAGCCGGGTGTCCCAGGGGGCTCATCCTCATCTCACACTGTTCTGGCCCAATTAGGGGACTAGTAACCTTGCCAATGACCCGGCTCGAGGAAGCCTTTCCAGCTCGGGGGGGGGGGGGGAGATCCAGCCCCCCGTCCCACTGCATCCGCGGAGGGCAGAGAATCAATATGACAGGTTCACACTGGCGCTGCTCCCTCCATCTTTATTATTTATGCCTTCGGGGACCGCAGCTCGTGTGATGGATACGGGGAAGGAGCCGCGAGTGCGACGCACTACAAGGCCTGAAAGATGATGCTCCGTCTGGTTCTGACTAATCCAACAGCTGGAACTATTTATAACATTACCCTGCGATCAAACATAAACCCTTCCTATTTATCATCCGCGTCGGGAAACAATGTTACGCAAAGCAAATCGATTCGTTAAATGTCAGCGGAAAAAAAAGGCCGTTTCCCTTTAATAATTTTACCTTCAACCTTATTTTTTGTATGATGTAGAGAGTGATATTCTAAGAAAAATTGCAATTGGTCTTCGTTTCTTATTATATATCGTTCTTGAATTGTGTAGCTTTTTACTCTACAGTTTGGAATTTCAGCAGCATTCCGGTTGCTAGGGTCCAGGTTACCCTAGATGGACTGGCCTCTGAAATTCCCCCAAAAATTGTCCAAACACGGACAGTTTTAGGCAGATTTTTAAAATGGTGAAATATTTGCATAAGTATAAGATGAAGGAAGTTGAAGCTTTTTGATTCCTTGGTGTTGGTTGCTAGGGTCAGCGACCCCACGGAGAGACAGCATTTATAGCTGCAAGAAGTAGAATAGGAAGAGTTATATGCCGGGGTAACTGTGCCATTATATACTGGGGTCACTGTGCCATTATATACTGGGGTCACTGTGCCATTATATACCGGGGTCACTGTGCCATTATATACTAGGGTCCCTGTGCCATTATATACCGGGGTCACTGTGCCATTATATACTGGGGTAACTGTGCCATTATATACCGGGGTCACTGTGCCATTATATACTGGGGTCACTGTGCCATTATACACCGGGGTCACTGTGCCATTATATACCGGGGTCACTGTGCCATTATATACTGGGGTCACTGTGCCATTATATACCGGGGTCACTGTGCCATTATATACCGGGGTCACTGTGCCATTATATACCGGGGTCACTGTGCCATTATATACCGGGGTCACTGTGCCATTATATACCGGGGTCACCGTGCCATTATATACCGGGGTCACCGTGCCATTATATACTGGGGTCACTGTGCCATTATATACTGGGGTCACTGTGCCATTATATACCGGGGTCACTGTGCCATTATATACCGGGGTCACTGTGCCATTATATACCGGGGTCACTGTGCCATTATATACTGGGGTCACTGTGCCATTATATACCGGGGTCACTGTGCCATTATATACCGGGGTCACTGTGCCATTATATACCGGGGTCACTGTGCCATTATATACCGGCGTCACTGTGCCATTATATATTGGGGTCACTGTGCCATTATATACCGGGGTCACTGTGCCATTATATACTGGGGTCACCGTGCCATTATATACCGGCGTCACTGTGCCATTATATATTGGGGTCACTGTGCCATTATATACCGGCGTCACTGTGCCATTATATATTGGGGTCACTGTGCCATTATATACCGGGGTCACTGTGCCATTATATACTGGGGTCACCGTGCCATTATATACCGGGGTCACTGTGCCATTATATACTGGGGTCACTGTGCCATTATATACTGGGGTCACTGTGCCATTATATACCGGGGTCACTGTGCCATTATATACCGGGGTCACTGTGCCATTATATACCGGGGTCACTGTGCCATTATATACCGGGGTCACTGTGCCATTATATACCGGGGTCACCGTGCCATTATATACGGGGTCACCGTGCCATTATATACCTGGGGTCACTGTGCCATTATATACTGGGGTCACTGTGCCATTATATACTGGGGTCACTGTGCCATTATATACCGGGGTCACTGTGCCATTATATACTGGGGTCACTGTGCCATTATATACTGGGGTCACTGTGCCATTATATACTGGGGTCACTGTGCCATTATATACCGGGGTCACTGTGCCATTATATACCGGGGTCACCGTGCCATTATATACCGGGGTCACTCGTGCCATTATATACTGGGGTCACTGTGCCATTATATACTGGGGTCACTGTGCCATTATATATTGGGGTCACTGTGCCATTATATACCGGGGTCACTGTGCCATTATATACTGGGGTCACGTGCCATTATATACTGGGGTCACTGTGCCATTATTATACTGGGGTCACTGTGCCATTATATACCGGGGTCACTGTGCCATTATATACGGGGTCACTGGTCACTGTGCCATTATATACTGGGGTCACTGTGCCATTATATACTGGGGTCACTGTGCCATTATATACCGGGGTCACTGTGCCATTATATACCGGGGGGGTCACTGTGCCATTATATACCGGGGTCACTGTGCCATTATATACTGGGGTCACTGTGCCATTATATACCGGGGTCACCGTGCCATTATATACCGGGGTCACTGTGCCATTATATACCGGGGTCACTGTGCCATTATATACCGGGTCACTGTGCCATTGCAGATAGATGTTGGGGTCACTGTGCCATTATATACCGGGGTCACTGTGCCATTGCAGATAGATGTTGGGGTCACTGTGCCATTATATACCGGGGTCACTGTGCCATTGCAGATAGATGTTGGGGTCCCTATAGGGAGCAAAGTTTTCTTCTCCAGCCGGGGGCCCAGGTATCATTTTAAGGAACAGATCTCATACAAAAGAAGATAAATAAGTAAAAAATAGTATAAAAATAAAGTTTTATGAGAGAGAGACAGGGAGAGAGAGCGGGGAGAGAGAGACAGGGAGAGAGAGACAGGGAGAGAGAGACAGGGAGAGAGAGCGGGGAGAGAGAGACAGGGAGAGAGAGACAGGGAGAGAGAGACAGGGAGAGAGAGACAGGGAGAGAGAGACAGGGAGAGAGAGCGGGGAGAGAGCGCCGGTACCTGGGCCGTGCATCGGAGGCCTTGAAGGGCATTCTGTTTGCTATTAATTATTTTCCTGATGCAGCGGGTTGTGCGGCGCTTCTGGCTGGGAGATTGGCCGCGGTTGGGCGGGGCGGCCGGGCACTGTCATTCCTGCAGCAACACAGTAGAAGTTAATAAGGCAGCGCTCTCTATTCTGTATTAATCAGCCGCAAGGTTAGAGAAATGAATTCCAGCGGGGTCTCTGCGCCCCGACCCGGCCCGGCGTCTCCTTCAGCTGAATCAGTTTATTTTCCTATTGCAGCGTCGGTATCAGATTCTGACCCCCCCGGCCCCCCGGCCCCCCGGTGACAGCTTATTGCACAGTCGCTAACAAGGAATCCTGTTCCAGCGGGAATCTTAACTTTCCCTTTAGAGTCATAGTTTTATGGTATCTCTCTGTACAGGCTATGGGCAAACTTAGGGGGCTGTTCCTGCTGAATTGTGCTTAGTACAGGGGAGTCCCTATGTGCCATAGTTTTATGGTATCTCTCTGTACAGGCTATGAGCAAACTTAGGGGGCTGTTCCTGCTGAATTGTGCTTAGTACAGGGGAATCCCTATGTGCCATAGTTTTATGGTATCTCTCTGTACAGGCTATGGGCAAACTTATGGGGGCTGTTCCTGCTGAATTGTGCTTAGTACAGGGGAATCCCTATGCTGCCATAGTTTTATGGTATCTTCTCTGTACAGGCTATAAGCAAACTTAGGGGGCTGTTCCTGCTGAATTTTGCTTAGTACAGGGGAATCCCTATGTGCCATTGTTTTATGGCATCTCTCTGTACAGGCTATGAGCAAACTTAGGGGGCTGTTCCTGCTGAATTGTGCTTAGTACAGGGGAATCCCTATGTGCCATAGTTTTATGGTATCTCTCTGTACAGGCTATATATATATATTGATTATCGGGGGCATATTAAATAAAGTCAGGGCTAGTGGCCCCCACGCCGGCTGGTTGGCCGCAGAGGGAAAAGCTGTGAATGAATGGAGTAAATTAGAGAGGCGTCAGGGCGCCACTCCTGTTAATGAGGAGATATGATTGCGAGTGAGTGGCTAATTGCGCACAGATGTAAAGCAGCTGCGCCGATTAAATAGAATCTCAGCGACCGGCGCTGTTTGTAAACACAAATAATGACAATGACAAATGTGCCGGATCCGGTATAATCGGCAGGAATCCGGCACAGGGGGATTTGCACCAATCACGGGTGAGTATGGGGAATTTTCCCAAGGGTTTTTATGAGAAGGGGCCCCGGTTAAAGGGGAAGTTTAATTTTATTAAATATATTTATATGTGTTACGCCTTAAACAATAATATTTTTACATCACTCTAAATTTTAATCCTTTACAGTTTTTTTCGAAAACCTATTTTCAACAAAAAATTCATCAAGTTTCCCCTTTATGGTTTCTATAGCAACTCAGTTAGTCAGGTCCCCGACTCACCAGACTGTCACCATGTGATCTCACATCCTCTCATGTCTGTTACAGATACAATCTGATACAATCACATACAATCTGATACAATCTGATACAATCTCATTCAATCTGATACAATCTCATACAATCTGATACAATCCCATACAGTCTAATACAATCTCATACAGTCTAATACAATCTCATACAATCTGATACAATCTCATACAATCTGATACAATTCCATACAATCTGATACAATCACATACAATCTGATACAATCTGATACAATCACATACAATCTCATACAATCTCATACAATCTCATACAATCTAATACAATCTCATACAGTCTAATATAATCTCATACAATCTGATTCAATCTCATACAATCTGATACAATTCTATACAATCTGATACAATCTCATACAATCTGATACAATTCCATACAATCTGATACAATCTCATACAGTCTAATACAATCTCATATAGTCTAATACAATCTAATACACTCTGATACAATCTCATGCAGTGTAATACAATCTCATGAAATCTGAGACAATCTCATACAGTCTAATACAATCTCATACAATCTCATACAGTCTAATACACTCTGATACAATCTCATACAGTATAATACAATCTGATACAATCTTATACAATCTCATACAATCTCATACAGTCTTATACAATCTGATACAATCTCATACAGTCTAATACAATCTGATACATTCATTGCCATCAGCGCTTCAGGTTGTGGAGCATGCTCAGTAGAGGTCGGGAGATTCTGCATCCCACTGTAACAGTTTAGAGGGATCCAGGCCCACCAGTAAATAAGGATTAAAGGAAACACAGGATTTATTTTCTTCTTTTGTGTCACATGTTCTTCAGTGTCAGACTTCCTGCTCTCATTAAAATTCTTCTGGGCATGGGCACGAGTCTGCTCAGTTTGCTCCTTCCTCTCCCCCTCCCTTCTCCTGCCCCCCTCCCATCACAATTCACTCCCCCTCCCATCACAATTTGCCAGCCAGAGCTGCAGCAGGAAGCTACAGCGACCAAGCTAAAATGGCAGCTGCTATCTTAAACAAACAGAGGGAGCTGCTAGGGCTGTTACTCAGGCAGGTAAAGCTTTCTGCAGAATAAATATAGGGTTCTAGGTGGCACTAATGTGGCCAATCTATTGGCCAAATGCCTTTCCTTCTCCTTTAAACGGGGCACATTTCCTTCTCAGCGGCAGAAAGTCAAACATTAGGAGTTAAACAGAGAAGCCCATTGGCTCAATCCCACGCCCAGGGAACGCTCATTCCCGGCTGCTTGTTAACACCGCGCCTACGTTACATGTCAATCTCCCAGCCGGAGACTGGCCCCGTCCCTAGCCAAACACCTGCACCCCATTACACAGCGGGACCCCCCCTTCTCTGTGATTTTCCTTCTTTCACTCCAATAAAGGGTTTCTGGCGGTTCCAAGAGGAATTGTAACAAAGGTCTCAGATGTTAAAATCCGACAAAAGCCGAGCTGAGAATGAGGTTAATTAGCCCATTGGCTGATTAATGACCCCATGATACCAGGAAGAGTCAATGGGTTTGGAACACAGTCACATACAGTGAGCTTAGTGCCGGGGAGGTAAGTACGGCTCATTCCCAAAATAGGTGAACTGGAAATCATTTACTGTTTGTATCTATATTCAGCTTATTGTGTGCCCAGAACATTCCTTCTCTGTATATTTGTATTTATACATATGGGTAGGGGGTGCCATAGTGTTTCCCTTAGACAGTACAGTATGGGGTACAGCTTATTGTGTGCCCAGAACATTCCCTCTCTGTATATTTGTATTTATACATATGGGTAGGGGTGCCATAGTGTTTCCCTTAGACAGTACAGTATGGGGTACAGCTTATTGTGTGCCCAGAACATTCCCTCTCTGTATATTTGTATTTATACATATGGGTAGGGGGTGCCATAGTGTTTCCCTTAGACAGTACAGTATGGGGTACAGCTTATTGTGTGCCCAGAACATTCCCTCTCTGTATATTTGTATTTATACATATGGGTAGGGGGTGCCATAGTGTTTCCCTTAGACAGTACAGTATGGGGTACAGCTTATTGTGTGCCCAGAACATTCCCTCTCTGTATATTTGTATTTATACATATGGGTAGGGGGTGCCATAGTGTTTCCCTTAGACAGTACAGTATGGGGGTACAGCTTATTGTGTGCCCAGAACATTCCCTCTCTGTATATTTGTATTTATACATATGGGTAGGGGGTGCCATAGTGTTTCCCTTAGACAGTACAGTATGGGGGTACAGCTTATTGTGTGCCCAGAACATTCCTTCTCTGTATATTTGTATTTATACATATGGGTAGGGGGTGCCATAGTGTTTCCCTAGACAGTACAGTATGGGGGTACAGCTTATTGTGTGCCCAGAACATTCCTTCTCTGTATATTTGTATTTATACATATGGGTAGGAGGTGCCATAGTGTTTCCCTTAGACAGTACAGTATGGGGGTACAGCTTATTGTGTGCCCAGAACATTCCTTCTCTGTATATTTGTATTTATACATATGGGTAGGAGGTGCCATAGTGTTTCCCTTAGACAGTACAGTATGGGGGGTACAGCTTATTGTGTGCCCAGAACATTCCTTCTCTGTATATTTGTATTTATACATATGGGTAGGAGGTGCCATAGTGTTTCCCTTAGACAGTACAGTATGGGGGTACAGCTTATTGTGTGCCCAGAACATTCCTTCTCTGTATATTTGTATTTAAACATATGGGTAGGAGGCGCCATAGTGTTTCCCTTAGACAGTACAGTATGGGGGTACAGCTTGTTGTGCCCAGAACATTCCTTCTCTGTATATTTGTATTTATACATATGGGTAGGAGGCGCCATAGTGTTTCCCTTAGACAGTACAGTATGGGGGTACAGCTTATTGTGTGCCCAGAACATTCCCTCTCTGTATATTTGTATTTATACATATGGGTAGGGGGTGCCATAGTGTTTCCCTTAGACAGTACAGTATGGGGGTACAGCTTATTGTGTGCCCAGAACATTCCTTCTCTGTATATTTGTATTTATACATATGGGTAGGAGGCGCCATAGTGTTTCCCTTAGACAGTACAGTATGGGGGTACAGCTTATTGTGTGCAGAATGGGGTAAATTTGACCAGAATTTCAGGTTATACCCCCATATTTGCCCCTTTCAATGCTGTACAACTTCTTTAATCCAACATGAATATAAGACAAATAGAATGCACTGGAGGCCTACGGAGGCCCAGACAGGACACACCCCTGATAATTAAACCTTCTTGGTGGATCAGAGTTTATAGAATTCTGCATTAAACGGTAAAATATCATCAAAAGCCATTTCATTTACTAATTTGATATTTAATTGTCATATTTAATTGCTTTTCTCCTCACCACAAGTTTCCATTAGCGCCAATTGATGTCACTTTCTGATCACCGAATCTCTCGGGGTCTGAGATTCCCGATTCTCTCTTTTTTCTGTAATTGATTACAATTTAATTAAAATAGAAATGTGACGGCAATTGCCCGGGGCGGAGAACGTAAGGCTAACGAGGAGCTGACTGATGGCAGGTCTATTAAGGGTTAATGGTTAAAAGGTTAATGCTCGTTACATTGTATCACTGGGAAGGAGAAATAGCTGCCTAAAGCTTTGGTCGGGTACCTGTGGTTCTTTAAACAAAGAATTGCCCCCCCTGGGGGAACACTGAGGGTAGTGGAACCCAATAAATCTAAAGACTAAAGTATCTGGAGGAAATCGATGGATTCAGCGGTTCCAGATGCTCCTATACTTCTGGTACAGAGTCTGGAAAAGAAGAACCCTCTCCAATCCTTAGGGGCAGATTAGAACTCACCATGGAAAAATGTATCGACTTTCTATTCATTCCTACGGGATTTTTAAAAGCGTATTTGTCAGCGGGTGAAAGTTAGAGTTCACCCATTAATAAATATACTTCTTCGCGGTGTTGTTGTCTAATTTATTTATCAGATGTTTGGACCTGTAAATGTCACCCGCTGATTGGTTTCTTGAACAAACATTGTACCTGTTATTACTTTAGGGTTAGGCTTAGGGTATTTTGCTTTCTTTACTTCTTTCCTTCCTTCCTTCCTCTCTTCCTTCCTCCCTTCCATCCTCCTTTCTTTCCATCCTGCATACCTTTATTTCCTTCCTTCCCCTTCCTCCTCCTTCCTTCCCCTTCCTTCCTTCCTTCCTTCCTCCCTTCCCTCTCTTCCTTCCTTCCTTCCCTTCCTTCCACTTCCTGCCTTCATTCCTTTCCTCCCCTCTCTTCCTTCCTTCCTTCCTTCCTCCCCTTCCTCCCATCCTTCCTTCCTTCCCTTCCTTCCACTTCCTGCCTTCATTCCTCTTCCTTCCCTACCCTCCCTTCCTTCCTTCCTTCCTTCCTCCCCTTCCTTCCTCTCTTCTTCTCTTCTCTTCCTCTCTTCCTTCCTTCCTTCCTTCCCTCTCTTCCTTCCTCCCCTTCCTCCCATCCTTCCTTCCTCCCATTCCTCCCCTTCCTTCCACTTCCTGCCTTCATTCCTTCCTTCCCTACCCTTCTTTCCTCCCATCCTCTTCCTTCCTTCCTTCCTTCCTTCCTCCCTCCTATTCCTTCCTTCCTTCATTCCTTCTTCCTCTCTTCTTCTCCCCTTCCTCCCATCCTTCTTCCTTCCTCCCCTCCTCCCTTCCCTCCTCTCTTCCTTCCTTCCTTCCTTTCTTCCTCTCCTTCCTTCCTTTCCTTCTTCCCTTCCTTCTTCTCTTCCCTTCCTTCCTTCCTTCCTTCCTCAACCCCCTTCCCTCAGTTCCTTCCTTCCTTCCTCTCTCCCATTCAGTTCCTTTCCTTCTCCCCTTCCTGTCCTCATCTTCCTCCTTCCTTCCTTCCCGTCTCCCTTCCTTCCTTCTCCTTCTCCCTTCCTTCCTCCCTTCTCCATCTCTTCCTTCCTTCCTTCCTCCTTCCTTTTCACTTTCCTTCTTCTTCCTCCTTCCTTCCTCCCTCTCTTCTTCCTTCCTTCCTTCCCTCTCTTCCTTCCTTCCTTCCGTTCCTTCATTCCTTCCTCCTTCCCTCTCTCCTTCCTCCCCTTCTTCCTTCCTTCCTTCCTCCTTCCTCCTTCCTTTCCTTCCTTCCTTCCTTCTTCCTCTCTTCCTCCTTCCTTTTCCTTCCTTTCACTTCCTTCCTTCAGTCTTCCTTTCCCTTCCCATCTCTCCTTCCTTCCTTCCTTCCTTCCTTCCTTCCTTCCTCTCTTCCTTCTTCCTTCATTCCTTCCTTCTTTCCTTCCCTCTCTTCCTTCATCCATTCCTTCCTCCCCTTCCTTCTTCCTTCCTTCCTTCCTTCCTCCTTCCTTCCTTCCTTCCTTCTCCCCTCCTTCCTTCCTTCCTCTTCCCTCCCTCTTTCCTTCCTTCCACTTCCTTCCTTCAGTCTTCCTTCCCTCCCTCTCGAGCTTCCTTCTTTCTTCCTTCCTCTTCCTTCCTCCCCTTCCTTCCTTCCTTCCTTCCTGTCCTCCCTCCCTTCCTTCCTTCCTTCCTTCCTTCCTTCCTTCCTTCCCTCTCTTCCTTCCTCCCTCCTCCCATCTTCCTTCCTCCATCCTCCCCTTCTTCCTCTCTTCAATTCTTCCTTCCCCTTCCTTCCACTTCTTCCTTCATTCCTTCCTTCCCTTCCCTCTCTTCCTCCTTCCTTCCTTCCTCCCCTCCCTCCTTCTTCATTCCTTCCTTCCTCCCCTTCCTTCCTCTTTCCTTCCTTCCTTCCTCCCCTTCCTTCCTCCTTCCTTTCCTTCTTCCTTCTCCTTCCTCTTCCCTCTCTTCCTTCCTCCTTCCTTCCTTTCACTCTTCCTTCGTCCTTCCTTCCCTTCCCTCTTTCCTTCCTTCCTTCCTTCCTCTTTCCTTCCTTCCTCCTTCCCTTCTTCATTCCTTCCTTCCTTCCCTCTCTTCCTTCCTCCCTTCCTCCTTCCTTCCTTCCTTCTTCCCTCTCCCTTCCTTCCTTCCTTCCTTCCTTCCTTTCCACTTCCTTCCTTCATTCCTTCCTTCCTTCCTCTCTTCCTTCCTTCCTTCCTCTCTTCCTTCCTTCCTTCATTCCTTCCCTTCCTTCCCTCCTTCCTTCATTCCTTCCTTCCTCTCCCTCCTTCCTTCCTTCCTTCCTTCCTCCCCTCCTTCCTTCTCTTCCTTCTTCCTTCCACTTCCTTCTTCATTCCTTCCTTCCTCTCTTCCTCCTTCCTTTCTTCTCTCCTTCCCTTCCTTCCCTCCTTCCTTTCCTTCCTCCCTTCCTTCCTCTCTTACTTCCTTCCTTCCTTCCTCCCCCTTCCTTCCTCTCTTACTTCCTTCCTTCCTTCCTTCCTCCCTTCCCTCTCTTCCTTCCTTCCTTCCCTTCCTTCCACTTCCTTCCTTCATTCCTTCCTTCCCTTCCCTCTCTTCCTTCCTTCCTCCCCTTTCTCCCCTTCTTTCCTTCCTCCCTCCCTTCCTCCTTTCCTTTCTTTCTTTCTTTCTTTCTTTCTTTCTTTCTTCCTTTTTTTTTCTTTTCTTTTTCCTTTTCTTCTTTTCTCCCTTCCTGCCCAGTTTGTGCCAGTGAAAGCGCCAGTGAATGTGCCAGTGAATGTGCCAGTGAATGTGCCAGTGAATGTGCCAGTGAATGTGCCAGTGAATGTGCCAGTGAATGTGCCAGTGAATGTGCCAGTGAATGCGCCAGGGAATGCGCCAGTGAATGTGCCAGTGAATGCGCCAGTGAATGTGCCAGTGAATGTGCCAGTGAATGCGCCAGGGAATGCGCCAGTGAATGCGCCAGGGAATGTGCCAGTGAATGCGCCAGGGAATGCGCCAGTGAATGCGCCAGGGAATGTGCCAGTGAATGTGCCAGTGAATGTGGGCCATAGCTGCGCTGTTTATCTCACTTACACAGATTTGAGAGACGCCTTCCCTGTCCCCCCCTGTCCCCCCCTGTCCCCCCCAGGCAAGTTCTGTATTTCGGCAGCCGCCGAGCAGTCAATGAGTGACATCCCAGATCCCGACACTCATTGCCATAAAGTGACAGCCCTGTGACTGAGCAGAGTCCTCGCTCGGGAGCCATTATAAAAGCCAAACATCCAGCACATGTTTTATTCGAGAGGAAACTTGGATGTAGAAACTTCATGGGAAAGCAACATTTTTCAAATTAAAATTTAATTGAGCCAATTATTCTTCTCCTGCATCCCATCAGAAGAAAAGGTTAAGCTAAATTTAAATAAGCCATGTTGATTCGTGCATTATTCATCCCGGCATTGACATATTGCTGTCCTAGTCATTTATTGTGCTAACGACTGCATAAACATTGACTGCTCAGCTGTAATTCCCAGGGATCCAGTCACCCACCTTCCCTTCCCTTCCCCACCCAGAGAAGCCCATAGATTAAATGTGTCACGTTGGGTTGGTGCTCACGCTTAGTTAGTTCTGAAATGTGTTCTGTGTGTCTTCTATTATATATATATACAAACAACACACATATATCTAGTGGGGTAGAGTGTTACAAAGAAGCTAGAATCTCAGCCATAAAGCAGGGCAGGACTGCTGCTTACAATGGGGGGGATCAGATAGGATCTGTGCCACTGTGACAGAATGCTCTGTTATACAGATAGCTAGAATCTCAGCCATAAAGCAGGGCAGGACTGCTGCTTACAATGGGGGGGGATCAGATAGGATCTGTGCCACTGTGACAGAATGCTCTGTTATACAGATAGCTAGAATCTCAGCCATAAAGCAGCGGCAGGACTGCTGCTTACAATGGGGGGATCAGATAGGATCTGTGCCACTGTGACAGAATGCTCTGTTATACAGATAGCTAGAATCTCAGCCATAAAGCAGGGCAGGACTGCTGCTTACAATGGGGGGGGATCAGATAGGATCTGTGCCACTGTGACAGAATGCTCTGTTATACAGATAGCTAGAATCTCAGCCATAAAGCAGGGCAGGACTGCTGCTTACAATGGGGGGATCAGATAGGATCTGTGCCACTGTACAGAATGCTCTGTTATACAGATAGCTAGAATCTCAGCCATAAAGCAGGGCAGGACTGCTTGCTTACAATGGGGGGGATCAGATAGGATCTGTGCCACTGTGACAGAATGCTCTGTATACAGATAGCTAGAATCTCAGCCATAAAGCAGGGCAGGACTGCTGCTTACAATGGGGGGATCAGATAGGATCTGTGCCACTGTGACAGAATGCTCTGTTATACAGATAGCTAGAATCTCAGCCATAAAGCAGGGCAGGACTGCTGCTTACAATGGGTGAGGGGGGGGTCAGATACCATACTGGTTCCGCTCTCCCTGTAGAACCAGAACAGCAGATAAACTGCCGGAACATGACAAACGGGCCAAAGAGTTTCTCAGTGAGAGGAAGGAGACGCACTGGGAAGATCAATGTTACAATATCGCTGTTGCAGAACTGCCAGACACTGACTGCCTGTGACTAAATGCAAATGTCAGACCCGTCAGAGTTCTGGTGCTGAGACTCCCCGGCCGCAGTCTTTGGCTTTAGTCCCATTCGTGCAACAAAGTCACCAAGTAAAGGTCAAGCGCGTGAGTTTTCTGGGATACTGTCGGAATATTCCGCCGGATTTTAGAATTCTCCTCTTTAATAGACATTTCTGTTTTTCGTCAGTGGAAGGGCCCAACTGCCCTGCTGCCTCCGCTCTCCCATGGGAAGGGCCCAACTGCCCTGCTGCCTCCGCTCTCCCATGGGAAGGGCCCAACTGCCCTGCTGCTCCGCTCTCCCATGGAAGGCCCAACTGCCCTGCTGCCTCTCCCATGGGAAGGGCCCAACTGCCTGCTGCCTCCCATGCCTGCTGCCTCCGCTCTCCAATGGGAAGGGCCCAACTGCCCTGCTGCCTCCGCTCTCATGGGAAGGGCCCAATGGCTGCCTCCGCTCTCCCATGGGAAGGGCCCAACTGCCCTGCTGCCTCCGCTCTCCCATGGGAAGGGCCCAACTGCCCTGCTGCCTCCGCTCTCCCATGGGAAGGGCCCAACTGCCCTGCTGCCTCCGCTCTCCCATGGGAAGGGCCCAACTGCCCTGCTGCCTCCGCTCTCCCATGGGAAGGGCCCAACTGCCCTGCTGCCTCCGCTCTCCCATGGGAAGGGCCCAACTGCCCTGCTGCTCCGCTCTCCCATGGGAAGGGCCCAACTGCCCTGCTGGCCTCCGCTCTCCCATGGGAAGGGCCCAACTGCCCTGCTGCCTTCCGCTCTCCCATGGGAAGGGCCCAACTGCCCTGCTGCTCCGCTCTCCCATGGGAAGGGCCCAACTGCCCTGCTGCCTCCGCTCTCCCATGGGAAGGGCCCAACTGCCCTGCTGCCTCCGCTCTCCCATGGGAAGGGCCCAACTGCCCTGCTGCCCCCTGGAGGGCCCACTGCCCTGCCTGCCTCCCTCTCCATGGGAAGGGCCCAACTGCCCTGCTGCCTCCGCTCTCCCATGGGAAGGGCCCAACTGCCCTGCTGCCTCCGCTCTCCCATGGGAAGGGCCCAACTGCCCTGCTGCCTCCGCTCTCCCATGGGAAGGGCCCAACTGCCCTGCTGCCTCCGCTCTCCCATGGGAAGGGCCCAACTGCCCTGCTGCCTCCACTCTCCCATGGGAAGGGCCCAACTGCCCTGCTGCCTCCACTCTCCCATGGGAAGGGCCCAACTGCCCTGCTGCCTCCGCTCTCCCATGGGAAGGGCCCAACTGCCCTGCTGCCTCCACTCTCCCATGGGAAGGGCCCAACTGCCCTGCTGCCTCCACTCGCCCATGGGAAGGGCACAAGTGCCCCGTAACAGTGACTGGCTATGGGGTATTTCATGGAGGGGCATTTTCTGTGTGTGTTTGTGACCTTTCCAGGAGTAAATTAGTTGGTCGGCCTCCCAAGAATAATTCGGCAATGAAAAGGGTGCAATCCATCACTTTGCGCCCCGGGCTGCGCATAGGGAAATGTCTCCCAACTGCCTGTATTCATGAGGGACTGGGAGGGGCTTGTATGTGCTCCTCCCCCTGCCCCCAATTGCCCCCTGCATGCCATTTAGCTATGAATGTTAGGGAGTGCTGGTTCACGAAACTGCTAAATGGCAAAAAAAAATGGTGAAATGTGGCAAATGCCCACATTTTTTTACTCATGCAACATTTTTGATGGGGTCACGCCTTCTTTTGAAGCGACTGTTCCTTTTTGGGGCCCTTTTTGCACCTTTTTTGACATGGCCACGAATTTTTCACAGCTGCCTGCCTTGTGTCTGGCAACTCTACTCCCCGTACTGGATTCTGTATCCGGCGGGAGGTGCAAACCCAGCCCTACCCAGACTGCTCTCTGAATATGACCCCTTCAGGGTTGGACTGGACGCTTGCCGGTTAGGGGGGACCCTGCGGGGGATGGGGGTTAGGGGACCTGGCTGGCGTGGGCACCTGCAGGGCCCCTGGGGTGGGAGAACCCCTCAGTCTGACTCTGGACCCCTCCAGAGTACAAGGGATATAGACCTACAATTGGCAAACCCATCCCTACTGGCTCTTCCCTTACCCCATAGCTCCCAGTTGGGGTGCCAAAGAGGCCTCAATGTCTGTATTCATGCTACTGAGGTGTGGCTACTGCAGATCCACAAGGCCCCAAGCCACTTTTCAAAAACTCAAAAAACAAACTGAGTAGTTTCTTGTTAAAGTGGTTTATCATTATTGTTTACTAACAATGAGCGCCAATGCTCCTAAAATGGCCGCTGGAGCACTTCCTGTTTGGGAAAAATAAAGAGGATTCATGGAAATGACAAATGGCAATATATTTCCGAAAATTTTGTAAAACTTTACGTGAATCTTTCACGAAACCTTCATACTATCAACTTATCGGGACTATTAATAAATACATCATTGATCAATTTTTTTAATAAAAAGAAACTCTCAGGAGTTTATGTGAGTTTCTAAAAACCCCAAAAAATCCAATTTTTAGTAAATCTGCCCCTAAATGTAACTTATACTCTAAAGAGAATAACCCCGGGGCAGAGAGAGAGAGCGAGGGGGGGGGGGGAGTTGATGATAGAGTTACACAGGGAGAGAAATCACCACTTATAATGAGGGATTTCAGACATTCGGAGGCAGTTAAATCATTTAGAGACGTAACATGAGGTTCTCGAGTCTCTCATCACATTAACGGGATAAATGTTGGTACTTTCCCTGCTGCAGGGGACTCGGCTAATGAGGGCACTTAGTGAGAAAGGTAATACCCCTGTGATTAAACAGAATGTATAAGAGTTATATATATATATATCCCCATTCACTTCTATTGAATAAATACAAGTGAGTTTTCCCCTCGACGTGACAAATAGACAGTCGTTTCCTCTCGACAAAATGAAATCTCCGATGCCACAACTCAAGGGCCTCGGTGGGGCAAACGCCTGGGCGCCCCCCGGTATCTCTGGAATAAATACTGGGGCTTTTATGAACGTGCCATAAAGCGGAATCATTTCCCGCCTATCATTCACCGGCCAAATATATTCCCGGGGCCATGAAATTTCAATCTATTGGTTTACGAGGCGAGGGAAGAGGGACATCAGTCAGCGGCGTCGCTGGAAATGGGTCCCCGGAGAAGGTGAACGTCAAAGGGTTCCGGGTTCAAAGGAGATCTCCGCAGAACCTACAAATCCTTCTGGTTTCCACAAGTCCCCAGGGTGGGAATGTGTTATTTGTAGACACGGGAAAGCGTCTGATATTCCTAATTTAATCCACATTAACCGGAACTTCCGAGGCCCCTCCGATAAATACAATGGGGATCCCCATTCTGATTCACATTTATTTATGAATCTCTTTTGTCATGTAGTTGGCTCTAGCACTTCAAACAAACCCTCATTAAAATGTATTAATAATCCTTTTTTACACTTTCAGTCATCTTAAAGATAGAAGTTTCCCTTTGAGACATTTGTTATGATTTATGTCACTTCTCAGCCTTCTCCATCCTTTGTTCTAACATCAGGTTACAGATATATAGAAACATTGGGGTAACAGTCACCCCGCTATAGTTCCAGGGGTACCCAGGGCACAAATAAGCACTCACCCCAAATCCCCCCCTAACTGGCCTTCAGGCTGGGCCCCCTTAGCCCATAACAAGGTTACAGATATATAGAAAACATTGGGGTAACAGTCACCCCGCTATAGTTCCAGGGGTACCCAGGGCACAAATAAGCACTCACCCCAAATCCCCCCCTAACTGGCCTTCAGGCTGGGCCCCCTTAGCCATAACAAGGTTACAGATATATAGAAACATTGGGGTAACAGTCACCCCGCTATAGTTCCAGGGGTACCCAGGGCACAAAAAAGCACTCACCCCAAATCCCCCCCTAACTGGCCTTCAGGCTGGGCCCCCTTAGCCCATAACAAGGTTACAGATATATAGAAACATTGGGGTAACAGTCACCCCGCTATAGTTCCAGGGGTACCCAGGGCACAAATAAGCACTCACCCCAAATCCCCCCCTAACTGGCCTTCAGGCTGGGCCCCTTAGCCCATAACAAGGTTACAGATATATAGAAACATTGGGGTAACAGTCACCCTGCTATAGTTCCAGGGGTACCCAGGGCACAAATAAGTACTCACCCCAAATCCCCCCCTAACTGGCCTTCAGGCTTGGCCCCCTTAGCCCATAACAAGGTTACAGATATATAGAAACATTGGGGTAACAGTCACCCCGCTATAGTTCCAGGGGTACCCAGGGCACAAATAAGCACTCACCCCAAATCCCCCCCTAACTGGCCTTCAGGCTGGGCCCCCTTAGCCCATAACAAGATTGCCCTTGGTGCAAATACAGTGCAAATCTTGGATATGACAGCGGAACTGTCCATGGTGCTGATCAGCCATAATCCCGCTGAATGAGCTGCTACTTTCCCTTAGTTACTTTCTAATGAAATAGGAACTCTCCACGGTGCTGATCGGTATCAGTACAAATCTGCCAGTACCGGTTCCTACAATAGAACCCACCATACTGGGCTGGGACTGGGCCAGATCCCTGAGTGAGAGAAGCTCATATTCCCAGTGACTGTTTCTCTCTCCCCGTGCCCCATACAGTCTATCCGTTACACAGACGCAGTTAGCGGCTACAGAGAAAGGCGTTTGCTTGATATATAAGAAGCTGAGAGCAGAGCCATGAATTCCGTATAAAGTCCCCGCGCTTATTGCTCACGTATCCCTATCATTACGCGCGGCTTTTCTCTCTTTGTCTGATGCTGAAATCGCCCAGTTGGTTCCAAGACGGATGAAGGCGACAGACACAGTCGATGGCTGAGTAATTCCGACAGACGCCATCCATTAATCCGCCGGCTTCTGCTTCTCTTTCTGCTTTGGCAAGAGTCATTGGATAAGTGTCAAGGCCGACGATCGTTTATTTTAATGTTCTATTAAAACGACACGGCGCTTAATATTTAACATAAACGGAAGCCCAATGACCCGTACGTCTGCATTCATCTGGGCCGAGTTGGCCATTTACTCATTATTGCCCGTTGGACTCCTAATGGGAGAGTCTCCCAGTATTCCCAGTATTCCGAGGCTGGAGCGGAGCTTTTCTGGGATTCAGGCTTATTATTCCATGTAGCCCCCCAGTAGCCCACCCAGTAGCCCCCCCATCGTCCAAATGCTTTAATGTCTAGAAAACCTGCTCTGTTGCTGGAAGCCTTCCCGTATCCCAGTATCTGAATAGTTTCCATATTGATCTCGTCAAACGTACGACCGTCTTAATAAACGCCGAGC
Organism: Xenopus tropicalis; assembly: GCF_000004195.4. Lineage (NCBI taxonomy): Eukaryota > Metazoa > Chordata > Amphibia > Anura > Pipidae > Xenopus > Xenopus tropicalis. The sequence continues at coordinate 86,738,209 of NC_030685.2, read as the reverse complement.
CATTTGTGTGACGAGCGGCAATTTGGCTTTATTTTCAGCTGAACAACGGAATGGATTTCCTGCCACAAGTCATCGGCCGCCGGCGCAACTTTCCCCATTCCGGTTTCTGGTTAATGGAGACGTAAAAGTGAAAGTTAGCGAAGGGTCGGAAGGGGCAGAGAAACGACCCAAATCCATCAGATTAGGGGAAACAGTTACACTCATGGCCTATTAGGTAACACGGAACTACATTTCCCAGCAACCTCAGCCACAAATTGCCTTCTACAGATAATGAAACATAAATCATTGGCAGAACTTTCCCCAGACAGGGTTAATTGGCCTGTGTAGGAGGGGTCAAAGGGGTAACTACGTCCTTTCTTACATTCTAATTTTTTAAATGGTTAATGGTTAACCTGAAGCCTGCTGCTCAATAGGTGGTGATTCAATATGGCCGTCCGGTTACCTATTGCTGGAAGATTTGGTAAATTTTCCAAGTAGTAAATTCACGGAGTCAGGAAACTCTTGATGTTCACGTCAAAAAAGCGGCGGTTATGAAAAAAAGACCCTGACAGTTGATAATTGCTCAGAAATAGTTGGTGCCGACAGGGTGTAGCTGATCTCATTTAGGCCAATAAAGGGCCATAGAGTCTCCGAGCAATGATGTCTGCCCCATGACTGCAGCAGTAGGGTCCAGGTACTTACCATTTAGATCAATAGAGAAGCACCATTTTGCCAAGTGAATGCACCGACAGGGTCCAGGTATTTGCCATATTGATCAATGGAGGGGCGTCACTTTTCCAAGCAATAATCGTCTGACTTGCATCTGCACTGACAGGGTCCAGGTACTTTCTATATAAGTCAATGGAGGGGCATCACATTTCCACGCAATAATCACCTGACCTGGGACTGCACCACTAGGGTGCACAAATTTTGCCACCAGTGATATTTGCAGCTCAGTGGGCTGGTGACAAGAAGCTCTCATTTGCCCTTCCATTGTCCTAAATGGTAATTGCCAGGTTCTGCAGTTGCAGGTCAGGTGATTGTTCCTTATCAATGTGACTGGGTCTGCAGAGTTCAGGTGATCAGGTTACTATTTAGACCATGATCCCAAAGATAATCATCTGACCTGTGATGGAAATGGTAGGACCTGGGTACTTATCTTTGGGCCAAAGGAGGGGCACCATGATCTCAAATGATAATAATCTCACCTGTAATGGAATTGGTGGGATCCAGGTACTTATCATTTGGGCCAATGGAGTGAGACCATGATCCCAAATGATAATCATCTCACCTCTGAATTGATAGGATCTAGGTACTTACCATTAAGGCCAATGGAGGGGCACGATCATGATCGGACTGGTCCGATTGCCATCTTGGAGTCAGGAAGGAATTTTTTCCCCTCTGAGGCAAATTAGAGAGGTTTCAGATGGGGTTTTTTGCCTTCCTCTGGATCAACTTGTAGTTAGGTAGGTTAGGTATAGGCATTATGGTTGAACTTGATGGACGTATGTCTTTTATCAACCCAACTTACTATGTTACTATGTTACTATGTTACTATCTCACCTAGGATGGAACTGATAGGATCTAGGTACTTACCATTAAGGCCAATGGAGGGGCATCATGATCCCAAATGATTATCATCTCACCTAGGATGGAACTGATACGATCTAGGTACTTACCATTAAGGCCAATGGAGGGGCACCATGATCCCAAATGATAATCTTCTAACCTATGATGGAACTGGTAGGATCTAGGTACTTACCATTTAGGCCAATAGAGGGGCACCATGATCCCAAATGATAATCATCTCACCTATGATGGAACTGGTAGGATCTAGGTACTTACCATTTAGGCCAATAGAGGGGCACCATGATCCCAAATGATAATCATCTCACTCATGATGGAACTGGTAGGATCTAGGTACTTACCATTAATGCCAATAGAGGGGCACCATGATCCCAAATGATAATCATTTCACCTATTATGGAACTGGTAGGATCTAGGTACTTACCATTTCGGCCAATAGAGGGGCACCATGATCCCAAATGATAATCATCTCACTCATGATGGAACTGGTAGGATCTAGGTACTTACCATTAATGCCAATAGAGGGGCACCATGATCCCAAATGATAATCATTTCACCTATGATGGAACTGGTAGGATCTAGGTACTTACCACTTAGGCCAATAGAGGGGCACCATGATCCCAAATGATAATCATCTCAACTATGATGGAACTGGTAGGATCTAGGTACTTACCATTTAGGCCAATAGAGGGGCACCATGATCCCAAATGATAATCATCTCACCTATGATGGAACTGCTAGGATCTAGGTACTTACCATTTAGCCCAATAGAGGGGCACCATGAGCAATTTGTTGGGCGCCTGCTGAGCTGTGCTTGGCGCTTTAACAGACCGCGGCAGAGAGAGAGAGATGTGTCAGCCCTGGGAGACAAATAAACCTTCATAGCGCCGACACATTTCCATGTAAAGAGAAAAGATGTTGTTTTGCCTAATAAAATAATATTTGAAGCAGTTGATATAACACTTCCTTATCGGCGCTTGTCATACGAGACAGCCCAAACCTAATCTGCTCTCCTGCTCGCAATCTCGCCGTCAGCTCGTGACACCTCTCTCAGGTTTGACGAGACAATTCCATCTCAAAGGAGGTTATTTGAGCAAAGAAACTGGTGGATTTAGCGGCACATTAGTGACTACTTATCCGATGGAGCAATGTATCCAGAACCCACACAGAACCGGCTTTCTGACTGTGATGGGAAAATGAAGGATCAAGTTGTTCTGCCAACGTGTTATTGTGGGTAATTGCTGAGGCACCTCGTGGGCTTCTGGGCCAGGACTCGGGCTGCGGATGGGAAAAGCCAAGGCGGAATCATTGTGGCTGTGTATAGTTCAGCTCTTCCCCAGATGGAACTGTTAATTAAATGAAAAATCAATGTATTATTTAAAGAGTTACAAACCCTCTATAGTCACCAAATAGAAATCATTATTGGGTATAAGGTTGTGGTTTTGATACCTGTGGGCTGAACCTATGGGTTGGGGGGTGGGACCATGGAGCAGTGGTTGGGGGATGGGACCATGAAGCAGTGGTTGGGGGGTGGGACCATGGAGCAGTGGTTGGGGGGTGGGACCATGTAGTAGTGGTTGGGGGTGGGGACCATGAAAGCAGTGGTTGGGGGGTGGGACCATGAAGCAGTGGTTGGGGGGTGGGACCATGAAGCAGTGGTTGGGAGGGGGGCCATGAAGCAGTGGTTGGGGGGTGGGACCATGAAGCAGTGGCTGGGGGGTGGGACCATGAAGCAGTGGTTGGGGGGTGGGACCATAAGCAGTGGTTGGGGGTGGGACCATGAAGCAGTGGTTAGGACGTGGGACCATAAACAGTGGTTGGGAGGTGGGACAATGAAGCAGTGGTTGGGAGGTGGGACAATGAAGCAGTGGTTGGGGGGTGGGACAATGAAGCAGTGGTTGGGAGGTGGGTCATGAAGCAGTGGTTGGGGTGGTGGGACCATGAAGCAGTGGCTGGGGGGTGGGACCATGAAGCAGTGGTTGGACCATAAGCAGTGGTTGGGGGTGGGACAATGAAGCAGTGGTTGGGAGGTGGGTCCATGAAGCAGTGGTTGGGGGGTGGGACAATGAAGCAGTGGTTGGGAGGTGGGACAATGAAGCAGTGGTTGGACCATAAGCAGTGGTTGGGGGTGGGACAATGAAGCAGTGGTTGGGAGGTGGGTCCATGAAGCAGTGGTTGGGGTGGTGGGACCATGAAGCAGTGGCTGGGGGGTGGGACCATGAAGCAGTGGTTGGGGGGTGGGACCATGGAGCAGTGGTTGGGGGGTGGGACCATGAAGCAGTGGCTGGGGGGTGGGACCATGAAGCAGTGGTTGGGGGGTGGGACCATGGAGCAGTGGTTGGGGGGTGGGACCATGAAGCAGTGGTTGGGGGGTGGGACCATGGAGCAGTGGTTGGGGGGTGGGACCATGGAGCAGTGGTTGGGGGGTGGGACCATGGAGTAGTGGTTGGGGGGTGGGACCAGGGAGCAGTGGTTGGGGGGTGGGACCATGAAGCAGTGGTTGGGGGGTGGGACCATGGAGCAGTGGTTGGGGGGTGGGACCATGGAGTAGTGGTTGGGGGGTGGGACCAGGGAGCAGTGGTTGGGGGGTGGGACCATGAAGCAGTGGTTGGGGGGTGGGACCATGGAGCAGTTGTTGGGGGGTGGGACCATGGAGTAGTGGTTGGGGGGTGGGACCAGGGAGCAGTGGTTGGGGGGTGGGACCATGAAGCAGTGGCTGGGGGGTGGGACCATGAAGCAGTGGTTGGGGGTGGGACAAAGAAGCAGTGGTTGGGAGGTGGGACCATGAAGCAGTGGTTGGGGGGGTGGGACAATGAAGCAGTGGTTGGGGATTACCCCCTGGAATTACCCCCCACTGGCTGGAGCCCTATTTGTGATACGTTGATTAATAAGTTTCACTGGTTTCAGAGTTAGTTATTTGTACACATGGATGGATTGGGTGCTTGCCCAGAACCGATCCCTGCTGGGTAGTCAGGGGCCCGCAAGTCCCCCTCTCCCGAGTAGGCATGCTCTGGGAAGGGGGTTGGTTGGGCATAGGGGGCCCAGGGGGGGAGGTGTGGGGACCATGGTGGGGGACCCTTGGGGGGGTGCGGGGCACCAGCGGTGGCAACCCTGGTGGGCCCTGCACCCCCCAGTCCGACCCTGTTTGTACAACAGTATTTAATATAAAGTACATAAATATCTATAGACCGATTAGACCTATAGGCTGTTAAAGGATGAAAGAATAAATGGGCCGATGTATCTGTATCCATCGTTGGATTAAATCAACTCATTCCATTGAAAATAAACCAGAAAATACAGTATTTCCCTCCCGGGGGGGCGAGGTTGGCCCGTTATTAACAAGCAAACGACGGGTACAAATGGGCCCATATATCCCCATGTATCATCATTACGCTAAAAAAAATGATTTCCCTCCGATAATCTCCGCAATAATAAATCCGCATTAGCCAAATCCCTCCTTTGAACTTTCCCACAGACTCTGTATAATTTATAACCCGAGTCCCCGGCGCTAGTTAACTCGGAGAGGGTCCGTCCTCGCTGGGAGCTCGCTGACTCGGGAAGGAGATTCATGAACGGCTTTGTATGCCGAGCAGTCTGCCCCAATTACTAAAGTGCCGTCCTTGTATATCCGAGCCCCCCCCCCAACCCCCAGAGTCATTGGATCAGATGGAAACTACATGCAGCAGTTAGAAACCATGACTGTGGCTACGGAATGTATTTATACATATGGGTAGGGGGTGCCATAGTGTTTCCCTTAGACAGTACAGTATGGGGGTACAGCTTATTGTGTGCCCAGAACATTCCTTCCCTGTATATTTGTATTTATACATATGGGTAGGGGGTGCCATAGTGTTTCCCTTAGACAGTACAGTATGGGGGTACAGCTTATTGTGTGCCCAGAACATTCCTTCTCTGTATATTTGTATTTATACATATGGGTAGGGGGTGCCATAGTGTTTCCCTTAGACAGTACAGTATGGGGGTACAGCTTATTGTGTGCCCAGAACATTCCTTCTCTGTATATTTGTATTTATACATATGGGTAGGGGGTGCCATAGTGTTTCCCTTAGACAGTACAGTATGGGGGTACAGCTTATTGTGTGCCCAGAACATTCCTTCTCTGTATATTTGTATTTATACATATGGGTAGGGGGTGCCATAGTGTTTCCCTTAGACAGTACAGTATGGGGGTACAGCTTATTGTGTGCCCAGAACATTCCTTCTCTGTATATTTGTATTTATACATATGGGTAGGGGGTGCCATAGTGTTTCCCTTAGACAGTACAGTATGGGGGTACAGCTTATTGTGTGCCCAGAACATTCCTTCTCTGTATATTTGTATTTATACATATGGGTAGGGGGTGCCATAGTGTTTCCCTTAGACAGTACAGTATGGGGGTACAGCTTATTGTGTGCCCAGAACATTCCCTCTCTGTATATTTGTATTTATACATATGGGTAGGGGGTGCCATAGTGTTTCCCTTAGACAGTACAGTATGGGGGTACAGCTTATTGTGTGCCCAGAACATTCCTTCTCTTCTTTATAATTGTAAGGGGGAATTATTACTGCTTAATAAGGCTTCCAATGGGTCCCATTGTGCCGGTGCCACAGTCCCGTTACTGACGGTCACAGGGAAACCACTTGGCCCCCAGAGAAGCAATGGCGCCGCTCATTGAGTGGATTTTGCTGACGGGCCGTGGGTTCCGGCCGCCATGATGTCGCACTACAAGGAAAATATTGATTTCTAGCGAACGACATCACCGATTAGCTCAGCCAATCATGTGAGGTCACTGAACCAGAATCCCATTAAAGGTTATCGAAAATAACAAGTGGATAAATACAACATGGGATGTAATGTGGAAAGTAGGATTCTCCTGTAGAACAGATTTTTCTGGAATTAATTGATTTTCTGCTGTTTTTTCTCTAATAATTTTGCCCCAATGGGGCACAACAGCATTTCTTTGATGGGTGCAGAGCTGGGCCAGCATTGACACCCAAACACCCTGCCTGCCCACCCACACCCAACACAACATCCCCACCCCCCCTCTCCTTCTACATGGCAAGTATCCCCTTCCCACTGGGTTCACACAGTTGGCTTATGGCCCCTGCTTACACCCCTCTGACACCTCCCCCTTGTACCCACCCCCACAGTTGTTCCCTGGGGGGGCTGGCTCAAGGGGGAGGTGCCTCCCTACCCCTAGTTGTGTCCATGTATAGATGATTTCTATCAGTGGAGTTGAAGGAGAATTCTCACTTGGGTTAGTAAATCCATCCAATACAAGCCCATTGGAATGTTGGGTAAATTGAGAAAAATTTTGCCGGAGAAAATTCAGTCAAAATGTAAGAAATGTGCAGAATTGAGACTCAGTTAAAAAAAACATTTTCCACTCGTTATTTGTTATTATAAATGATTTTTCGTTTCTTTTTTTTCTTCAAATTTTTGAAACTTTTTTAAATTCCCTAATTTATTTCAAAAATGTTCACAATTTTTTTGTTTTGTTTTGTTCTATTTACTAAAGCATTTTTCAAATTGTAATGATAGTTTTTTTGTTTAATCTTTTTCCGAAATCGACGGGGGGCAATTAATCAATTTGAGTCTAAGGCGCCAAAAAACAATATCACCCACGGATAAAATGGGTGAGTAAATCCGTCCTGTTGTGTTTTGCCGGAAATTCCACGAAATGACAGTAAAATTTGTGAAACGGGGAAAAATCCTTTGGTGCGTATCTTTTTTTTTTTTTTTTACAGAACCGCGCCCATTCTTTTTGTGACCACGCCCACTACTTTTTTTGATGTGCAACAAATTGTTTCTCTGCAAATTTTCGCAGAAGTTTCCCAAAACCTTTTACCAATGCCAAAATGTACAAATTCTCTGCAAAAATTTGCTGAAGAAAAGTTGCGCGTGCCCAAAGAAAAGTGTTCACGTGTCCAAAAAATGACGGGCGCATCCCAAATTTTGTTCCAAAGTTTCTCAAATTTCTCAGCAAATCAGAACGGGACAGATTCACTCATCACTACTAGTCAGTCCAGTTTTGTTACCAGCCCATTTGTCAAGAAGAAGTGGTGATTTCTCATTGGCTTTCAAGGAGGACCTTTAGGACAGGAGGAAAGTGGAGGGACAGGGCCACGACAGGGCAAGAATGAGGACTCAGGTAGTGTTAGGCGCAAGGGCTCATGTGGCTTGTAGTCCAGGCAGTGATTGGTAGATGGTAGGGGAGGTAATAAAAAGGGCAAGTGGAAGGGGGTTTGCCGCCAATTTTACTGAACAGCCCCACCCACCCACCCTATTGAGAGGCACAAGTCGCAGCCATTGGTGAGGAATAAGGGGCAGGAGTAGGCAGTAGGAGCCATGGCGGAATTTGTGCAGGTCAGAGACTAGGGGTGGCAGTGATTAGCCAATGTTAAAAGGGGAGGGACAAAAGATAAGGGGAGGAGTCTCTGGGATTTGTTATGCTGGTTAACAAGGGATCTCCATAGGAGCAGCCTTCAGATGCTAAAGGTAGAGATCCTGCTGGATAGGGTTATATATTAACGTGTTGGCATTGTAACGTTATATGATTGATAATTATATGCAATAAACTTGGCTGCGGCCTTGTATACCCACACGGAGTCTGAGTGTTAGTGAGACGGGGGTGGGGGTTTTGGGGGAGGAAGGGGCAAGACGCTGCCCATGTCAAGGCAAATCAATATGGTGGCACAAGTCAATATCAAAAGAGTGATTTGAATTATTTGAAATCAAATGAAGCAGAAATACCCGGCGTCTGATTTTATAATTACGCTTTATTTTATCCATTTTATTTAATTATAAATAGTATAAAATGAATGTATTTGTAGGATACATAGGGGGAATTGTACTGACATCTCAGTGATCCCTACAGCAAACTTTGTATTTGTGCAACAACTGTATTTTTATGCTTCACCTGTGTCCCCGGCTCAGTCAGTCTCAGCGCGGCCCCTTTATTAATCCCCGCGGATTTACGGGGCACTTTGTACCGCTCCCTGATTCCCCTCTCTGTGTTACCTGTCATATTAAATCAATGAGACGCTGAATGGGCCCCGGGACGTATTCATTCCCTTCACCCTTCAACCTTTCAAATCAATTCACAAACATTTTTCCTTGATAATTCTACATGTAAGGGACTCGCTTATAAATATTATATAAATCAGTTGTTACGGGGAGAACCCTGGGACGAGACAATGTGTTTTATTCACTCGGTTTTATGTCGTCTATAGATTATTTAGAAGCTGTATAATAATAATAATAATATTGTTAGTGTTGTTGGTGTTAGGGTTTTCTGGAATTTAGCATTATTTTTAATTCATAATTATTTTTATAAAATGCATAAAAGTAAAATGTATAAAAATTACTAAATAATAATGTGTATACATGATGATGATGATGATGATGATGATGAAGATGATGAAGGTGAAGAAGATGATGATGATGAAGATGATGAAGATGAAGATGATGAAAAAGATGAAGATGATGATGATGGTGATGATGAAGATGATGATGAAGATGATTATTTAGAAAATGTATAATAATATTGTTGGTGTTAGGATTTTCTGGAATTTTGCATTATTTTTAATTCATAATTATTTTTATAAATGCATAAAAGTAAAATGTATATAAATTACTAAATAATAATGTGTATACATGATGATGATGATGATGATGATGAAGATGATGAAGGTGAAGAAGATGAAGATGATGATGACGATGATGAAGATGAAGATGATGAAAAAGATGAAGATGATGATGATGGTGATGATGAAGATGATGATGAAGATGATGATGATTATTTAGAAAATGTATAATAATATTGTTGGTGTTAGGGTTTTCTGGAATTTTGCATTATTTTTAATTCATAATTATTTTTATAAAATGCATAAAAGAAAAATGTATAAAAATTACTTAATAATAATGTGTATACATGATGATGATGATGAAGATGAAGATGATGATGATGATGATGAAGATTATGAAGATGATGAAGATGATGATGAAGAAGATGAAGATGATGATGAAGATGATGAAGATGAAGATGATAAAGATGAAGATGATGATGATGGTGATGGTGATGATGAAGATGATGATGATTATTTAGAAAATGTACAATAATATTGTTAGTGTTGTTGGTGTTATGATTTTCTGGAATTTTGCATTATTTTTAATTCATAATTATTTTTATAAAATGCATACAAGTAAAATGTATAAAAATTACTTAATAATAATGTGTATACATGATGATGATGATGATGATGAAGATGATACAGACGGCTCCAAAATGATCATTAGAATATGACGGCGGCCATTTTGCTGGGTAGGCGGCAATTAGAAGAACATTCATTTTGGGCTCATAATTCCGTCGCATTTACAGAGCCAACGGAGTAAATTAAAAACAAAATGTAACAGGCTCGTTAGTCTTTATGCTCCAAAATGTTAGACTGAAATATTCTGTATATTGTTTTACCTGAAACGTAAACATCCAGCTCTCGGCCAATAGCAACGTCCCATCTGGCGCTTACTCGAGGAACTTTTTTTCAATCTCTGTTTGTAAAATCCATGAAATCCCATCACTGGTCACTGATTTACTGTATTAATAAGAAAAACTCGTTAGAATAAAAAACGTGAATATGTCCATCTTTCAAATTTACGAGCTCCAAAAACGTTGAAAAACTCGAAAAATTTGAGTTTGCAAATATGGCCTGACTTGGCCTAGGGCAACTCCCATTGACTTCTATAGGAACTTTTCTGTCACTTAATAAATACCAGACATTCTGTTTTTCAAACCAGAACTCGAATTTGAGTTTTTTAAGCACAAAAAAACTCAAATCGAGCAAAAAATCAAACTCGACCGTTGATAAATCACCCCCCCAACGAAGTCAAAACTATACCCCCAGAATGAATATTTACCCAAAAGATAGTTTATATTATTTTAAGGGGCCTATTAAAGAATCTCCCCAAACTGGAATATATATATCAGTAAATATTGCCCTTTTACATCCTTTCCCTTGAGCCGCCATTTTGTGATGGGCTGTGTGCTCCCTCAGAGATCAGCTGACAGGAAGTGATGCAGCTCTAACTGTAACAGGAAGTAGTGTGGGAGCCAAAGGCAGAACTCTGCCCATTCATTGGCTGATGGGGCCTAGCATGTATGTGTGCCTTGGCTTGTTTGTGTGCACTGTGACTCCTATGATCCCAGGGGGCGGCCCTTAGTACCTAAAATGGCAGTTTCCTATTTAGGATTACCCAATGGCACATACTACTAAAAAAGTATATTAGGACCTGCCAGACCGGGGGTGAGTGAGTGTAGGACTGGCCAGACCGGGGTGAGTGAGTGTAGGACTGGCCAGACTGGGGGTGAGTGAGTGTAGGACAGGCCAGACCGGGGGTGAGTGAGTGTAGGACAGGCCAGAACCGGGGTGAGTGAGTGTAGGACAGGCCAGACCGGGGGTGAGTGAGTGTAGGACTGGCCAGACCGGGGGTGAGTGAGTGTAGAAACAGGCCAGACCGGGGGGTTGAGTGAGTGTAGGACAGGCCAGACCGGGGGGTGAGTGAGTGTAGGAACTGGCCAGACCGGGGTGAGTGGTGTAGGACTGCCAGACGGGGTGAGTGAGTGTAGGACAGGCCAGACCGGGGGTGAGTGAGTGTAGGACAGGCAGACCGGGGGTGAGTGAGTGTAGGACTGGCCCAGGACGCGGGGGGTGAGTGAGTGTAGGACAGGCCAGCCGGGGGGAGTGAGTGTAGGACAGGCCAGACCGGGGTGAGTGAGTGTAGGACAGGCCAGACCGGGGGGTGACGTGAGTGTAGGACGGGCAGACCGGGGGTGAGTGAGTGTAGGAACAGGGGGCCCCAGACCGGGGGTGAGTGAGTGTAGGACAGGCAGACCGGGGGTGAGTGATGTAGTAGGACAGGCCAGACCGGGGGGTGAGTTGAGTGTAGGACAGGCCAGACCGGGGGTGAGTGAGTGTAGGACAGGCCAGACCGGGGGGTGAGTGAGTGTGGGACAGGCCAGACCGGGGGTGAGTGAGTGTGGGACAGGCCAGACCGGGGGGGTGAGTGAGTGTTGGACAGGCCAGACTGGGGGTGAGTGAGTGTGGGACAGGCCAGACTGGGGGTAATTGTAATGAGAAAGAAGTTGTTTCATTTTCCACATATAAACTGGTATCTATTCCCCGGTAACCAGCCATAACCACGCAGCACCAAATGCTGGAAATTTGCTACAAAGGAGAGTGAACAAAATATCCAGGGTTAAAACGCGCCGAGCTGTAGAGATCAGTCTCCCTTGGAAACAGGACCCATCAATACTGAGAGGCTGAGAGAAGATCAGGGCCCTCGGACTTGAAAGGGAGTTGTCACTGTGACGAGAAAGGTCAAGCGAGAAGAAAGGGCCCGGATTATGCTAAAGCCCCAAACAAATCCCGGATTCTGTGCGACCCGATCACTTAGTGATTGTTCAGCTCTGACAAATGTATTTCTGCAAGAGCCATTGATTTTCAAATACCCAACAAAAAAGAAATATCTTGGATTGAGGGAACACGTAGAGAGACACATACAGACCTTTCCATATCTCAAACACAAAAACCTTGTGAAATGGAGGCATTTGTGAACGGTCCCTTCAGTTGGTTTGTTATAGCTGGGTTAGTTGCCCTTTAATAACTATTATTCTCAGAGGCTTTACCACCTCTAATTGACACAAATAGATCTCTATACAGCCAAACACACACACACTCTGTACTACATAGTCTAGATATACCTATATACCAAGCTTGTTGGCCTTCTCCTGCTGACCTACTCATTATGGTCGTAATAATGACTTAACTGTTTTCCTAATACCTAGGGAGCGTTGGCAATTACCTTTCTGTGTACAATATCAATACCCAACGGAGCCCTTACACAACCAGCAACGTGCGTATGGGAACTGAAAACCGAGATGTGGCAAGTTCTTTATCATTAGACGTTCTAGGCTATTTTTACAAAAACTGTACATATATCCAGGTTGGAAGAGGACAAGAAGAAGAGGACCTTTCCTTGGTCTCTTAAGTCTTTCCTTGTCTGTATGTCTGTGAGTCTAACTATGGTGAATTTAACTAAGCTCAGATTCTAAGTGCCCACTCCAGGGAGAGAGGTCCATAAAGAAGAAACTAGTGGACCTTAGTTTCCATGATTTATTGGAGTTCAGAAGAACAGATTTTTACTGTAGAGATGCAATATGCTGGTTTTTCTGAGGGTCAAGTAAGACTTGACCCATAGATTCTGTTTCTGGTCTTTCTTTTCTTGACTTGAATAGCTCCCTGTTGTACAGATTGTATTTCTCTGAAGGTCATGTAGAACCTTTCCTGGGTCTCTCAAGTCCTTGTCTGTATGTCTGTGAGTCTAACTATGGTGGATTCAACTAAGCTCAGTTTCTAAGTGCCCACTCCAGGGAGACAGATCCATAAAGAAGAGCAGAACAATGGTCCATTAGTTTGATGAAACTCAACTGGAAAGAAAAGAGCCATAGAAGACACATCTCATAATCAAGAAGTCCAGAAGAAAGATGAAAATTATAGGATAGTCTTCACACCTTTCAGGCCTTAATATTGAGATCCAGTATGGTGGTTGCTCTGAAGGTCATGTAGACTCTTAAGTCTTTCCTTGTCTGTAAGTCTAACTATGGTGGATTCAACTAAGCTCAGTTTCCAAGTGCCCACACCAGGGAGAGGTCCACAAAGAAGAGCATAACAATGGTTCTGCTCTTCTTTATTGACCTCTCTCCCTGGAGTGGGCACTTAGAAAGACTTAAGAGTCCAAGGAAAGGTTCTACATGACCTTCAGAGCAACCACCATACTGTATCTCCAGAGTACAATCTATACAACAGTGAGCTATTCAAGTAAAGGAAAGAAAGGTCCAAGAACAGAATCTATGGGTCAACTCCTACTTGACCCTCAGAAAAACCAGCATATTGCATCTCTACAGTAAAAATCTGTTCTTCTGAACTCCAATAAATCATAGAAACTAATGTCCACTAGTTTGATGAAACTCAACTGGAAAGAAAACAGCCATAGAAGACACATCTCATAATCAAGAAGTACAGAAGAAAGATGAAAATCATAGGGTGGTCTTCACATTTTTCAGACCTAAATATTACTGACATAGAAGATTGGGGAAAACCTCCAAAGGAGAACACGATTTTTGGGGAATTTTTTTAGGAGATCAGAGCTTAGTTAATACAGACCCACAATATGCTCAGACTTTAGCACAAGCCCTATGTGATCATTTCTTTCTCCTTTGTTTTTCTTCTGGTTGTTCAGGAGAAGGTACAGTAGACACAGTAGGTTTGGTGCAGGCCTCCTAGCTGTTTTATGGATTTTTTTTTCCGATTCTCAAACTCAGAATCCCCAAAAACATCTACTTACTCAGAGGCCATTGGCCATTTCTTATAATAGGGATTCACGAACCAATCATTAGGGTCGAGGATTTTGCCTCATACATTTCACCTTATTTTTACTGGATATGTATGGATATATACATTTCTACTTGTTAATACTGTGTGCTGGGGACTTCTATTACATTTCACCTTAGAGCTGAGTTGGCTGCTATTAAACTTTACTTACAAGGTTAATTTGTAATGTTGCCCTGGGCTGCCTGGTTCCCCTGAGACCTACTGATTGATGGGAGCTCATTGGGCCCAGACAGACAGAATAAAGAGTAGATTAAGGGTATTTTTCATATCAGGTAGCCATATGTGACCCAAGCACTGTGGTCCTTGTGTTTTGGGGGAACAATTGTGCACTGGGCCCCCTGCAAAAAAATCTACAGAGGGGCCCGACGCATAGACGTACCTATATGAGGTCCCCTGATGGCCCACTCCCTGCACCCTCAAAAGCTCACTCCCTGCCCCCTCACCGCCCACTCCCTGCCCCCTCACAAGCTCACTCCCTGCCCCCTCACCGCCCACTCCCTGCCCCCTCACAAGCTCACTCCCTGCCCCCTCACAAGCTCACTCCCTGCCCCCTGACAAGCTCACTCCCTGCCCCCTCACAAGCTCACTCCCTGCCCCCTCACAAGCCCACTCCCTGCACCCTCCATCTGTAGAGAAAGTGTTATCCGGTGCTTCATCTGTAGAGAGGGGGTTAGTCAGTGCTCCATCTGTAGAGAAACTGTTATCCGGTGCTCCATCTGTAGAGAGGGGGTTACTCAGTGCTCCATCTGTAGAGAAAGTGTTATCCGGTGCTCCTATTGTAGAGAGGGGGTTAGTCAGTGCTCCATCTGTAGAGAAAGTGTTATGCGGTGCTCCATCTCTAGAGAGGGGGTTAGTCAGTGCTCCATCTGTAGAGAAATTGTTATCCTGTGCTCCATCTGTAGAGAAAGTGTTATCCGATGCTCCATCTGTAGAGAAAGTGTTATCCGGTGCTCCATCTGTAGAGAGGGGGTTACTCAGTGCTCCATCTGTAGAGAAAGTGTTATCCGGTGCTCCATCTGTAGAGAGGAGGTTAGTCAGTGCTCCATCTGTAGAGAAAGTGTTATCCTGTGCTCCATCTGTAGAGAAAGTGTTATCCGATGCTCCATCTGTAGAGAAAGTGTTATCCGGTGCTCCATCTGTAGAGAGGGGGTTACTCAGTGCTCCATCTGTAGAGAAAGTGTTATCCGGTGCTCCATCTGTAGAGGGGGGTTAGTCAGTGCTCCATCTGTAGAGAAAGTGTTATCCGGTGCTCCATCTGTAGAGAAAGTGTTATCCGGTGCTCCTATTGTGGAGAGGGGGTTAGTCAGTGCTCCATCTGTAGAGAAATTGTTATCCTGTGCTCCATCTGTAGAGAAAGTGTTATCCGATGCTCCATCTGTAGAGAAAGTGTTATCCGGTGCTCCATCTGTAGAGAGGGGGTTACTCAGTGCTCCATCTGTAGAGAAAGTGTTATCCGGTGCTCCATCTGTAGAGGGGGGTTGGTCAGTGCTCCATCTGTAGAGAAAGTGTTATCCGGTGCTCCATCTGTAGAGAAAGTGTTATCCGGTGCTCCTATTGTAGAGAGGGGGTTAGTCAGTGCTCCATCTGTAGAGAAAGTGTTATCCGGTGCTCCATCTCTAGAGAGGGGGTTAGTGTGGCTCCATCTGTACATAGAGGGTAAGTCAGTGCTCCATTTGCAGAGAAAGTGTTATCCAGTGCTCCATCTGTACCAAGCAGGTTATTCTATGTTCCATCTGTACAGAGAGAAATCACGGGGGGCAGGGAAGAGGTGGGAGAGCGACGTCATGGGGTGGGTCTTTCTAAATTTGGAAAACCAAGCAGGAGGTTTTGACCCGGACAACCCTTCCGGAAACTGAGCTGTCTGGGGCAATTCTGGCCAGGTGGCAACCCTGGTTCCACCCCACCCTGTTTCCCTGTTTCTCATTTTAAACCTGCAAAAGAAAAGTGACTTTAGTTTCAGACTGAAAGAAAATGTCCTTAACTTTCGGCAAAGTTAACTCGGGCGCGGAACGGGGGCTGTGGGTTGGAAAGTACATACCTTGCGAGGGAACAGCAATCTGCCGCTTGATTGATAGTGCCTGACAGGCAGCGCCGCTATATATAGAATCAATTGTCATTAAATAAAGGTGGATTTTCTCCGGCTCCTTTCTAAGCGGCTCGACTCCCGGAGTGAAGTCCTAACGACGAATTCAATAAAGGGGATTATGGGTGTTTTACATGGTGACCCCCGGGAGCCCCTTATTATTATTATTATCATGGTTAATTTATCTTCGAAACCTTAGATTTCTCTCAGTTGGAAAAGTTTCAGCAGCGGGACGTTTCCAATAACGAGGCATTAAACGAGCGCCGTAGATGGGGAGCCTTCTTGCCTGGAGCCATTCTAGAAATTCACCTGGAAATAAACCGCACGTCGGCGGGAGTTGAAATAAATTTGGGGGGGGGGAAGAAATAGTCCTGTCAGTCAGAGAGAGACGCGGCGGGACATCTTAAGCAGCTTATTGATCTCCGGCTGAAAATTCATACGAGGCAGCTGCTTGTCATAAAACATTCAGCGGCGGAAATCAATAAGAGATGGTGAGCGCTGGGGATGGGCGACTTCAAAGTGGCACTTTCTAAATCAGCCCTGCCGGAATGGCACGCCGGCACCGGTCTCGGTCTGCAAATGGATATTGTTCTCATGTTCTCTGACGCTGCCCTTGCCCGGAGAAATATACATACAGATACATAGCATACAGATGGAGCACAGGGTATTGCAGGGGAGCCCTCAAGCAAAGGCCACTCTGGGATACCGGTTCCATTCACTGCCAGTTACTGCTGGGATATTTTATGTTTCAGCTGTTTAAGGACAAGCTCCATCTGTACAGAGAGGGTTATTTTGTGCTCCATCTGTACAGAGAGGGTAATTCGGTGCTCCATCTGTACAGAGAGGGATTTTCAGTGCTCCATCTGTACAAAAAGGTTTTTTCAGTGCTCCATCTTTACAAGGTTATTCTACTCTCTATCTTTACAGAGAGGGTGATTTTGTTACATCTGTACAGAGAAGGTTATTCAGGGCTCCATCTGTAGAGAAAGAGTTATTCTGTGTTCCATCTGCGCAGAGAGGGATTTTCAGTGCTCCATCTGTACAGTTATTACTGCAAAAATACAATCCCTTGCAGTAAGTCAAAGGGGGTTATAATTATAACATTCAAGTTATTTCATTTTTTTGAGCGAGGGAAACTCACTGAGGAACAGCAGGACGTCATATTTGGCAAAATATCAGCAAAGTATCAAGACATATTATGCTCAGTGACCTGCAGGTTTGTTTCTATAAAGGGGCACTTGTGGTTTAATGTATGTCTTCCTGATGCAGCCAATCAGGAGTCAGCCAATAAGTATAGCCAATAAGTGGCTTCAGTGCCCAATAGCCTTCCAGATGCCAAATCCCTGGCAATGCCCAGACCTTCTCTCCTTTCTTACCAATCTTCACTACCTGAATCCTATGATCTTTCTTGAACTTTCTAGAACTTTCTCCTATCTAGCCCCCAGTTACGCCCAAATGCTCTGGATTTCCCTCCTTATCCCACCGATGCTCCAATGAACCCCATTCCCCAAACCCCTGCTGTGCCCAGATCTCCTCTTGGCTCCACTTGCCATCGGATTGGTCACTGCCCGCTCTGCATTAGTGCCTATATAACTCATTTGTACAGAAATACAGTCCGTTTCGTGTGTGGCCCCAAGAGAGAGGGATACGATCTATAGATTTATATCATTCCGTGCCTGTATAACTGCCGCCATTAAAGAGACTAAAAAATTGCTCCCTATGGGGGCTCAACCCTTACAGATCATTTCATAATACAAATGTTCTAATTTACTTTAATGTCAGATAGTATTGAGTCCATTTAGGGAACACAGGAATAATGAGGCACAAATGGACCTTAAGATGCTGTTGAAGCTCAGGACAATCCTACTCTATGGTTGGACTGGGCCGGTGGGCCCCGGCGGCCCAGACCCGACCCTTGCCAGTGATCCCTCTGCCCAACCGTTCCTCCCCTGACGTGTTAAATTTACGCATGCTCAGGGGAGGATGTTGGGTGGGGGACCCTTCGGGGGGTTAGGGGGGCCCCTGGGGGGTACCCCCCAGTCCGACCTTGCCCTACTCGTTGGTCCCACTGCTAACACTATGGCGCTCATGTATACACCTCAGTGCCACAGGGGGCATTGCTGCAAATCCTCAGGGAAACTAAACCCCCAAATTCCATTATCTGCAGATTCTAGTGAATTTTTCGCCAGACATGCATTCATTGCGAATATCCGGGTTTCGCCACTGGTGGATTTTTTTCACAAAACGGGCACAAAAATTCGCTGAGGAAAAGATTTGCAGAGTGAGGAAAAAGTCACGGGCGGGTCAAAAAAATAGTCGAGATCGTCGAAAAAATTTGCACTCATCAAAAAAGTTGAACGATAGGCGCGTTTAATTCATTTTTCGCTGTTTTGCGACTTTTCCGGCGAACCAAAACGGGACAGATTCACCCATCATTAGCAGATTCTACCTATTCTATAGAACTCGGCCATCGGGTCAAAAAGTTTTACTAATTTTTCAGCCAAACCGGACAGATTTGCTCATCACTAACAATCAGGCTAGCCATTGGATCATAACCCATGTGCCCATCTCAAGGGTCAGGGTCAATCCTATTGGTCCACTCCTTTATGCCCGCCCCATTTCTTTAGTATGAGTTCAGTTTATAGGATTTGTGCTGAACATACTTTTGCCTACAGTTTAAATCACAAAAAAAATGTTTTTTGTTGTTTCTAAACAGGGAAAATGGAAAAATGAAACTTTCTCCATGTTTGGAGCAACAAAAACAGTCACAACAAAGGGTGGCTGCAAAGGGCGTATGTGTTTAATTCTATTCAACTGCCCCTTTTTATCATTTTTAGTATAATGTAGACAATGATATTCTGAGACAATTTGCTATACGTTTTCATTTGTAATTATTTGTTATTTTAGCAGTTGTTTAGTTGCCAGGGTCTTGTTAACCTTAGCAACCAAGCAGTGGTTTGAATGAGAGGCTCAAAAGTGTATAGGAGGGGGTCAGACTAGAAAGCTAAGAAATAAAAAGTATGATAATAACATTGTAAGCTCAAAAAGCAATAGTTTTTGGTCGCCGGGGTCAGTGACCCCCTGTAAAAAAAAAACCAAATGCTTTGCAAAACTACAACTACAAACTTTATTACTCATCTCTCTATTCAGGACCCTGCCTATTCATTCAAATCAGTGCATGGTTGCTAGGGTAATTTGGACCCTAGCAACCAGATTGCTGACATTGCAAATTGGAAAGCTGCTGCATAAAAAGGTAAATAACTCAAAAACCAAAAATAATAAAAAATGAAAAACAATTGCACGTTGTCTCAGAATATCATTCTCTATATAGTAAGAGTTATTCTAAAGGTGATCCCCCCGTTACATTGTATCTGGGGGAGTTACTCCATGTTGCGCTCTCAGCAGAACTCACCAGCGCGGTGCTTTCTCCTAATGAGCGTAGAGCGTAATTACTCCCGTAAAGGCCGCACTTATCAGGAGGCTAAAGGGCAAGTATAATACGGTTTGCCCTTGAGTTAGTTAAAATCATATATAAATTGTGCAGGGTCCATGCAAATTACTGCGATGCCAACGAAAGATAAATGAAACGTCGCTTGTACCTTTTGTCCTTGGGAACCAAAAACCTATTCATTACAAAGCAAGATTGATTAGAGGCTAATTAAAGTGCGTCCCTTATTCTAATAAAGACATTTTATTTTCAGGATACTGGGTAACTCCTAGGCCGGCACCGCAAAGCCTCCTCATTAATTAATTGGAGCAAAAGCAACAGCTATGTGTATTTAGGGCAACACTCCGGCCTGCTCTGGGGGCAACCAAGTAATGATTGGGCTACGAGGAACAGAGATAGTAGGACAACATAGAAAGATGGAGACAGTAGGGCAAGATGGAGACAGTAGGACAAGATGGAGACAGTAAGACAAGATGGAGACAGTAGGGCAGAATGGAGACAGTAGGACAAGATGGAGACAGTAGGACAAGATGGAGACAGTAGGACAAGATGGAGACAGTAGGCCAAGATGGAGACAGTAGGACAAGATGGAGACAGTAGGGCAAGATGGAGACAGTAAGACAAGATGGAGACAGTAGGGACAGAATGGAGACAGTAGGACAAGATGGAGACAGTAGGGCAAGATGGAGACAGTAGGACAAGATGGAGACAGTAGGGCAGAAATGGAGACAGTAGGGCAAGATGGAGACAGTAGGGCAAGATGGAGACAGTAGACAAGATGGAGACAGTAGGGCAGATGGAGACAGTAGGACAAGATGGAGACAGTAGGACAAGATGGAGACAGTAGGGCAGATGGAGACAGTAGGACAAGATGGAGGACAGTAGGGCAAGATGGAGACAGTAGGACAAGATGGAGACAGTAGGGCAAGATGGAGACAGTAGGGCAAGATGGAGACAGTAGGACCAAGATGGAGAGGGGCAAGATGGAGACAGTAGGGCAAGATGGAGACAGTAGGACAAGATGGAGACAGTAGGGCAAGATGGAGACAGATAGGAGTGGAGAACAGTAGGGCAAGATGGAGACAGTAGGGCAAGGATGGAGACAGTAGGGCAAGATGGAGACAGTAGGGCAAGATGGAGACAGTAGGACAAGATGGAGACAGTAGGGCAAGATGGAGACAGTAGGGCAGGATGGAGACAGTAGGGCAAGATGGAGACAGTAGGGCAAGATGGAGACAGCTAGGCATATGGAGACAGTAGGACAAGATGGAGACAGTAGGACAGATGGAGACCAAGATTGAGACAGTAGGGCAAGATGGAGACAGTAGAACAAGATGGAGACAGTAGGGCAAGATTGAGACAGTAGGGCAAGATGGAGACAGTAGGACAAGATGGAGACAGTAGGACAATATGGAGACAGTTAGGGCAAGATGGAGACAGTAGGGCAAGATTGAGACAGTAGGGCAAGATGGAGACAGTAGGACAAGATGGAGACAGTAGGGGGCAGTAGACAAGATGGAGACAGTAGGGCAAGAAGACAGTAGGGCACAGATGGAGACAGTAGAGAACAAGATGGAATAGGGCAACAGTAGGACAAGATGGAGACAGTAGGACAAGATGGAGACAGTATGGCAAAGATGGAGACAGTAGGGGCAACAGATGGAGACAGTAGGGGCAGATGATGGGGACAGTAGGACAAGATGGAGACAGTAGGACAAGATGGAGACAGTAGGCAAGATGGAGACAGTAGGGCAAGATGGAGACAATAGGACAAGATGGAGAACAGTAGGACAAGATGGAGACAGATAGGACAGATGGAGACAGTAGGGGCAAGATGGAGACAGTAGGGCAAGATGGGGACAAGTAGGACAAGATGGAGACAGTAGGGCAAGATGGAGACAGTAGGACAAGATGGAGACAGTAGGGCAAGATGGAGACAGTAGGGCAAGATGGAGACAGTAGGACAAGATGGAGACAATAGGACAAGATGGAGACAGTAGACAAGATGGAGACAGTAGGACAAGATGGAGACAGTATAAGAAGATAATGAAAGTTTTGCAACTGAGGAATAAATGGATATCGGGAGAATGACATTTTCTTTAATGAGCCAAAAGCAGTTTTTGGGCAAATATGTCCTTTAATTCAAAGATTAATTTAAAACTTCTTACTAAACTTGTGAGAAGCATAATTACTGCTGCCTGTATATTTATCTCAATCAACAACTTCCCAGGAAGGCTCTATACATACACAGCAGGGGCCTATCTACGTGATGATCCACAGGAACCCTGCAGCGATATTACATGCTAAAGTATAAAAAGGAGTCAGAAACTTTACAGAGAAGTCTTAATGGAAGGAAAACATTAGGCACAAATTCAAAGAAATAACTAAATGTGCTCAAAGCCTGTACAGAGAGATACCATAAAACTATGGCACATAGGGATTCCCCTGTACTAAGCACAATTCAGCAGGAACAGCCCCCTAAGTTTGCCCATAGCCTGTACAGAGAGATACCATAAAACTATGGCACATAGGGATTCCCCTGTACTAAGCACAATTCAGCAGGAACAGCCCCCTAAATTGCAATCTTTGGCTATGAGCAAACTTAGGGGGCTGTTCCTGCTGAATTGTGCTTAGTACAGGGGAATCCCTATGTGCCATAGTTTTATGGTATCTCTCTGTACAGGCTATGAGCAAACTTAGGGGGCTGTTCCTGCTGAATTGTGCTTAGTACAGGGGAATCCTATGTGCATAGTTTTTATGGTATCTCTCTGTACAGGCTATGGGCAAACTTAGGGGGGCTGTTCCTGCTGAATTGTGCCATTGAGTTAGTTATGGTATCTCTGTTATGTCTGAGGCTTAGTTCAACTCTCTGTACAGGCTATGGGCAAACTGGGACTGTTCCTGCTGAATTGTGCTTAGTACAGGGGAATCCCTATGTGCCATAGTTTTATGGTATCTCTCTGTACAGGCTATGGGCAAACCTGTTCCTGCTCTCTCCCTATGTGCCATAGTTTTATGGTATCTCTCTGTACAGGCTATGAGCAAACTTAGGGGGCCGTTCCTGCTGAATTGTGCTTAGTACAGGAGAATCCTTGTCTCCCAACCAAATACTAACCAAGGCCAGCCCTGCTTAGTTTTCCAGATCAAATAAGATCAGGTTCATTTGGGCCGCAGGTGAGTTCCTGTATGTATCCAGGTGCACACAGGATTTAAATGTATCTATCTGCCCTCAGGGCACTCAGAGTTTGGCTTAGCCAGTAAGTACCCCTGTGGCACTCAGAGTTTGGCTTAGCCAGTAAGTACCCCTGGGGCACTCAGAGTTTGGCTTAGTCAGTAAGTACCCCTGGGGCACTCAGAGTTTGGCTTAGCCAGTAAGTACCCCTGGGGCACTCACAGTTTGGCTTAGCCAGTAAGTACCCCTGGGGCACTCAGAGTTTGGCTTAGCCAGTAAGTACCCTGGGGCACTCAGAGTTTGGCTTAGCCAGTAAGTACCCCTGGGGCACTAGAGTTGGCTTAGCCAGTAAGTACCCCTGGGGCACTCAGAGTTTGGCTCAGCCAGTAAGTACCCCTGGGGCACTCAGAGTTTGGCTTAGCCAGTAAGTACCCCTGGGGCACTCAGAGTTTGGCTTAGCAGGTAAGTACCCCTGGGGCACTCAGAGTTTGGCTTAGCCAGTAAGTACCCCTGGGGCACTCAGAGTTTGGCTTAGCCAGTAAGTACCCCTGGGGCACTCAGAGTTTGGCTTAGCCAGTAAGTACCCCTGGGGCACTCAGAGTTTGGCTTAGCCAGTAAGTACCCCTGGGGCACTCACAGTTTGGCTTAGCCAGTAAGTACCCCTGGGGCACTCACAGTTTGGCTTAGCCAGTAAGTACCCCTGGGGCACTCAGAGTTTGGCTTAGCAGGTAAGTACCCCTGGGGCACTCAGAGTTTGGCTTAGCCAGTAAGTACCCCTGGGGCACTCAGAGTTTGGCTTAGCCAGTAAGTACCCCTGGGACACTCAGAGTTTGGCTTAGCAGGTAAGTACCCCTGGGGCACTCAGAGTTTGGCTTAGCCAGTAAGTACCCCTGGGGCACTCAGAGTTTGGCTTAGCCAGTAAGTACCCCTGGGGCACTCAGAGTTTGGCTTAGCCAGTAAGTACCCCTGGGGCACTCAGAGTTTGGCTTAGCCAGTAAGTACCCCTGGGGCACTTAGCAGAGATCTCCAACTCCAGAAGTTCCTAGAACATTAGGAGAGAAGGTTCCTGCCAGTGCTGACGTCTGACTAACGGCTCTAATGAAACACCTACAGTAGGTGGCGGATATCTCATGCGCTCACTAATGAAAGTTTTCTCAACCAGAAAAAGAATTAAAATTAGAAAAATATTCCGGGCTGTTTCCTCCACAGTCACAGGGGAATAAAGGCTGATAGCGCCCCCGCCCTGCAGTACGAGATGTTTGGGCGGGTACATTATATTTATTTATACATATAGAAGATTAATAGGCCTGGGTTAAAAGCACTAGATTCTTCTTATTATTATTATTATTCTATATCATGTGATTTAGAAATGCCTAATATTCCTTCCCAGTCCAAGCTCCTCCCTTCTGTGTTGGTAGCTGAGATTGGTTGGATGAAGTGGATTGGTTGGATGGAGATCCATATAATATAATGAGTATAAGAGCATTAGTGAGGTTGGGCAGTGATGTTGGGGATCAGTTGGTGTTCCAATTCATCCAATAGGGGTTCAGTTGGGTTGGGGTCAGGGCTCTGTGCAGTCCTGGTTCTTCCAATCTCAGCAAACCCATTCTGTAGGACTTGGGGGGCATTATTTGCTGAAACAGGAAAGGGCCTCCCAAATTGTTGCTCCATATAGGAAGGACAGAATCCCATTGCAAGATGTGGGGCACCCAGTGGTGCTAAGACTGGACCATGGGCCCTGGAACTAAAGAGAAACTGCTCCCCTCCAATGCCAGCCCCCTGCTGAAGATATGCCCCACACTCACCTTCGGGCCTTAGCAGGAGTGCACTACGGAGATAGTAAGACAAGATGGAGACAGTAGGGCAAGATGGAGACAGTAGGACAAGATGGAGACAGTAGGACAAGATGGGGACAGTAGGACAAGATGGAGACAGTAGGGCAAGATGGAGACAGTAGGGCAAGATGGAGACAGTAGGACAAGATGGGGACAGTAAGACAAGATGGAGACAGTAGGGCAAGATGGAGACAGTAGGGCAAGATGGAGACAGTAGGACAAGATGGAGACGGTAGGACAAGATGGAGACAGTAGGGCAAGATGGAGACAGTACGACAAGATGGAGACAGTAGGGCAAGATGGAGACAGTAGGACAAGATGGAGACGGTAGGACAAGATGGAGACGGTAGGACAAGATGGAGACAGTACGACAAGATGGAGACAGTAGGGCAAGATGGGGACAGTAGGACAAGATGATGGAGGGGTTTCCGGGGGCCTACTGCTCCCCTAGCAGTTTCTCCACTGGGGGCACCCATAGGAATGGGTTCCCACATACTTTGGCATTACCGTGTATGAGCCCATTCATTCCGTTACCCCGCGAGGTTCCCCTTTAACCCACGTGGATTTACTAAATCCTGCATTTCAGCGTCTCTTTGTTTCGGCGGCACGACCCGCGCACGATAATTAACCAACCATGAAAAAACCAGCCGACTCTGTAATTAAATCAGTAATGGAATATTTTGTTCCCCAGAAACTTTAAGATGATATTAGTAGTTAACGTAAACATTACAATTGCAAATGACACGTTGCCAGGTAGTAATTACTAATAACGCGGAGCGGCGCCGGCATTCGGCAAATTGGAAAGATCTATTTTTAATTGAAATATGAGTGCGCTACGTGGGCTCGGGAATACCCGGCAGATTTACTACTGGATCATTGGCATTCGGGATGCGCCGCCACCGCCGCGCTCAGAGCTGTGTCCTCAAAGGTCGCGGGAAATTGAAGTCGGGAAGGCAAGCATGAAAAATGACTTATGCCTTTCATTTAGTAACGTTTACCTTTCAATCTCTATACGGCACATTGGGACAATAGAGCAAGGGGGACGGTGGGAGGGGCACCTGGGGGCCCCTCATCAAATTGGGAGGGAAATATTAGCGGTTCTACTTACAGGAAGCGTAAGGTGACATTCGCTGGTCGCAAGGAGAAAGGAAACATCAGTCAGGAAACGGGGAACCAAACTCTGAGGCCTAAGGAGACAGTAGGGCATGATGGAGAAAGTAGGGCAAGATGGAGACAGTAGGGCAAGATGGAGAAAGTAGGGCAAGATGGAGACAGTAGGGCAAGATGGAGACAGTAGGGCATGATGGAGAAAGTAGGGCAAGATGGAGACAGTAGGGCAAGATGGAGAAAGTAGGGCAAGATGGAGACAGTAGGGCATGATGGAGAAAGTAGGGCAAGATGGAGACAGTAGGTCAAGATGGAGAAAGTAGGGCAAGATGGAGACAGTAGGGCAAGATGGAGAAAGTAGGGCAAGATGGAGACAGTAGGGCAAGATGGAGAAAGTAGGGCAAGATGGAGACAGTAGGGCAAGATGTAGAAAGTAGGGCGGGATGGAGACAGTAGGGCAAGATGGAGACAGTAGGGCAAGATGGAGACAGTAGGACAAGATGGAGACAGTAGGGCAAGATGGAGACAGTAGGGCAAGATGGAGACAGTAGGGCAAGATGGAGAAAGTAGGGCGAGATGGAGACAGTAAGACAAGATTGAGACAGTAGGGCGAGATGGAGACAGTAGGACAAGATGGAGACAGTAGGGCAAGATGGAGACAGTAGGGCGAGATGGAGAAAGAAGGGCAAGATGGAGACAGTAAGACAAGATTGAGACAGTAGGGCGAGATGGAGACAGTAGGACAAGATGGAGACAGTAGGGCGAGATGGAGACAGTAGGACATAATGGAGACAGTAGGACAAGATGGAGACAGTAGGGCAAGATGGAGACAGAAGGACAAGAAGGAGACAGTAGGTCAATATGACGACAGTACGGCAAGATGCAGACAGTAGGGCAAGATGGAGAAAATAGGGCGAGATGGAGACAGTAAGACATAATGGAGACAGTAGCACAAGATGGAGACAGTAGTGCAAGATGGAGACAGTAGGACAAGATGGAGACAGTAGGGCAAGATGGAGACAGTAGTACAAGATGGAGACAGTAGGGCAAGATGGAGACAGTAGTACAAGATGGAGACAGTAGAACAAGATGGAGACAGTAGTACAAGATGTAGACAGTAGGACAAGATGGAGACAGTAGGGCAAGATGGAGACAGTAAGACAAGATGGAGACAGTAGGGCAAGATGGAGACAGTAGGGCAAGATGGAGACAGTAGGGCAAGATGGAGACAGTAGGGCAAGATGGGGACAGTAGGGCAAGATGTAGAGAGTAGTACAAGATGGAGACAGTAGGACAAGACAGAGACAGTGAAGCAAAATGGAGACAGTAGGACAAGATGGACACAGCAGAACAGGATGGAGACAGTAGGGCAAGATGGAGACAGTAGGACAAGACAGAGACAGTGAAGCAAAATGGAGACAGTAGGACAAGATGGACACAGCAGAACAGGATGGAGACAGTAGGGCAAGATGGAGACAGTAGGACAAGATGGAGACAGTAGGGCAAGATGGACACAGCAGAACAGGATGGAGACAGTAGGGCAAGATGGACACAGCAGAACAGGATGGAGACAGTAGGGCAAGATGAAAAAATTAGGCAGCCCTTTGGTTTTTTATGAAGTGTTTTATTATTACAGAGAAAAGTGTGAACATGCCCCATCTGCCTATAATCCCCTCTAATGTACTTGTACAGAGTAATCATGTCCCCTCGCAAGCGCCTCTT
Organism: Xenopus tropicalis; assembly: GCF_000004195.4. NCBI lineage: Eukaryota > Metazoa > Chordata > Amphibia > Anura > Pipidae > Xenopus > Xenopus tropicalis. The sequence goes on along the minus strand of NC_030685.2, from coordinate 86,710,825 downwards.
TTCCAGAGAAAACAACCTCAACCTCGAATAGTCTACTCTAGGAGTGAAAGTCTGACTTAAGGAAGTTAGTCGATAGGTCAGAGGCTTCACAGAACCAACGGAAGGCTTAGTACCCAAGAACATGAGCATAAGGGTAGAAAGAATTGCCTTGGAGGGTTGCTGTGAATTCTTTGTACTCTGGGGTTGGGTAATAGTGTTGGGAGTACTACCAACACTGGAGCTGTAGGACAGTCAGGCAAGGTGAGACTGTCGAGGTTCTAGCCCCCAGTCTATGCTCCTATCGCTAGGTGCTCATTTCTTATGTTGGGGCCACCCCTAGACTTGAACTCCAGACACCATCTGCCTTCCTCTACTAAGCCAAGCTCAATGAAGCCTGAACTTTGGCAATGCCATGTTGTAATGACTAAGGAACCCCACCCTACACTCCTGGACCAGTAGGGAATACCCACCTAACATAGGACATGCCCAACCTGGATGGATAACTTCTCCCATTCTCTAACCAGCACACTAGAATATACCTTACGAAGAGTAGGAGGACAAAGGGAAAGCTTTATAACCAAGCCAATTGGGGAATCCAGAAGTTTTGAATATTATTTATCAAACTTATTGCATCAGAATGAGCTGATGTTACAGGTATGGGACCTGTTATCCAGAATGCTCGGGACTAAGGGTATTCCGGATAAGGGGTCTTTCCGTAATTTGGATCTCCATACCTAAAGTCTCCTAAAAAATCAATAAAACACTAAATAAACCCAATAGGATTGTTTTGCATCCAATAAGGGGTAATTATATCTTAGTTGGGATCAAGTACAGGTACTGTTTTATTATTACAGAGAAAAGGGAATCATTTAACCATTAAATAAACCCAATAGGGCTGTTCTGCCCCCAATAAGGGGTAATTATATCTTAGTTGGGATCAAGTACAGGTACTGTTTTATTATTACAGAGAAAAGGGAATCATTTAACCATTAAATAAACCCAATAGGGCTGTTCTGCCCCAATAAGGGGTAATTATATCTTAGTTGGGATCAAGTACAGGTACTGTTTTATTATTACAGAGAAAAGGGAATCATTTAACCATGAAATAAACCCAATAGGGCTGTTCTGCCCCCAATAAGGGGTAATTATATCTTAGTTGGGATCAAGTACAGGTACTGCTTTATTATTACAGAGAAAAAAGAAATCAGTTTCTAAAATTCTGAATTATTTAATTAAAATGGAGTCTATGGGAAACGGGCTTTCTGTAATTCGGAGCTTTCTGGATAACGGGTTTCCGGATAAGGGATCCCATAATCTGAAGTTATTTGTAAATGCCATTGCTATTGAAATAAGTACCTGCCTGGCTGTTTATACTCTCTGCACTGCTGCTTCTGACCCCCCGACTCAATGTAGCAGAATCTGACAGAACCTGGAGGATAACGGACTATTTCTTGAAATGAAATCCGCCAGTGGCCACAAACGATAAGAAAGAAGCAATAAATGAAGGTATCAGACTTTATTGAAGCTCCTCTTTAGGAACCAATGACTTGTAAATGAATTCCATGGAAAGAAAACAGTGTCGGTGACCGCCGCGCCGCCAATAAAGGGATAAAGTGGCTCCGGCGCAGAGCGGAGCCATAATGGATACCTGCGCATCGCCTAATGTACTCCGGCTCCCCGTATTGCCTATAAATTACCGGGCAACTTGTCGGCTTTATAATTACTGTTTATTCCAGCAAAGTTCAAGAGCTGATTTATTCGCAGTCGTTTGGCGCGCGGCGGGGAGGTTAAGCGTGGGGGTCACAGATAGCGGAGAGATGACTCTCTCCCCCGCGCCAATTGATTTAACTACAAAAGCAAAGAAAAGGAGCCGTGATTGAAGCCGTTAAACCATTTAAAACTTCTCCGGCGTCGTGATTTGATTCATCGATGCGTTATCGGCCGTCGCATTAAACTTCCATTGAGGCAGCGGCGTCGGCATGAAAGGCAAACGGCGATTTACATACGAGAGGCGGATTATAGATTCTGACTGTCACTTAGAGGAGGAGATGTCCCTTTCGAGAGATCTGCCCGGCCCAAGCTGCCCTACTGCTAGATATTAGCAGCCAGAGACGGAATAGCCCCCCCCCCCCCGATATATATCCCCTATTATATCTTATCTACGGTGTTTATGTCTTTATTGTGATCATCAATACTGAAATATGATTGGCCGTCTTACTACAGTGTCCACTAATATGCAGATACCTTCCATAAAATTCTGCATTTACCTCTGCCCATGGTCATGTATGTGCCCCTCACCTTCCCCTCTGTCTGGGCAGGGTCCCTCTGTGTCTCCCCATTCTGTATGTGCCCCTCGCCTTCCCCTCTGTCTGGGCAGGGTCCCTCTGTGTCTCCCCATTCTGTATGTGCCCCTCGCCTTCCCCTCTGTCTGGGCAGGGTCCCTCTGTGTCTCCCCATTCTGTATGTGCCCCTCACCTTCCCCTCTGTCTGGGCAGGGTCCCTCTGTGTCTCCCCATTCTGTATATGCCCCTCACCTTCCCCTCTGTCTGGGCAGGGTCCCTCTGTGTCTCCCCATTCTGTATGTGCCCCTCGCCTTCCCCTCTGTCTGGGCAGGGTCCCTCTGTGTCTCCCCATTCTGTATGTGCCCCTCACCTCCCCCCTGTCTGGGCAGGGTCCCTCTGTGTCTCCCCATTCTGTATGTGCCCCCCCTCTGTCTGGGAAGGGTCCCTCTGTGTCTCCCCATTCTGTATGTGCCCCCCCTCTGTCTGGGCAGGGTCCCTCTATGTCTCCCCATTCTGTATGTGCCCCTCCTCTGTCTGGGCAGGGTCCCTCTGTGTCTCTCCATTCTGTATGTGCCCCTCGCCTTCCCCTCTGTCTGGGCAGGGTCCCTCTGTGTCTCCCAATTCTGTATGTGCCCCTCACCTTCCCCTCTGTCTGGGCAGGGTCCCTCTGTGTCTCCCCATTCTGTATGTGCCCCTCGCCTTCCCCTCTGTCTGGGCAGGGTCCCTCTGTGTCTCCCCATTCTGTATGTGCCCCTCACCTTCCCCTCTGTCTGGGCAGGGTCCCTCTGTGTCTCCCCATTCTGTATGTGCCCCTCACCTTCCCCTCTGTCTGGGCAGGGTCCCTCTGTGTCTCCCCATTCTGTATGTGCCCCTCGCCTTCCCCTCTGTCTGGGCAGGGTCCCTCTGTGTCTCCCCATTCCTTATGTGCCCCTCACCTTCCCCTCTGTCTGGGCAGGGTCCCTCTGTGTCTCCCCATTCTGTATGTGCCCCTCACCTCCCCCCTGTCTGGGCAGGGTCCCTCTGTGTCTCCCCATTCTTTATGTGCCCCTCACCTCCCCCCTGTCTGGGCAGGGCCCCTCTGTGTCTCCCCATTCTTTATGTGCCCCTCACCTTCCCCCCTGTCTGGGCAGGGTCCCTCTGTGTCTCCCCATTCTGTATGTGCCCCTCACCTTCCCCTCTGTCTGGGCAGGGTCCCTCTGTGTCTCCCCATTCTGTATGTGCCCCTCACCTTCCCCTCTGTCTGGGCAGGGTCCCTCTGTGTCTCCCCATTCTGTATGTGCCCCTCACCTTCCCCTCTGTCTGGGCAGGGTCCCTCTGTGTCTTCATATTCTGTATGTGCCCCTCACCTTCCCCTCTGTCTGGGCAGGGTCCCTCTGTGTCTCCCCATTCTGTATGTGCCCCTCACCTTCCCCTCTGTCTGGGCAGGGTCCCTCTGTGTCTCCCCATTCTGTATGTGCCCCTCACCTTCCCCTCTGTCTGGGCAGGGTCCCTCTGTGTCTCCCCATTCTTTATGTGCCCCTCAAATTCCCCTCTGTCTGGGCAGGGTCCCTCTGTGTCTCCCCATTCTGTATGTGCCCCTCACCTCCCCCCTGTGGTTGGCTGTACCTGTACCCATGCCCCCGGCCCAGGCATTTATTGGCCAATGTTCAGTTAAACACAATGCCGGGCAATAAATCCGGTTAAGGAACATTAAACAATATTTCACTATTGGCAGAAGATTTGAACCTTCGCCAGGAATGAAACATCTTCATTTCCCCCCCAGTCTCCGGCGCCCGCTAACCCCCTGCAACCGACGCCTCTAATCACATAAACCCGCGTAATTATTCTAATTCCTATCGATAATATTTCATCCGTCCGTGAAGCGCCTCAATAATCTCGTTTTTTCTCCCATGAACGTATTGATTTTGTGACAAAGCTGATTTGTGGATCTTTCTCCGATCCAATAAACTGTGAGATAAACTCGCTCCTTGAGTTATTATTAAAGCCTTGTTCCAAAATGTGAAATATTTTATCAAAAAAACCCTTTCTGCGCTGCGAGGGTTCAGCCGGATGGAAGTAACGCGCTTTGTACCCGCGCCTCTCCGCCCCACGCGCCGCGCTGCCTCCTGGCTTCATCACATGGATAATTTATCTCGTCAAATTAGTGATTGTCAGGAACCCAACAAGCGGTGAAAATGACTCCATGTGGTGAATTCATTAGAAAGGAACCTCTGCTGAGCCCCCACGCGTTTCATACAGAGAGGGGCTCATTCACAGACGAGCCCTGGAATTAACTACCTTTGCTGCTATAACTGCCCCTGCCCTTCTGGGAAGGTTCCCACTAAATGTTGGGACAGTGTTGCTGGGAGTTGCTCCCATTCAGCCACAAGGGCATTAGTGAGGTTGGGCAGTGATGTTGGGGGTCAGGCTCACAGTCGGGGTTCCATCCCACAGGGGGTCAGTTGGGTTGCCCCTCCCATTGCTGCTATAACTGCCCCTACCCTTCTGGGAAGGTTCCCACTAGATGTTGGAACAGTGTTGCTGGGAGTTGCTCCCATTCAGCCACAAGGGCATTAGTGAGGTTGGGCAGTGATGTTGGGGATCAGGCTCACAGTCGGGGTTCCATCCCACAGGGGGTCAGTTGGGTTGCCCCTCCCCTTGCTGCTATAACTGCCCCTGCCCTTCTGGGAAGGTTCCCACTAGATGGTGGAACAGTGTTGCTGGGAGTTGCTCCCATTCAGCCACAAGAGCATTAGTGAGGTTGGGCAGTGATGTTGGGCATCAGGCTCACAGTCGGGGTTCCATCCCACAGGGGTTCAGTTGGGTTGGGGTCAGGGATCTGTGCAGTCAGGTTCTTCCCTTCCCATTCTGTAGGACCTGGCTCTGTGCATGGGGGGATTATTGTGCTGAAACAGGAAAGAGCCCCCCCAAACTGTTCCATAATTCAGGAAGCACAGAATTGCCAGGAATGTCATTGTACCCTGTAGCCTTCTGGTTTCACTGGAACCAGGGGCCCAAACCATGGAAACAGCCCCAGCCCATTGTTTATCCTCAATCAAATGTTACCATTGACATTATGCATTAAGGCAGGTAGAGTTCTCCTTATATACAGCCCACCAAAATCATGTCTGCCCCCATGCACGTCCCAGCTCCGCCCCTAGGGGTAGGCAGAAGAGGCACCTACCTAGGGCGCAAAGAACTGGGACACAGGGCAGGTACCCCTTCTGCCTACCCCTTGCCTCACGTGGTGCGTTCCAACCCCCCACAACATTATCATGCATGTATTCTCAAGGGGGAGTGGCCATTGGAGACACAATGGCCAATCAGGTTGCATAGGGCACCCTGTCGGCTTGGCCCACCCCTGCGTCACGGATCTGCCCCCCCATGGATCTGCCCCTACCCTGGCAGGTAAGAAGATTGAAGAAAGTTGGCAACCCAGAATGCCGCTGCTAGATACCCTTCCATCCCATAATAACTCACCGGTGTGGGACAAAACTCCTGTTTAGCTGAGAGCCCTTAAACAACACTAATATGAACCAATCAGAGAGAGGTAAATTACAGTCGCTTCATTTCGCAAAAAAACTCACCGCCGGCAAAAACTCATTTATCCCGAGCAATTGCTTCCCGGGCCGAGGCGCGTTCCGCCGCCATTCGTCTTGTTATATCTGCGCTGCCAGGTAACGGCTCAGCGCAATTAATTATGCACCGCGCATACATTATGAATATGTTTATTTTATCCCGGCTTTGTTTTAATATTTACCGCCGCCTCCTTTCTGCATTTCAAAAAGCCGCTTCTAAATGATTATTTTAAGAGTTCTGTCCTCCGGCGCCGCCGACTTTGAGTAATTACAATACAAAACTGCATGTTTAAGCGGCCGACGCATTTCGCATCTTTTTTATTTTGCAGCGGTTTAACCCTAAAAGTGGCTGTACAATTTGGTTTGAGTTTACCTTTCCAGGTTCTACTGAATCCTTAGGGGTTTCCCATGGCATGTTTAAGCGGCCGACGCATTTCGCATCTTTTTTATTTTGCAGCGGTTTAACCCTAAAAGTGGCTGTACAATTTGGTTTGAGTTTACCTTTCCAGGTTCTACTGAATCCTTAGGGGTTTCCCATGGCATGTTTAAGTGGCCGACGCATTTGCATCTTTTTTATTTTGCAGCCGTTTAACCCTAAAAGTGGCCGTACAATTTGGTTTGAGTTTACCTTTTCAAGGTTCTACTGAATCCTTAGGGGTTTCCCATGGCATGTTTAAGTGGCCGACGCATTTCGCATCTTTTTTATTTTGCAGCGGTTTAACCCTAAAAGTGGCCGTACAATTTGGTTTGAGTTTACCTTTCCAGGTTCTACTGAATCCTTAGGGGTTTCCCATGGCATGTTTAAGCGGCCGACGCATTTCGCATCTTTTTTATTTTGCAGCGGTTTAACCCTAAAAGTGGCCGTACAATTTGGTTTGAGTTTACCTTTCCAGGTTCTACTGAATCCTTAGGGGTTTCCCATGGCATGTTTAAGTGGCCGACGCATTTCGCATATTTTTTATTTTGCAGCTGTTTAACCCTAAAAGTAGCCGTACAATTTGGTTTGAGTTTACCTTTCCAGGTTCTACTGAATCCTTAGGGGTTTCCCATGGCATGTTTAAGCGGCCGACGCATTTCGCATCTTTTTTATTTGCAGCGGTTTAACCCTAAAAGTGGTCGTACAATTTGGTTTGAGTTTACCTTTCCAGGTTCTACTGAATCCTTAGGGGTTTCCCATGGCATGTTTAAGCGGCCGACGCATTTCGCATCTTTTTTATTTTGCAGCTGTTTAACCCTAAAAGTGGCTGTACAATTTGGTTTGAGTTTACCTTTCCAGGTTCTACTGAATCCTTAGGGGTTTCCCATGGCATGTTTAAGCGGCCGACGCATTTCGCATCTTTTTTATTTTGCAGCTGTTTAACCCTAAAAGTGGCTGTACAATTTGGTTTGAGTTTACCTTTCCAGGTTCTACTGAATCCTTAGGGGTTTCCCATGGCATGTTTAAGCGGCCGACGCATTTCGCATCTTTTTTATTTTGCAGCGGTTTAACCCTAAAAGTGGTCCGTACAATTTGGTTTGAGTTTACCTTTCCAGGTTCTACTGAATCCTTAGGGGTTTCCCATGGCATGTTTAAGCGGCCGACGCATTTCGCATCTTTTTTATTTTGCAGCCGTTTAACCCTAAAAGTGGTCGTACAATTTGGTTTGAGTTTACCTTTCCAGGTTCTACTGAATCCTTAGGGGTTTCCCATGGCATGTTTAAGCGGCCGACGCATTTCGCATCTTTTTTATTTTGCAGCGGTTTAACCCTAAAAGTGGCCGTACAATTTGGTTTGAGTTTACCTTTCCAGGTTCTACTGAATCCTTAGGGGTTTCCCATGGCATGTTTAAGCGGCCGACGCATTTCGCATCTTTTTTATTTTGCAGCGGTTTAACCCTAAAAGTGGCCGTACAATTTGGTTTGAGTTTACCTTTCCAGGTTCTACTGAATCCTTAGGGGTTTCCCATGGCATGTTTAAGCGGCCGACGCATTTCACATTTTTTTTATTTTGCAGCGGTTTAACCCTAAAAGTGGCTGTACAATTTGGTTTGAGTTTACCTTTCCAGGTTCTACTGAATCCTTAGGGGTTTCCCATGGCATGTTTAAGTGGCCGACGCATTTCGCATCTTTTTTATTTTGCAGCCGTTTAACCCTAAAAGTGGCCGTACAATTTGGTTTGAGTTTACCTTTCCAGGTTCTACTGAATCCTTAGGGGTTTCCCATGGCATGTTTAAGTGGCCGACGCATTTTGCATCTTTTTTATTTTGCAGCCGTTTAACCCTAAAAGTGGCCATACAATTTGGTTTGAGTTTACCTTTCCAGGTTCTACTGAATCCTTAGGGGTTTCCCATGGCATGCTTAAGTGGCCAACGCATTTCGCATCTTTTTTATTTTGCAGCCGTTTAACCCTAAAAGTGGCCGTACAATTTGGTTTGAGTTTACCTTTCCAGGTTCTACTTAATCCTTAGGGGTTTCCCATGGCATGTTTAAGTGGCCGACGCATTTCGCATCTTTTTTATTTTGCAGGCGTTTAACCCTAAAAGTGGCCGTACAATTTGGTTTGAGTTTACCTTTCCAGGTTCTACTGAATCCTTAGGGGTTTCCCATGGTATTTCCTTAAAAAAAAAACCCATAATTATAGATGCAAGAAAATTCGCCAATTAGAATTCAACTGACCAAAATCTTCATTATAAATGCAGAAGAACTGACCAATGAGAATGTTGATTCAGAGCACTGTGTCAGCCATCTTGCTGGTACCTTACATATAGAGATAATTATGGCATTTTCTCCCATCATTATATGGCACAGGAATCAGACATGGGGATAAAGGGACAGACTTGTTTATTGTGCAATATTGCCTTAAGAATACAACCCTGATGTGGCTGGACTACAGCTCCCAGCATGCCTCACCCTTCATTATATGTTACATTATTCTTGAATTTGTAGTACAGCAACAGATGAGTTTGGTTGAACAGTGCAGTGCAGCAGGGCTTAGTTCCCCTTTAAGCCACTGACACCCCTTACAGATTACCCTGGGGCACTTAGGTAACTACCCAGTCAGTTATCTGACCAGCCCAGCCAGTAAAACACCACCTAGGGCCAGAAATAAAAAAATTACCAGCATTGTACTGGTACTGTCTATGGGGGCACAGTGTATGGGGGTTACTGTCTATGGGGGCACTGTGTATGGGGGGTACTGTCTATGGGTGCACTGTGTATGGGGGTACTGTCTATGGGGGCACTGTGTATGGGGGTTCTGTCTATGGGGGTTCTGTCTATGGGGGTTCTGTCTATGGGGGCACTGTCTATGGGTGCACTGTGTATGGGGGGTACTGTCTATGGGGGCACTGTGTATGGGGGTTCTGTCTATGGGGGTTCTGTCTATGGGGGTTCTGTCTATGGGGGTTCTGTCTATGGGGGCACTGTCTATGGGGGCACTGTGTATGGGGGGGTACTGTCTATGGGGGCACTGTGTATGGGGTGAACTGTCTATGGGGGCACTGTGTATGGGGGTACTGTGTATGGGGGTACTGTCTATTGGGCCATTGGTGGCACTGTGTATGGGGGGTACATTGTTATAACTCACTTATAACTGACTGCCTTCTCTCTATATTTGTATTTTATATGTAGGAGTTGCTATATTGTTTTCTTATGTATGAGGGTATAGCACATTTGCGTCTGATCTCGCCATTTCAACTATATAAAAGGAGTATTTTTTTTTTTTAATGGATGGGGTGTGGTAATTGGGCGTGGCCACAAAAGTGGGCGTGGTCAATTCTTTTTGTCCCTCTTTTCATTTTTCATATGTTGGGAGGTATGTTATAAGGCCAAACCCACCTATACTCCACCCATTTCCCCACCCACTCCACCCATGTGACTTCCCTGCCTATTCCCCCGACCCAAAGGCCGGTATAACATTGGAAAACCCTGAGACAATAGAAGTTTATAGCCCCCCCCCCCCCCTTGTTTGCAAGAAACTGTAAACATTTCCTGTCTCACTTCCTGGTTCTGCCGAGTCGCTGTTTGCAGAGGAGTCGGTAGTAAAACACTGTACAAATCAACACACAACGTGCGGCTCCTTATCTCAAAGCCTGAAGCTACAGCCAATGGCAATTTGGATTTATATTACAGAGAATGGACTTGAATTGATTAAAGATAAACTGAATGTTGGAGTTGATATTTATTCCCATCTGCCCCGCGTATTGAGGGCCCGGCTAGAGCAATATCCCCCCCCGGTCTGTCCATTCTAATATCCGTTCCTTGACTGACTGTCTTATTATACTAACGACCCTCATTAACGAGGAGCCGCTCGCCCATCAGCAGCGCTTAATGCTGACAGACAGATGTCTATTACTTCCGCCGGTCGGCTTCAAGGTTATTACCGACTTAATTGTTTGACTAAATTTTGAGCTTAATAAGAGAAGTCGTATTGGTGTTGGGAGACGCCGACTCTCCGCCTCCCTATTTGCATAACGAGATCATTCAGAGACTGTGTTGCATAAATTATCTCATTATATCCGAGATGGGGAAAATACAGGGGCTTCAACACAGCGCAAGGGAAACCCAGTCATGTACTGTACTAACAGCAGTCCTGCCCTGCTTTATGGCTGAGATTCTAGCTATCTGTATAACAGAGCATTCTGTCACAGTGGCACAGATCCTATCTGATCCCCCCATTGTAAGCAGCAGTCCTGCCCTGCTTTATGGCTGAGATTCTAGCTATCTGTATAACAGAGCATTCTGTCACAGTGGCACAGATCCTATCTGATCCCCCATTGTAAGCAGCAGTCCTGCCCTGCTTTATGGCTGAGATTCTAGCTATCTGTATAACAGAGCATTCTGTCACAGTGGCACAGATCCTATCTGATCCCCCCATTGTAAGCAGCAGTCCTGCCCTGCTTTATGGCTGAGATTCTAGCTATCTGTATAACAGAGCATTCTGTCACAGTGGCACAGATCCTATCTGATCCCCCCCATTGTAAGCAGCAGTCCTGCCCTGCTTTATGGCTGAGATTCTAGCTATCTGTATAACAGAGCATTCTGTCACAGTGGCACAGATCCTATCTGATCCCCCCATTGTAAGCAGCAGTCCTGCCCTGCTTTATGGCTGAGATTCTAGCTATCTGTATAACAGAGCATTCTGTCACAGTGGCACAGATCCTATCTGATCCCCCCCATTGTAAGCAGCAGTCCTGCCCTGCTTTATGGCTGAGATTCTAGCTATCTGTATAACAGAGCATTCTGTCACAGTGGCACAGATCCTATCTGATCCCCCCATTGTAAGCAGCAGTCCTGCCCTGCTTTATGGCTGAGATTCTAGCTATCTATATAACATACATACAGTACAGGATAATACACAGAATTCTTTTGCTCATTACTACACAAATGGGGAATGGGGGTCAGACGGTTATGCATGTAGTTGAATTAACCTTAACATTTTCAACTTTCTAATTATTAAGACTGACCTTATACTCGTCCTGTTGGTTCCCAGTCCCTGATCCAATTAGCACCACTCTGATACAGCCCAGATCAACACGCTTTAACCTGCCCATATGCCAGGAAATCCTTTTACATTTTCTCACAAACAATGCCAATAAAATGAGAAATCACTGGTATCTTCGTTGTCTGCTGGGGATTTGTTCATTTTTTTAACTTTAGCATTTAAGACATTCTAGTTATTAAGAGAACCCCCCTGCGCATTCTCCTGGACCCCCCTCTCTTTTCAATCAGCACCTCTTGGGTTTGATACAGCGCAGGTCTGCGAGTTTTAACCTGCCAATATGTCAGGATTGTGTTATAAAACTAAAACAATTTTATAGTAAAGGGGAACTAAAATCTTTATGAGTGATACTCAGAGTTCCCTGTATAACTCAGCCTGCAGCCTTGTGCCTTTATATGGGGGGCACAGAACCCCTCAGTGACTGCTAATATCCTTATCATTTACAGTAGGGGGTACATTATCCCTTATAATACATGAGTGATACTCAGAGTTCCCTGTATAACTCAGCCTGCAGCCTTGTGCCTTTATATGGGCACAGAACCCCTCAGTGACTGCTAATATCCTTATCATTTACAGTAGGGGGTACATTATCCCTTATAATACATGAGTGATACTCAGAGTTCCCTGTATAACTCAGCCTGCAGCCTTGTGCCTTTATATGGGCACAGAACCCCTCAGTGACTGCTAATATCCTTATCATTTACAGTAGGGGGTACATTATCCCTTATAATACATGAGTGATGCTCAGAGTTCCCTGTATAACTCAGCCTGCAGCCTTGTGCCTTTATATGGGCACAGAACCCCTCAGTGACTGCTAATATCCTTATCATTTACAGTAGGGGGTACATTATCCCTTATAATACATGAGTGATACTCAGAGTTCCCTGTATAACTCAGCCTGCAGCCTTGTGCCTTTATATGGGGGGCACAGAACCCCTCAGTGACTGCTAATATCCTTATCATTTACAGTAGGGGGTACATTATCCCTTATAATACATGAGTGATGCTCAGAGTTCCCTGTATAACTCAGCCTGCAGCCTTGTGCCTTTATATGGGCACAGAACCCCTCAGTGACTGCTAATATCCTTATCATTTACAGTAGGGGGTACATTATCCCTTATAATACATGAGTGATACTCAGAGTTCCCTGTATAACTCAGCCTGCAGCCTTGTGCCTTTATATGGGGGGCACAGAACCCCTCAGTGACTGCTAATATCCTTATCATTTACAGTAGGGGGTACATTATCCCTTATAATACATGAGTGATACTCAGAGTTCCCTGTATAACTCCGCCTGCAGCCTTGTGCCTTTATATGGGCACAGAACCCCTCAGTGACTGCTAATATCCTTATCATTTACAGTAGGGGGTACATTATCCCTTATAATACATGAGTGATATTCAGAGTTCCCTGTATAACTCAGCCTGCAGCCTTGTGCCTTTATATGGGCACAGAACCCCTCAGTGACTGCTAATATCCTTATCATTTACAGTAGGGGGTACATTATCCCTTATAATACATGCAGTTACTGAGGGATGTGCCAGAGGTTCAGGAGTCGGGCAGACACAGAACACACAATACCTTTAGTACCGGCTCGTGGCACATCATTATATGGAAAACCTGTAAATACTTCAAAACAATCTTGCCTATTTTCCGCCCTTCCTGCCATTTAGCAGCCTGGAGAGGGATGGAATCATCGCGGCGGCAGTTTGTTGCAATGAGGCCTATGGAGCGTAGCAGAACGCACGTTGCATAATGATGTAAGAAGTCACCACTGTCAGAACTGATCAGGAGACAAACCTGCCAACGCACAGGGAAACATAGGGTTAATAGAAACCAGGCTACCGGCAGGGGCAGTTGGTTACACCAGGGTAGGGGCATTGAGAAACTTGCCTCAAAAGTCAATAAGTATTAAAATATTTTTAAAGGGGAACTAAACTATGGGTTGCCCGGTATAGTACTGGGCTGTTTTGGACCAATCATGGGCCCCCACCCAAGGGCCCACCACCCCCACCTGTGGAGCACCCACCCCCATTGTGAACCTTCCTCCACTACAAACCTGTTCTTTCTGCAGCTGGAAACTCCCTGGTGCCCTGCTGGCACAGTCCAACCTTGACTGGAAGTGGCACAGTTCAACATGGCGGTTGGTATCCCCCCCTCTCAGCTCTGCATATGAACCATGGGATACCAGAGAATGTACCACTGAGGAAGGTGGTATCTTACTGAGCCCCCTTTCTTTGTGGGCACCCCCACGTCCATGGGGTCAGCTTCACCCTAGTTGTGCCATTGCTTTAGCAGCAGGGTTGCCACCTCTTTTTGCTGTCAATACTGGCCTTTGGGTTGGGCGGCAGGCAATGACATCACTTGGAGTGGGTGATGATGTCACAGGGCAGGGAAATGGGCGGGCTGGGCTGGGTAATGGGTGGGCTGGGCGGGTAATGGGTGGGCTGGGTAATGGGCGGGCTGGGTAATGGGCGGGATGGGCAGGGTAATGGGCGGGATGGGCAGGGTAATGGGTAGGCTGGGTAATGGGCGGGATGGGCAGGGTAATGGCGGGATGGGCAGGGTAATGGGCGGGCTGGGTAATGGGCGGGATGGGCAGGGTAATGGGTGGGATGGGCGGGTAATGGGTGGGCTGGGTAATGGGCGGGCTGGGTAATGGGCGGGCTGGGCTGGGTAATGGGCGGGCTGAGCTGGGTAATGGCTGGGCTGAGCTGGGTAATGGCTGGGCTGGGTAATGGGCGGGATGGGCTGGGTAATGGGCGGGAATGGGCAGGGTAATGGGTAGGATGGTCAGGGTAATGGGTGGGATGGGCTGGGTAATGGGCGGGCTGGGCTGGGTAATGGGCGGGCTGGGCTGGGTAATGGGCGGGATGGGCAGGGTAATGGGTGGGATGGGCTGGGTAATGGCTGGGCTGGGTAATGGGCGGGATGGGCTGGGTAATGGGTGGGATGGGCTGGGTAATGGGTGGGCTGGGCTGGGTAATGGGCGGGCTGAGCTGGGTAATGGCTGGGCTGGGTAATGGGCGGGATGGGCTGGGTAATGGGTGGGATGGGCTGGGTAATGGGCGGGATGGGCAGGGTAACGGGTGGGATGGGCAGGGTAATGGGTGGGATGGGCAGGGTAATGGGTGGGATGGGCAGGGTAATGGCTGGGCTGGGCTGGGTAATGGGCGGGCTGAGCTGGGTAATGGGCGGGATGGGCAGGGTAATGGGTGGGATGGGCAGGGTAATGGGCGGGCTGAGCTGGGTAATGGGTGGAATGGGCAGGGTAATGGCTGGGCTGAGCTGGGTAATGGCTGGGCTGGGCTGGGTAATGGGCGAGCTGGGCCGATACATTTGTAAAACCAGCTCCAGCTCGAAGATGGCGATTTACCGGCTGGGTGGCAACCCTATTCAGCAGTTACATAGCAACAGTTGTGTTTCAGGCAGTAAGGTTAATGAGGCTGGGGGCCTAAGTGGTCTCTGTGTATGTAGGGGCTACTAGATTTTAAAAAGCTATACTCATGTTTTCATAGATTCTGAAATTAGGTATGACTTGGTCAATGGTGGGTGGCAATGATTAGGGTTTGACTGGGTCAGCGGGACACCAGGAAAAGCTAGTGGGCCCTGGCACTTGTGGGCCCGGCCAACCCAGACCTGCTCCCCACCTGCATCCATTGGGGCCCCCCAACTTCCCCCCCGATCTTGGCTGCAAGGGAGGAGTACAAGGTCCATGAGAGGCATCTGGTATTCCATGCGGAAGCCCTAATAACTGGAGTGGGGGGTCCCCCCAGCTGTTTGGTGCATCCCATAGGCAGAAATATCATATCCTGAAAATATTAAATATAAAAAAAGACATTTCTAAATCCCGGCTGAGATATTTAGGGAAAGGATTTCCCCACAAGGATAAAGGAAACCTGCCCGATATTCTGACATATTTGTCTGCGTAGAGGTGGTTTGGGCTGTGTGGCAGAGGAAGGGTTAAGAGGGTATGTGGGCATGCTAGGGCGAGGGCTAAATCAGCCATGTAATGACCTTTCCTATATGAGATCCTTCAGAGCTGTGAGATTGAATGATTTCCGCGCTTGCCGGGAGTTGGCGGAACCTAATTGCGTTTCCGAGGGAAGGGGGGACATTTGGCCGATTTATGATTGACGTGTGTTCACTTGTGCGCTGAAGCGAGACGCCCAAAGCTGATTGTTAACAGGACATTCCCAATGGTTTGGGGTTATAATGACCTTCCAATTGCCTCCTCAAGGGCAAGAGCCGGGTGGGGGGGATCTAATAACCAGCAAAGCGTGGCACAATGGGCACCTTGGAATATAATGGCGTCAGATTAAAGCTACATCTGCTCACGGTGCATTACAGGCCTTGTTATACACAGGGTTTTGTGTCTCTCCGGGGGGGGGGGGGGAATATCTCTATTTCTATTGTTCTCTCCAGCCGCAATGCACTTACTCTGCCAGCAGGTGGAGAGTGTGTTCTGCCTATGGTAAATGCATTTAGGTCCCCAGGCTATGGGGCAGATTCCTCTGGTGGGGCCATTTAGAGTAGAATTAGGGGGTGAGTGTTTATTTGCTGCCCAAGTCCTTCCTGGAAGGCCCAGATAAAGATCAAATGGGGTGAGGCTCAGCCCACAAGCCAAAATAGGTGCACAGACTGAATTTTGGATCCAGGGTTGGACTGGGGGGTGCAGGACCCATCGGGTGCCATGGCCCAGACCGACCCTTCCCGGCGCTGCCCCGGCCGTACCTCCCCCTGTCACAGGGCAGGGAAATAGATGGGCTGGGCAGGGAAATGGGTGGGCTGAGCTGGGTAATTGGCGGGCTGGGCTGGGTAATGGGCGGCCTGGGCTTGGTAATGGGTGGGCTGCGCAGGGTAATGGGTGGGCTGCGCAGGGTAATGGGTGGGCTGCGCAGGGTAATGGGCGGGCTGGGCTGGGTAATGGGCAGGGTAATGGGTGGGCTAGGCTGGGTAATGGGTGGGCTGAGCTGGGTAATGGGTGGGCTGAGCTGGGTAATGGGTGGGCTGAGCTGGGTAATGGGTGGGCTGAGCTGGGTAATGGGCAGGCTGAGATGGGTAATGGGTGGGCTGAGCTGGGTAATGGGCGGGCTGGGCCAATAAATTTATAAAACCAGCTCCAGCTCCAAGATGGCTGGGTAATGGGTGGGCTAGGCTGGGTAATGGGTGGGCTGGGCTGGGTAATGGCTGAGCTGCTGAGCTGGGTAATGGGCAGGCTGAGATGGGTAATGGGCGGGCTGAGCTGGCTAATGGGC
Organism: Xenopus tropicalis; assembly: GCF_000004195.4. Lineage (NCBI taxonomy): Eukaryota > Metazoa > Chordata > Amphibia > Anura > Pipidae > Xenopus > Xenopus tropicalis. The sequence continues at coordinate 86,694,270 of NC_030685.2, read as the reverse complement.
GGGCTGGGCCAATAAATTTATAAAACCAGCTCCAGCTCCAAGATGGCTGGGTAATGGGCGGCTGGGCTGGTAATGGGTTGGGTAATGGGCTGAGCTGGCTGGCTGGGTAATGGGTGGGCTGAGCTGGGTAATGGCTGGGGGTAATGGGCTGAGCTGGGTAATGGGCGGGCTGGGCCAATGCTCCAGCTCCAAGATGGCTGGGTAATGGGTGGGCTAGGGCTGAGCTGGGTAATGGTGGGCTGAGCTGCTGAGCTGGGTAATGGGGCTGAGATGGGTAATGGGTGGGCTGAGCTGGGTAATGGGTGGGCTGAGCTGGGTAATGGGTGGGCTGAGCTGGGTAATGGGCAGGCTGCGCAGGGTAATGGGTGGGCTGCGCTGGGTAATGGGTGGGCTGAGCTGGGTAATGGGTGGGCTGAGCTGGGTAATGGGTATGGGGGCTGAGCTGGGTAATGGGCGGGCTGGGCCAATAAATTTATAAAACCAGCTCCAGCTCCAAGATGGCTGGGTAATGGGCGGGCTGGGCTGGGTAATGGCGGGCGGGCTGGGCTGGGTAATGGCGGGCGGGCTGGGCTGGCTAATGGGCGGGCTGGGCTGGGTAATGGGCGGGCTGGGCTGGCTAAATGGGCGGGCTGGGCTGGCTAATGGGCGGGCTGGGCTGGGCAATGGGCGGCCTGGGCAGGGTAATGGGCGGCCTGGGCAGGGTAATTGGCGGCCTGGGCAGGGTAATGGGCGGGCTGGACCAATAAATTTATAAAACCAGCTCCAGCTCCAAGATGGCTGGGTAATGGGCGGGCTGGGCTGGGTAGCTGGACGGTCAGCCTTAGCAGCACTTGCAAGGATCGGTCAGGGCCGCCGGGGCCCGCTGATTTTTTCCCGGCATCCCAGGGACCCAGTCCGACCCTGCCTAGAGCAGTGACACTTTAAGGTTATTTTTGAAAGCTTGCCCATATGTACGCAAAGAATAACTGTTTCCAGGGTCGGACTGGGCTGGCGGGACACTGGGAAAAAAACCCAATTGGCTCTGCCGACCCAGACCCAAACCGTGTGGTCACCAGAAAGCATCAGTTGCCCCCTGCATAGGTATGAGTATGAGCTATGCTCGCTGGGGCGGGGGTAAAAGTGATCTGAAGGTGGGGGCCCCTTGGGTTGCAGTCACAGTGGACCCCGCACACCCCAGTCTGACCCTCACTCTTTCACAGAAAATGTATTTTCCATTGTTCTTATACAATAAACTCTTCATTTACTTACTGAGAGCACAGGCAGCACAGCAATCAGAAATCGAAATATATTCTCATATACATTTTGTGTATTTACCTATTGGATTGTTCCCTCTTGTAACTCCCAACCCTATCAATGAGGCAGTGGTTCGAATGAAAGACTCTGACCCCCCCCAACCCAACACCCCCCCCACCCCCATCATGTAATTCTGTCATTATCCGGACACCCCATTAGGTGAGGTGGATAAATGGTTCTTATCTCATGAATATAAGAGGACGGAAAGGCGTTAACTCTCCCGTAGTAATTCCCATATCTGTATCAAGGAGGGCGCAATTTATGTTGTATTGTAATAAATATTAAATATAATCCCCCCCACCCCCCCCCCCCGCTCCATAAAGCTGCCTAATCCCCACCTTCTTTATCACTTGGGCCCATAAATACTTAAGGAGCTGGGACGCTGGGGCTTTATTCAGAATATATACCCCCCCCCAGCAAGGCACTCGCTTCTGTAAAACAGCCCAGGGGCAGCCCGCTGGGTAATAAGGGATGAATGTCACACATATCAACCCCCCCCCACCCCAAATGAGCTGCCAGGGGGTGATGGGAGTTGTAGTTATGCAATGAATGATATTTGAAAGTGCTAAAGAAAAAAATTATATTTCATATTTTTTATATTCCTTATGTTGGGGGTCTCGGCTGATTCCCTATTTACTCCCTATAACATCCAATAAAATCATCTGCTCCCAGTATATCCTTGCGCATTGTTCTCTATTGTGTCTTCTCCGGTGTCTGTATCTGCCCTGCGGTCACCCCCGGGGTATATTCGGGGCTCGGCCGTCTCTAATAATATTTGTGATTCCTGAGTCCGGACCTGCTGACCCAGGAGCTTCCCATAATTCCCTGATCACTGGGTCGCTCTGTTATTACTGTATAGGGGGGGCCGTAGTATGTTCCGTGTCCTGTATGTAATTGTGTTTGTGAGTCAGTGGGTGTGAGGGGGTTAATCTTTTGTAAATAGAAGAAAAGTGCGACATTAATGCCATAGTGTTTCCCTTAGACAGTACAGTATGGGGGTACAGCTTATTGTGTGCCCAGAACATTCCTTCTCTGTATATTTGTATTTATACATATGGGTAGGGGGTGCCATAGTGTTTCTCTTAGACAGTACAGTATGGGGGTACAGCTTATTGTGTGCCCAGAACATTCCTTCTCTGTATATTTGTATTTATACATATGGGTAGGGGGTGCCATAGTGTTTCCCTTAGACAGTACAGTATGGGGGTACAGCTTATTGTGTGCCCAGAACATTCCCTCTCTGTATATTTGTATTTATACATATGGGTAGGGGGGTGCCATAGTGTTTCCCTTAGACAGTACAGTATGGGGGTACAGCTTATTGTGTGCCCAGAACATTCCTTCTCTGTATATTTGTATTTATACATATGGGTAGGGGGTGCCATAGTGTTTCCCTTAGACAGTACAGTATGGGGGTACAGCTTATTGTGTGCCCAGAACATTCCTTCTCTGTATATTTGTATTTATACATATGGGTAGGGGGTGCCATAGTGTTTCCCTTAGACAGTACAGTATGGGGGTACAGCTTATTGTGTGCCCAGAACATTCCTTCTCTGTATATTTGTATTTATACATATGGGTAGGGGGTGCCATAGTTTTTTCCCTTAGACAGTACAGTATGGGGGTACAGCTTATTGTGTGCCCAGAACATCCCCTCTCTGTATATTTGTATTTATACATATGGGTAGGGGGTGCCATAGTGTTTCCCTTAGACAGTACAGTATGGGGGTACAGCTTATTGTGTGCCCAGAACATTCCTTCTCTGTATATTTGTATTTATACATATGGGTAGGGATTTTATTGAATAAAAACATTACAAAAGGCAAAATAACTTCACATTACAATAACATTAAACAAACACAAAAAGCTTTAAAATCAGAAAGAAACGGTTACATTTAGCACAGAGTTCCATTTACATTTAGTTACTCATTTCACTTGTTCTCTTAAAATCCATCTCAAGTCTTTTGATTTTTACATTTGCCATTTACTTGCTCCTCACCGGTTCTTTTGACCTGGAAACTTGGGGCTCCTGCTACTTCCTCTGGTCCCTCCACAATTCCATCCTCCCCCAGAGACCCCCACTCATCCTCTTGGTTTTGGCCTTTCTTTTTATTTTTCCTCCCTCTTGAAACCTCTTCACTGAAAACACTTTTCCTTTTTTCCTTCCTTTCCTCCTCCCTTTCCTTTCCCAGTCTCACCGAAACCTCCTCTTCCTCCTCCCTTTCCTTTCCCAGTCTCACCGAAACCTCCTCTTCCTCCTCCCTTTCCTTTCCCAGTCTCACCGAAACCTCCTCTTCCTCCTCCCTTTCCTTTCCCAATCTCACCGAAACCTCCTCTTCCTCCTCCCTTTCCTTTCCCAGTCTCACCGAAACCTCCTCTTCCTCCTCCCTTTCCTTTCCCAGTCTCACCGAAACCTCCTCTTCCTCCTCCCTTTCCTTTCCCAGTCTCACCAAAACCTCCTCTTCCTCCTCCCTTTCCTTTCCCAGTCTCACCGAAACCTCCTCTTCCTCCTCCATAACTGCAGCCCAGGATTTCCCTAACAAATCAAATCTGTTTTCTGTTTCTACCGCCATCTCTTTGGGCACAGCCTTTCTCTTATTTACTTTCTTTGAGTTTCCACCAACCACCCGCCAATCCTGTTTCTCCGCCCCTTGCTCCTCCCTCTCAGTGAGCTCCACCCCTTCCCCAGAAGTACTTCCTCCGTTCCCCAAATCCGTTCCTCCCTCAGTCCCCCTTTGCGCTGCTCCCTGAGTCTCCGGTCCCTCCTCGCCCCCCATACCCTCCCTCAGTTCCGCCAGCAGGTTTGGGCACTGTTTCTGGACGTTATGCCAGGCGTCGGGGCAATCCCGGTGTGCGTGGCCCAGTTTCAGGCAGAGATTGCACCTAATGGTGACACAGTCCTTGCTTGGGTGTCCCACCTCCCCACAAAAGGCACATTTCTGTACGGTACATTTGCCGGCCAGATGCCTATTGGAGCCGCATTTAAAGCAGACCCGGGGCTGGCCCACATAGAAACACACCCCCCTGTCCTTCCCTAGAAACAGAGAGTTGGGGAGATGTTTCTGCACATGGAGATGAGAGTGCAGTCTCACCTGGACCTTCCACCCCCCTATCCAAAAACCCTCTTCATCATAGATTCTCTTTAAAGGGGAGAGTACCTGGCACTGCCGCTTTAGCCAAAACATCACATCCTCCTCATTTATGGACTCGCTTTTAAAAATAATTGTCACATTTTTAACCTCCGGCTTTGAAACCGGAATAACCTCAAATCCGTTCCACATGGCCGAGCCCCTCTCTCTCTCATACCCCTTCCAAAATTCATCCAGCCCCTGGGGCAACTTAAAGCTCAAGTCAAACTCCGTATCAGTGACAGTGACTAGGGCATAAACATCATCTGGGGTGAAACCCAGGGTCTCCTTGATCAGCCTCCTGGCTACGTATCTCCTGCCCGGGAACCCCTCTCTCCCCTGCACCCACTTAATCTTCACTACGTTCCTCCTCTTGCCCGGCTCTGCCACCTCAGTCTGGGGCAACAAAGCCCTCTCTGCCCCCCTGGTATCACTATTAGTAACAGCATCACTGTAAGATACATTGCCCCCTGTTCCACCAGCCCCCCCATGTACCCCCCTCTCCCCCCTCCCGGGAAATCCATCTCCTTTACTTCCCCCTCTTGAACCAACAGTCTCATTTACCCCATTCCCACTGCCACTCACCCCATTCCCACTGCCATCCACCCCATTCCCACTGCCACTCACCCCATTCCCACTGCCATTCACCCCAAACCCACTGCCATTCACCCAAACCCACTGCCATTCACCCCAAACCCACTGCCATTCACCCCAAACTCACTGCCAATCACCCCATTCCCACTACCATTCACCCCAAACTCACTTCCATTCACCCCATTCCCACTGCCACTCACCCCAAACTCACTGCCATTCACCCCATTCCCACTCAGAGAGAGAGTCTCTGTATGTTGGTGCAGGTCACATGGGGCAGTCTCTGTGACAGTCTGTGAAACTACAGCCTGCTGAGCATCCTGGGAAAAGGAAAAGTCATTGCTGGTTTGGGCTTATGTGGCTGCTCCATTTGCTGGAAGCTCTCTCTATTCCCACACAGTTCTTGCCCGGGCCCGATTGCCCCCATGGTGCTGCCCATCTCCTGCTCGGTCTCCTCTAGTTCTTTATTAATAAAAGCCAATTCCCTTATTATCTCAGATCTCCTTCCCCCGTTACACAGTCCCAGATCAGCAGCCAAAAGCTCAATCCGTAGCTTTAAATCTCCCTCCTTTCTCTCCAACACAGACATTTTGTGCATAAAGTCAGTGATTCCCTCAGGCTGCGGCCTCTCTCCCCCTTCCCCCTCAGGCTGAGCCGCACACAGTCCCGGCTGCAATGCTCGGCCCTGACAGCCCAGTGAGTTAGTGGCAGGTACCTGTGGGCCGGCGGCCATGTTGGGCTCCTCACTCAGTGCACTTTCAGCAACTTCCATAGCGACAGGGCTCTCCCCCGCTGCTCCCGGCACCTCCATGCCGCCTCTCTCCTGCTCACCGGTCCCAGAGGTCATGGCGCCTGCTTCCTGTTCCTCCCAGGCCTCCGTCCCGCAGCTTCCCGCAGGCACGCCGGCCTGGATTCCCCGGGCAGACGCTCCCACACAGCCAGGTGAGCTAGTTTGAACTTTCCTAGGTGAGGTCTTACGTGCCGGTCGCTTCTTTCTTCCAATCAGAATAGCTTTCTGTGCAGCAGCGCTGTCTGTTATGGCTGCCACTCCTGCAGCCCTCCTGCTAGAACCCAAGCGGGTCTCCACTCTCCTACCCGATGGGTCACTCATCTTTCCCCTCATTATTAAATTCCAGGGAAAGGGAAAAGTACTGAGCAAAAACCTTTCCCAAATACCCCCCCAGACCCAAAAAAGGGCCTGGGAGTTGCAGCAGCACACACCACCTGCTTGCTCTCAGTATGGGGGTGGAGCTTATTGTGTGCCCAGAACATTCCTTCTCTGTATATTTGTATTTATACATATGGGTAGGAGGTGCCATAGTGTTTCCCTTAGACAGTACAGTATGGGGGTACAGCTTATTGTGTGCCCAGAACATTCCTTCTCTGTATATTTGTATTTATACATATGGGTAGGGGGTGCCATAGTGTTTCCCTTAGACAGTACAGTATGGGGGTAGAGCTTATTGTGTGCCCAGAACATTCCTTCTCTGTATATTTGTATTTATACATATGGGTAGGGGGTGCCATAGTGTTTCCCTTAGACAGTACAGTATGGGGGTACAGCTTATTGTGTGCCCAGAACATTCCTTCTCTGTATATTTGTATTTATACATATGGGTAGGAGGAACACTTCCCTACATAATACAAAGTTCTCTTGCAATTACAGTCTATAAATATGTGTTAGTTTGCCGCATGATAATCAATATGGCAGCTTCTCTATTATATAAATGCAAATATGAATATAAGGAGAGCTAATAAAGGGCTGTACCCCACACCTCCCCATTGTATATTTTCTCACCATATGGAATTAGCACAGTGCGTTCTGATTAATTGGCGCCGCGCTACAGAGCGGCTTTTATTTAGCGTTTAAAGAAATGAATGAACAGCGATGCACAATGTCATTCCCGAATGGCGCCGTTATTATCTCAATAGAACAAGAGCCGTATTATTATTAATGTTAAATGATCAGGAAACCGGATAATTGCGGCTCCGTGTTGTGCCGAGTGTTATAATAATAAGAGAAGGTTTGTTTTCCAGCAAAAGTTACAGGAGTAATAGGGAACGATTTGCCAAAGGCTTGTAGCAGCCGGGCCAATTTCCCAGTAGCCTTTAGGCTTTGAAGATTGTACAGGTATGGAATCCCTTATCCGGAAACCCGTTATCCAGAAAGTTCCGAATTACGGAAAGGCCGTCTCCCATAGACTCCATTATAAGCAAATAATTCTAATTTTTAAAAATGATTCCTTTTTCTCTGTAATAATAAAACAGTACCTGTACTTGATCCCAACTAAGATATAATTACCCCTTATTGGGGGCAGAACAGCCCTATTGGGTTTATTTCATGGTTAAATGATTCCCTTTTCTCTGTAATAATAAAACAGTACCTGTACTTGATCCCAACTAAGATATAATTACCCCTTATTGGGGGCAGAACAGCCCTATTGGGTTTATTTAATGGTTAAATGATTCCCTTTTCTCTGTAATAATAAAACAGTACCTGTACTTGATCCCAACTAAGATATAATTACCCCTTATTGGGGCAGAACAGCCCTATTGGGTTTATTTAATGGTTAATGATTCCCTTTTCTCTGTAATAATAAAACAGTAACCTGTACTTGATCCCAACTAAGATATAATTACCCCTTATTGGGGGCAGAACAGCCCTATTGGGTTTATTTAATGGTTAAATGATTCCCTTTTCTCTGTAATAATAAAACAGTACCTGTACTTGATCCAACTAAGATATAATTACCCCTTATTGGGGCAGAACAGCCCTATTGGGTTTATTTAATGGTTAAATGATTCCCTTTTCTCTGTAATAATAAAACAGTACCTGTATTGATCCCAACTAAGATATAATTACCCCTTATTGGGGCAGAACAGCCCTATTGGGTTTATTTAATGGTTAAATGATTCCCTTTTCTCTGTAATAATAAAGCAGTACCTGTACTTGATCCCAACTAAGATATAATTACCCCTTATTGGGGGCAGAACAGCCCTATTGGGTTTATTTAATGGTTAAATGATTCCCTTTTCTCTGTAATAATAAAACAGTACCTGTACTTGATCCCAACTAAGATATAATTACCCCTTATTGGGGCAGAACAGCCCTATTGGGTTTATTTAATGGTTAAATGATTCCCTTTTCTCTGTAATAATAAAACAAGTACCTGTACTTGATCCCAACTAAGATATAATTACCCCTTATTGGGGCAGAACAGCCCTATTGGGTTTATTTCATGGTTAAATGATTCCCTTTTCTCTGTAATAATAAAACAGTACCTGTACTTGATCCCAACTAAGATATAATTACCCCTTATTGGGGCAGAACAGCCCTATTGGGTTTATTTCATGGTTAAATGATTCCCTTTTCTCTGTAATAATAAAACAGTACCTGTACTTGATCCCAACTAAGATATAATTACCCCTTATTGGGGCAGAACAGTCCTATTGGGTATATTTAATGGTTAAATGATTCCCAATCACATAATTAGAACATTTAATGAAAATGTCAAATCAAAGTCCCTCGGAATGATTTTGGGTTATTTCTTTTGATCATTATACAGGAATAACCCCAGAGCGCAGAACATTCCGTGCTTCCGTCGCCCACCTACACTGCGCTTCTGCCTTTCGCTGCACTTTAATAGCAACCGAATGAAATGTGGCTTCAATCAAGGCAGGGTCAGAGCCCGAGGGGCAGATTGCCCGGAGAATATTGATAAATCCCAGCATTGCCGCTGCCCTTGGACTTGCCCCCCGGAGGGGTCACAGCTGAGTCATTAAATCTGGGCCTTGTGCATCGGCCAATATTCCCTCGCTTTAGTATTAAACAAAAGTCTACATGAGAGGTGCAACTGTCAGCCGGGCCAGGATGGGGGGCAGTCTATGAACCACCCCATGAACTGTCTCTTTGTAGTGTGACATCCTCTCTCTAGGAAGCAGTTTCTTTAATTACTGGGATTCCCTTCTCTATAGAAACCTCAGCATAAGCACCGAGATAGGAGTCCTAAGGCCAGAGATTTGGGGTGAGTGCTTATTTGTGCCCTGGGTACCCCTGGAACTATAGCGGGGTGACTGTTACCCCAATGTTTCTATATATCTGTAACCTTGTTATGGGCTAAGGGGGCCCAGCCTGAAGGCCAGTTAGGGGGGGATTTGGGGTGAGTGCTTATTTGTGCCCTGGGTACCCCTGGAACTATAGCGGGGTGAGTGTTACCCCAATGTTTCTATATATCTGTAACCTTGTTATGGGCTAAGGGGGCCCAGCCTGAAGGCCAGTTAGGGGGGGATTTGGGGTGAGTGCTTATTTCTGCCCTGGGTACCCCTGGAACTATAGCGGGTGACTGTTACCCCAATGTTTCTATATATCTGTAACCTTGTTATGGGCTAAGGGGGCCCAGCCTGAAGGCCAGTTAGAGGGGGATTTGGGGTGAGTGCTTATTTGTGCCCTGGGTACCCCTGGAACTATAGCGGGGTGAGTGTTACCCCAATGTTTCTATATATCTGTAACCTTGTTATGGGCTAAGGGGGCCCAGCCTGAAGGCCAGTTAGGGGGGGATTTGGGGTGAGTGCTTATTTGTGCCCTGGGTACCCCTGGAACTATAGCGGGGTGACTGTTACCCCAATGTTTCTATATATCTGTAACCTTGTTATGGGCTAAGGGGGCCCAGCCTGAAGGCCAGTTAGGGGGGGATTTGGGGTGAGTGCTTATTTGTGCCCTGGGTACCCCTGGAACTATAGCGGGGTGACTGTTACCCCAATGTTTCTATATATCTGTAACCTTGTTATGGGCTAAGGGGGCCCAGCCTGAAGGCCAGTTAGGGGGGGATTTGGGGTGAGTGCTTATTTGTGCCCTGGGTACCCCTGGAACTATAGCGGGGTGACTGTTACCCCAATGTTTCTATATATCTGTAACCTTGTTATGGGCTAAGGGGGCCCAGCCTGAAGGCCAGTTAGGGGGGATTTGGGGTGAGTGCTTATTTGTGCCCTGGGTACCCCTGGAACTATAGCGGGGTGACTGTTACCCCAATGTTTCTATATATCTGTAACCTTGTTATGGGCTAAGGGGGCCCAGCCTGAAGGCCAGTTAGGGGGGGATTTGGGGTGAGTGCTTATTTGTGCCCTGGGTACCCCTGGAACTATAGTGGGGTGACTGTTACCCCAATGTTTCTATATATCTGTAACCTTGTTATGGGCTAAGGGGGCCCAGCCTGAAGGCCAGTTAGGGGGGTATTTGGGGTGAGTGCTTATTTGTGCCCTGGGTACCCCTGGAACTATAGCAGGGTGACTGTTACCCCAATGTTTCTATATATCTGTAACCTTGTTATGGCAGAACATCCCTATCTGAACAAGTTAAATCCTAAAGAAAGTTTAATGGGTTCTTATGGGTTAGAACTCCTCTTAGTTCTCCGCCCCAGAAGGAGCCCATTAAAATACTTGCCATTAAACAAAGTGCTTAAAATGTAAAAGTGCATCTTTTCGCCAGACAAGTCGGAGTATGAAGGGGGGCTAATGAGTTGGTGCGTCGGGTGGGAGCGGATTCGGGAATCATCAACACATTCACGATCCATTAAAGCCTCTTCTGTGAGAGCAAATGTTCCTGTATGTCAAGTGCGTTACGGAACAATCGAATGGGGGGAAAGGAACCGCGGAACATTCTGATCCAACGGCTGAATTTGTACCTTTAGAAACATAATTTGGGGGGCAGGAAAGCCAAAGCGCATTTTATTCACTGGGTTCTGGCTTTTCCCTGTGATTAGTATCCGGGCATTGTGTCGTTTGGCAGAATAATACGGGGGAACCGCCACCACCGGACCTTCACCGCAGCCTCTGAGAACCCAGTAATGTGGGGCTGTCAGGGCCCAGCGAGGATGGGGAGTGGATTTAAAGGCACAACTCAAAATCAAAATGGTTTAATTTGTAAAGGAAAAAAAAAACTGTTTATTATAGTAATTAGTGTAAATTGGCATTTCCTGCTCTCGGAGCCAAGTAAATGCGCTCTCTCAAAGGCCGACGGCTACAGAACCAAAATGGCCAATTTAACCCTTTAGCTTCGGCTTATCCCTCCACTGACCTTCCTGAGATTCTACTTTGCTCAGGGGCCTTTATGGGCATAAAGAAAACACATTGGGTGGAATAGGAACCCACCAAGCCTACCCCTGATTGGCAGGCTGTTCAGTTAGTGCCCTACTTGCAGCCAATAGAAGTTACCCTAACACTAGCTGCCCTACCTAAATAACATTGGCTAACAAGACTCTCATCTGGGCATTTATTGGTCCTCGGGCCCTGGGCTTTCATCAGTTAATGAGGCTCAATCCATTTAGGGACTTCCCCTGTCTCTTGATTGGCACTCGGTGACTCCATCTTCTACAACTTTCACCCAATGACGAGCCTGGAATAATAATGAAGCAATAATAACCTATTACACCGGACTCTCTCACCCAGAATGGACCTTTGCTAAGTGGAAGAGGAAGGTGAGGGGGTTGTGCAACTACACACCGCTCTTGCTGCTATACTGAAAAATAAAGATAGAGGGCGCCAGAGATTATTGCAAAGAACAAAATAGACAGAGTTTATTGAACGTCCACAGGGTTTTACTCACACACGGTTCCTCTGAGGCAAGTAGAACAGGCTGATACCCCCTGGATCCCCTCAGGGAATTCTCTATCTTGATTGCCTATCCACTGGGATCCCTACACTACAGGCAATATGGCCTGGGGAAGATACCTCCAAAACTACCCGTCCTATGTAGGAGCTCAGAACTGCTCTTTCTATCTCAGCCCTAACTGCCTTACACCCCTAGACTGGTACGGGGGCCCAACCCTAACTGCCTTACACCCCTAGAGTGGTACTGGCACGGGGGCCCAACCCTAACTGCCTTACACCCCTAGCGTGGTACTGGTACGGGGGCCCAACCCTAACTGCCTTACACCCCTAGAGTGGTACTGGGGCCCAACCCTAACTGCCTTACACCCCTAGAGTGGTACTGGCACGGGGGCCCAACCCTAACTGCCTTACACCCCTAGCGTGGTACTGGTACGGGGGCCCAACCCTAACTGCCTTACACCCCTAGAGTGGTACTGGTACGGGGGCCTAACCCTAACTGCCTTACACCCCTAGAGAGGTACTGGTACAGGGGCCCAACCCTAACTGCCTTACACCCCTAGAGTGGTACTGGTACGGGGGCCTAACCCTAACTGCCTTACACCCCTAGAGTGGTACTGGTACGGAGGCCCAACCCTAACTGCCTTACACCCCTAGAGTGGTACTGGTACGGGGGCCTAACCCTAACTGCCTTACACCCCTAGAGAGGTACTGGTACAGGGGCCCAACCCTAACTGCCTTACACCCCTAGAGAGGTACTGGTACAGGGGCCCAACCCTAACTGCCTTACACCCCTAGAGTGGTACTGGTACGGGGGCCCAACCCTAACTGCCTTACACCCCTAGAGTGGTACTGGTACGGGGGCCCAACCCTAACTGCCTTACACCCCTAGAGTGGTACTGGTACGGGGGCCTAACCCTAACTGCCTTACACCCCTAGAGTGGTACTGGTACGGGGGCCCAACCCTAACTGCCTTACACCCCTAGAGTGGTACTGGGGCCCAACCCTAACTGCCTTACACCCCTAGAGTGGTACTGGTACGGGGGCCTAACCCTAACTGCCTTACATCCCTAGAGTGGTACTGGTACGGGGGCCCAACCCTAACTGCCTTACACCCCTAGAGTGGTACTGGTACAGGGGCCTAACCCTAACTGCCTTACACCCCTAGAGTGGTACTGGTACGGGGGCCCAACCCTAACTGCCTTACACCCCTAGAGTGGTACTGGTACAGGGGCCCAACCCTAACTGCCTTACACCCCTAGAGTGGTACTGGTACGGAGGCCCAACCCTAACTGCCTTACACCCCTAGAGTGGTACTGGTACGGGGGCCCAACCCTAACTGCCTTACACCCCTAGAGTGGTACTGGTACGGGGGCCCAACCCTAACTGCCTTACACCCCTAGAGTGGTACTGGTACGGGGGCCCAACCCTAACTGCCTTACACCCCTAGAGGGTACTGGTACGGGGGCCCAACCCTAACTGCCTTACACCCCTAGAGAGGTACTGGTACGGGGGCCTAACCCTAACTGCCTTACACCCCTAGAACGGTACTGGTACGGGGGCCCAACCCTAACTGCCTTACACCCTAGAACGGTACTGGTACGGGGGCCCAACCCTAACTGCCTTACACCCCTAGAGCGGTACTGGTACGGGGGCCCAACCCTAACTGCCTTACACCCCTAGAGCGGTACTGGTACGGGGGCCTAACCCTAACTGCCTTACACCCCTAGAGCGGTACTGGTACGGGGGCCCAACCCTAACTGCCTTACATATATACAATATGGAGGCTCTGGTTGCCAAGGGAAATGTGTTACTTAGTATCTGTGCCAACGTAACGATGCCCCTAATTGCCTCTCTCTGTAACGAGGCGCCCACAGCACCTGCATGTAATGTTCCTGGCAGCGCCCGGCGCAATCTACCCCCCGTTTCCTTTGGAAACCTCACATGTGAACCTAAGGGGCTCAATTAATCAGGAACAATCACATGGCAACGCCTACAGCCGCCAGTACACCTGCCCGCGGGCACAGCTGCCTTCTGCTGAGAATAAATGGCTGCCGTAATGTCACCGTATGGAGGGGACTGAACTCTGAATACGTGCGAGAAAGATTTAAAGGGCAACTTAACATCAACATTGAAAAAAAATAAACTCTTCTTTTTATGATACATATTCTTTAATCTTTTCGTGTTGGTTGCTAAGTATGTGGCACCCTAACAACCATATAAAATGCTACGGGTAACGGAACATATTTTGACGCTCCTTACATTTTCTGCTCAGACGGCAGAAAACTGGGCTGTCCCGGTCTCCTAAGTCTGGAAAACCAGGATCGGCCAATCATAGCCCTGCCCCGTGATGTCCTAGTCCTGCCAATGTGACGTCACTGCCCCGCCCAATGATGTCACACCCTCCCCCCTGTCTGGAAATAGCCACCGCCAAAGGTTTGCAACCCTAATTTCAATAGGTCTAGTAACCCATAGCAACCAGCTAGCTGTAAGCATTTACTAGTTAGATACTTCTGTACCAAAGTAAATTAATCAACCTGACTGCCCCTTTAAAGGAGAACTAAAGCCTACTAAGGAAGTAGGCTGAAAATCCTGCACCTTGTTTTTTGGACACAGTTATCCTGTTATCGAGCTGCTGGACTTCTGGGCTGGGACCAGGTCTGGACTGGAAATCAAAATGGGCCCTGGCATTCCAAGTACATAGAGGGTCCAAACAGCCCAATAAATAGTGACTACCTATGGCATCTAGGGTTGCCACCTTTGCCATGCCTATATAATAGACTTTCTATTAAAAAAAATAAAAAGTCCCCCCAGCCCCGACCGGAAGGTTTCTATAGAAATCCAGACCCGAGCTGGGGGGCTGCGTGACGCGGCACGTTTGACGTCCCCTGTACAGAAGTGACATCACACTCTACCGGAAGTGATGTCATGCACATGCTGCACGTGACATCACTTCCACAATTGGGGGGGGTGGGATATTAAGGTCCGGTGCCTAGGGTGGCACTGGACCTAAATACAACACTGAACTTCAGATTAAAAAAAAATTAAAGATGGCCGTGAGTTCCACTGTGGAATGCACAGCCATATTTGATTTTTTTTTCCAGGGGTTGCAGCAAAGCGAAGAGGAACAGGGGCAGCAAGGGGACTGGAGGGGGGGCAGTGGGATCTGGGTGGTGGGCCCCTGACTCGGGTACCCAGTGGGCCCCAGATATCCCCAGTTTGACTCTGGCAGCACCTCTGGCATTTTCTAGAAACCACAGATTGCTAGTTCAGGCCTGGCTGGGACAGTGGTTATTATTATTATTATTATTATTCTTAACATTTATTTATAAAGCGCCAACATATCCCGCAGCGCTGTACAATAAGTGGGTTTCATACATTGGGCATACAGAGTAACATATAAAGCAATCAGTAACCGATACAGGAGGGGAAGGGAGCCCTGCCCCAAAGAGCTTACACTCTACAAGGAGTAACATATAAAGCAATCAGTAACCGATACAGGAGGGGAAGAGAGCCCTGCCCCAAAGAGCTTACACTCTACAAGCTCATTTATCAACACTGGGCAAATTTGCCCATGGGCAGTAACCCATAGCAACCTATCAGTGATTGGCTTTTTTTAGTCAGCTGCAGGTAGAACAATGAATACAACGATTTGATTGGTTGCCATGGGATAAATGACCCCTCCAATAAGTCCAGAAGATAAAATCCAGTCAGGTTCTTTTGTAGGTTTTAGTTGCCCTTTAAAGGTAAAGTTTCACTAGTATTTGTGCGCAACGCTCCCAGCCCCGTCGCCCGTCCTTTCCTCTCCATGTTTATCCGGATATAAAGGAAAATTTGCACGAGAGAAATGTGCGTCCCGGAGGCGATGTAAGAATTACACCCAGCAAATAGCGGGCGGAGATACATTAGCGAGGAACCCACCTTGGGCGACGGATGGAAAAAAAAGAATATGCGATGGCTTCGCTGTTTGCGGCGGCGGAATGAAGCGCAGAATGGCTTTGTGCCTCAGTGACGAGGCAATCAGGGTTTAATGGCTGTCGGCGGGAAGCTTTTATTTGCGCGGATAAAGTAAACAGAGCAAGTCGTGGATCACGCATATTGTTTTCCAATCGGAGGAGCCGGCCAATCCGTCACCATCGCGGCCCGTTAGCCGAGCGCCTCCGCCCCGGGGAAGCCTCTCCCTCGGATACATGAGATGCCCACTGAGACGTACAGAAGGAATAAAACTCTATAATATCCCAACTGTACCCGGCAATGGGAACGGAAAGGATTGGAAACGACGCTCGGAAACAAATCGGATGAATTTGGCTCAATCCGGTCTTTCTCAAACTGCTCCGAACAATAAACTTTAATGCCAGTAATTCAGAAGTTTTCATCGTGGGCCCCCCCCCCCCCCCAAGGGTTTAGGTTACACCCCCTAAGCAATAACGAATAAAACGTTAGCTTCATAAATATAAAATCTGATTTATGGGGGGGGTCACTGACCCTAGCAACTAGGGAAGATATTAAATCAGCCCAAACCATAAACTTTAATGCCAGTAATTCAGAAGTTTTCATCGTGGGCCCCCCCCCCGAGGCTTTAGGTTACACCCCCTAAGCAATAACGAATAAAACGTTAGCTTCATAAATATAAAATCTGATTTATGGGGGGGGGTCACTGACCCTAGCAACTAGGGAAGATATTAAATCAGCTCCAAACCATAAACTTTAATGCCGGTAATTCAGAAGTTTTCATCGCGGGCCCCCCCCCCCCCCCGCCAAGGCTTTAGGTTACACCCCCTAAGCAATAACGAATAAAACGTTAGCTTCATAAATATAAAATCTGATTTATGGGGGGGGGGGTCACTGACCCTAGCAACTAGGGAAGATATTAAATCAGCTCCAAACCATAAACTTTAATGCCGGTAATTCAGAAGTTTTCATCGTGGGCCCCCCCCCCCGAGGGTTTAGGTTACACCCCCTAAGCAATAACGAATAAAACGCTAACTTCATAAATATAAAATCTGATTTATGGGGGGTCACTGACCCTAGCAACTAGGGAAGATATTAAAACGTACCCTAAAGGGCAAGTAGAGTGTAAATCAATGGCATTAGAATAGGTACCCCAATTTCTAACTTTAAACCCTGGGTAGGTGCCCCTCTTTGCTGATTATTTCTGCCACGAGGTTCTGCCACCAGTGATCCTTTGAGGTTTTTACAGTCCTGCCAGAGAATTACAGATCATGGCGCCAGCAGAAATATATATTGGGCCATTAGAACTTCAGAGAAGACTGGAACCAGCCCATGGTTGGCTTTACTTGTCCTTTAAAGTGAGGCAAAATGGGAAAACAAATAAGTGTATAAAGAAAAAAGGTTTAAGCTGTGAGTCTGGACCAATCATGATCAATAAGCTCATTGGCCTGCTTCCTCTATAGTTATAGAAATCCCCCTTTCCCAGTCTTCCTCTTACCTGAGAGCAGGTAGTGGGGGCTGGGAAGGCATAGAAGGACAGCTGGGCCCCTCCAAAGATTTTTAACAGGGGGGGTGGGTTGTGCCAAGTGGTTACACCACTGGTTGTTGCCTTCCCACTATATCTCACCCTAGTTCTCCTGCTGCCTGGGCCACCCCTGCTGCTGCTCCGGGGGCCCCCATAGGGACCCCAAGACCACTGTTTGGGAAGCAGTTTGTAATTACAATGGGAACTCACTAGGATTGAGAAGACCACCTCAAACATATGCAAATAAACAAATGGAATTGTGGGAACTAATCCCAGTGGGTGAGCTTTAGCCTATAGGATAAACCCATGAAGATGGAATTTTCTTGGAGCTCTTGGGGATTAGTTCCCAGAATTCCTTGTGTTTATTTGCATAGATATGACGCGGTCTCCTCAACCCTATTGATTTATCTGTGGATCCACATCCCTGGCTCCATCTATAACCCTGCGCTACACCGACGAGCCCCAAAAAGGGGCAAAACAGCTATTATCCTGGATTCTGCTTTACAAACCCAATGGGTGAGCGTTAGCCTATAGGATAAACCCATGGAAATGGGATTTTCTTGGGGCTCTTTGAGACTAGTTCCCAGAATTCCTTTTGTTTAAGTACAATGATGACCCCCCCACGTGGGAGAGGGGCTGTGGAAGGATATAGGAAAGGGCAAGTAAGACCACAGAGAACAAGAGAGGCCATATAATCTGTTCGGGACCTTTGGAAAGGACTAGAGCATTAGAGCAGTCATAGGACTAAACCAACCTGTAGCCAATCAGAGCATTAGACATTCACAGGGATAGACCAACCTGCAGCCAATCAGAGCATTAGACATTCACAGGGATAGACCAACCTATAGCCAATCAGAGCATTAGACATTCACAGGGATAGACCAACCTGCAGCCAATCAAAACATTAGACATTCACAGGGATAGACCAACCTGCAGCCAATCAAAACATTAGACATTCACAGGGATAGACCAACCTGCAGCCAATCAAAACATTAGACATTCACAGGGATAGACCAACCTGCAGCCAATCAAAACATTAAACATTCACAGGGATAGACCAAGCTGCAGCCAATCAGAGCATTAGACATTCACAGGGATAGACCAACCTGCAGCCAATCAGAGCATTAGACATTCACAGGGATAGACCAACCTGCAGCCAATCAGAGCATTAGACATTCACAGGGATAGACCAACCTGCAGCCAATCAGAGCATTAGACATTCACAGGGATAGACCAACCTGCAGCCAATCAGAGCATTAGACATTCACAAGGATAGACCAACCTGCAGCCAATCAAAACATTAGACATTCACAGGGATAGACCAACCTGCAGCCAATCAAAACATTAGACATTCACAGGGATAGACCAACCTGCAGCCAATCAAAACATTAGACATTCACAGGGATAGACCAACCTGCAGCCAATCAGAACATTAGACATTCACAGGGATAGACCAACCTGTAGCCAATCAGAGCATTAGACATTCACAGGGATAGACCAAGGATAAACCTATGTATATGGGATTATTTTGGGGCTCTTTGGGACTAGTTCCCAGAATTCCGTTTCTTTAAGTACAATGATAACCCCACATGGGGGGGGGTTGTGGGAGGGTATAGGAAAGGGCAAGTAAGACCACAGAGAACAAGAGAGGCCATATACACGGCCTCTCACAAAGGGAAAATAGGAACATGTAATATTAGTGACCCTGTAACTCAGACTTATTATTAGTCCCCAGGAATAATCCCCCCAGGCTCCTCTGTTTCTTCTATGGAAGAGTCCGGCCCAAACCGCTTACTGTGATTACTCCATTGTCACGGAGTTAACCCCCTTATCTGAAGCCTACGATAAGGAGATCCCACCGCCGCTCATACTCAGAGCTCAATGGTTTTGCTGCTCTTGCAAATTCCTGCCGACCCCACCCCCCCACTGAGAGCAAAATGAACTTGTGAAAAATGAAAAATTTAGAAAGTGCCAAAAATAAGCGTTTCAGCCGCGGCAGCAACGAAACGTTCGGGTTATTATGCAGATTCCTCATCTCGCGGGACATTTTGGGGAGATGCTTTATGACTTTGGGTTCAGTTACAGCTCAGGGAGGGGGGGGGGAGCTCGAATTAGACTTAAACCTGACATTTTGTGCTTAAAGGGGACCTGTCACCCTAAGAAATAATTCCAAATCCTTATCTATCATGTAAGTTGAGCAAAATAAACTTTAATTACACTGTATAAATGATTTATTTTTTCCCCCTTCAGTCTTGGAACTTAAAATTACAGCCAGCAAAGCTTTTTATCACAACCAAATTGCATGTGTTTGGCATCTAGATGATCTCTAGGAAGTGCTGAATGGAAAGTGAAAGTAACTGTAATTAAAAATCAGACCTGTCAATCATATATTGCCTGCCCTGCCTCTATGCTGCAGGCATAAACCAACCTGTAGCCAATAAGTGCATTAGAAGAGTCACAGGACTAAACCAACCTGTAGCCAATTAGAAAAGTCACAGGGCCAAACCAACCTGTAGCCAATCAGAACATTAGAAGAGTCACAGGGCCAAACCAACCTGTAGCCAATCAGAACATTAGAAAAGTCACAGGGCCAAACCAACCTGTAGCCAATCAGAGCATTAGAAAAGTCACAGGGCTAAACCAACCTGTAGCCAATCAGAACATTAGAAGAGTCACGGGGCTAAACCAACCTGTAGCCAATCAGAACATTAGAAGAGTCACAGGGCTAAACCAACCTGTAGCCAATCAGAGCATTAGAAGAGTCACGGGGCTAAACCAACCTGTAGCCAATCAGAACATTAGAAGAGTCACGGGGCTAAACCAACCTGTAGCCAATTAGAACATTAGAAGAGTCACGGGGCTAAACCAACTTGCAGCCAATCAGGACATTAGAAGAGTCACGGGGCTAAACCAACCTGTAGCCAATCAGAACATTAGAAGAGTCACAGGGCTAAACCAACCTGTAGCCAATCAGAGCCTACTGATAAGCAGGGTATACTTCCCCTTGTAACAACCTTTTTTCTAATTGGGACGGTTCCTGTACGACTCGGTACCAATAATCCTGGTCCATCTCAGGGGCGGCTTTAACATAACGAGGACTACGTTCCGGAACAACCACTTCAGCAGCCCGAGATTCCCCCGAGCCAATCAGAGGCGTTTATTCCGCGGCGCCGCCGGAACATTCTCCGACACGCGGGAAGAAAGTGATGGATTCTGACGGGTTCAGAAAGGCAATAAGTGAAATCCCAATGTCTGTGAAAGGCAATAAATTGAATCAAACGTCCGTGTTGGGAACGGAAAAAAGTAAAACCTGATACGACAATAAATTGTCAGCGCGGCCGGCGCAACATTCTTTATTGCAACAATAATAAACGTGGGACAGAGGGAAACTCCGAGCAAATGGAACTGGGCCGGCACGGAACACTGCCAGCCCGGCTTTGGGCCCACCATATAAAAACAAAAATAAAATCTGTTTGGTTGCTATGGGTTACTAGACCCTTTTATACAAGAATATTCTTCCACATCCCTCAGCAGAGCCCTCATTGGTTGCCCTGCTCTTCCAGGGGGGGGGCTGTATTGGGGAATAAAGCAGAATATCCCCCCCTATACAGAGAATTAGGGCACAGTAATATTATTTCTGTTCATGTTCAGTTTTTCAACACAATGAAAACTTCACCCCCAGTCTCTTTTCCGCAAGGAGAACATTGGCTGTTGAATTCGTTCCAGATTGGAATTCAGAGCCATTGATTTTTGAGGAAAACACAGTGAAAAAAAAGAATCATTTCTGCCCGACGCAATCTGTTTTCTCGTTTTTCCGTTCGGAGCGGCGCAACTTTTTTTCTTTTCTAACAAAAGAACGTGTTTTGTTCCGGAAGATTGTTTAGATATTCCCCAGAAATGTGTATTGTGCGGCCAGAATGACTTTCTGCGGGATCGATACCGTTCCATTTCTCGGCAGCCGCCGCCGTTCCTCTGGGTTCTGGGTTTTTTATAATCTGTACAATTCCGAACCCTGACAGGGAAAGTGCGCTCTGGGGCGAGTGGCACACGCGGAGTTAACTTACTGCCAAACTGAGTGGGAATGGGATAGGGGCCTTAGATTGTAAGCTCACTGGGGCAGGGGCTGATGGGAATGTGATAGGGACCTTAGATTGTAAGCTCACTGGGGCAGGGGCTGATGGGAATGGGATAGGGGCCTTAGATTGTAAGCTCACTGGGGCAGGGACTGATGGGAATGGGATAGGGACCTTAGATTGTAAGCTCACTGGGGCAGGGACTGATGGGAATGTGATAAGGACCTTAGATTGTAAGCTCACTGGGGCAGGGACTGATGGGAATGGGATAGGGACCTTAGATTGTAAGCTCACTGGGGCAGGGGCTGATGGGAATGGGATAGGGACCTTAGATTGTAAGCTCACTGGGGCAGGGACTGATGGGAATGTGATAAGAACCTTAGATTGTAAGCTCACTGGGGCAGGGGCTGATGGGAATGTGATAAGGACCTTAGATTGTAAGCTCACTGGGGCAGGGGCTGATGGGAATGGGATAAGGACCTTAGATTGTAAGCTCACTGGGGCAGGGGCTGATGGATGGAGGACTTAATGTTGGGGCTGATGGATGGAAGGACCTTAGATTGTAAGCTCACTGGGGCAGGGGCTGATGGGAATGTGATAAGGACCTTAGATTGTAAGCTCTACTGGGGCAGGGACTGATGGGAATGTGATAAGGACCTTAGATTGTAAGCTCTACTGGGGCAGGGACTGATGGGAATGGGATAGGGACCTTAGATTGTAAGCTCACTGGGGCAGGGACTGATGGGAATGTGATAAGGACCTTAGATTGTAAGCTCACTGGGGCAGGGGCTGATGGGAATGGGATAGGGACCTTAGATTGTAAGCTCACTGGGGCAGGGGCTGATGGGAATGGGATAGGGACCTTAGATTGTAAGCTCACTGGGGCAGGGGCTGATGGGAATGGGATAGGGACCTTAGATTGTAAGCTCACTGGGGCAGGGGCTGATGGGAATGGGATAGGGACCTTAGATTGTAAGCTCACTGGGGCAGGGACTGATGGGAATGTGATAAGGACCTTAGATTGTAAGCTCACTGGGGCAGGGACTGATGGGAATGGGATAGGGACCTTAGATTGTAAGTTCACTGGGGCAGGGGCTGATGGGAATGGGATAGGGGCCTTAGATTGTAAGCTCACTGGGGCAGGGGCTGATGGGAATGGGATAGGGACCTTAGATTGTAAGTTCACTGGGGCAGGGACTGATGGGAATGGGATAGGGGCCTTAGATTGTAAGCTCACTGGGGCAGGGGCTGATGGGAATGGGATAGGGACCTTAGATTGTAAGCTCACTGGGGCAGGGGCTGATGGGAATGGGATAGGGACCTTAGATTGTAAGCTCACTGGGGCAGGGGCTGATGGGAATGGGATAGGGACCTTAGATTGTAAGCTCACTGGGGCAGGGGCTGATGGGAATGGGATAGGGACCTTAGATTGTACCCCCCCAATTCTCGCCGCTGGCAAATAACAAATCACAGGCTCGGGGCTGCGCTGAAACGGTTAATGAGTAACAATTACATTTTAATCCAACAAGTCATTTGTATTTATTAAATCGCCAATTTCACTAATCGCTTCCAACGTCTCCGCAACGCAACGGCCTAATCTACGGCGCCGCTAAATCAAAACTGATGCAAAGAAATAAAATAAATGAATCTCAATTTTATTGTTCAGACAATTATTTTTTTTTTTGATACAGGCAGTCTATAGCGAGCTAATTAGGGGGCAATTAATAGGGACAAACAGCGACCGAAATTCTATTTAATGGCAATTAGATGCCTAAAACGCCATACAGATTTAAATTAATTATATTAATTAGCGATTGTGGTCTAATTAAAGTGATGAGATCCTGGTCTCACAATATCCATCTCAAGAGCAATCACCAAAAGCGACGGCTGATTAACCCCTCGCGCGCCAGGAGCCATGGAAAATCTCCCCTCCCATCCGGCAATGGTGTGACTCCGCCTCTAATTAACCCTTTGCTTGATATCTTCCCATAGGAAATGGAAACATGCCGGCACGGTCTGCAGAAGGTAAGGGGTTAAAGTGTTACTTCTTTATCTGCATGTATTTCATGGACATAAAAATGATAGAATAGACCATTCTAAGCAACTTTTCAATTGGTCTTCATTATTTATTTTTTATAGTTTTTGAATTATTTGCCTTCTTCTTCTGACTCTTTGCAGCTTTCAAATGGGGGTCACTGACCCCGGCAACCGAAAAACTATTGCTCTGTGTGTCTACAATATTATTGTTACTTTTTATAACTTATCTTTCTATGCAGGCCCCTCTCCTATTCATATTCCAGTCTCATATTCAAATCAGTGGCTGGTTGCTAGGGTAATCTGGACCCTAGCAACCAGATCGCTGCCGAAATTCCAAACGGGAGAGCTGCTACATTTAGCTCACTGGGGCAGGGACTGATCCTGGTCTCACAATATCCATCTCAAGAGCAATCACCAAAAGCCACGGCTGATTAACCCCTCGCGCGCCAGGAGCCATGGAAAATCTCCCCTCCCATCCGGCAATTGTGTGACTCCGCCTCTAATTAACCCTTTGCTTGATATCTTCCCATAGGAAATGGAAACATGCCGGCACGGTCTGCAGTAGGTAAGGGGTTAAAGTATTACTTCTTTATCTACATGTAATTGGTGTACATAAAAATGATAGAATAGACCATTCTAAGCAACTTTTCAATTGGTCTTCATTATTTATTTATTACAGTTTTTGAATTATTTGCCTTTTTCTTCTAACTTTTTGCAGTTTTCAAATGGGGGTCACTGACCCCGGCAACCAAAAAACTAACCGTGTGTCTACAATATTATTGTTACTGTTACTTTTTATTACTTACCTTTGTATTCAGGCCCTCTTCTATTCATATTCCAGTCTCCTATTCAAAACAGTGGCTGGTTGCTAGGGTAATCAGGACCCTAGCAACCAGATCGCTGCCAAAATTCCAAACTGCTACATTTAAAGCTAAATATTTTGAAAACTACCAATAATAAAGAATGAAGACCAATTGCAAATGGCCTTAGAATATCACTCTCTACATCATACTAACAGTTCATTTAGTGTAGCAAGGCATTGTGGGAATTGAAATCTTTGCTAGAGGGGACGAGACTGCTGCAACATGGTTTCAATCGTACGTAGTCAGGACCGACAGTGAACAGCAAGGTCAGCAGTAATTGCATTGGGAAATATCATTAAAAGCAGTGAATATATATTGGGAAACTGCTTATAAATCCATTATTTGGGTTTGCTTCCCCTTTAACCTGCATTTCTGATGGAGAAACTGTGACTTCTTTCTTCCTTGTTATATTTACTTGCAGGTCAAGTCGGCGATACATTGTTTTTCATCCCCAGATAAGAAAGTCCATCAAAGAGTGCGGCGGCGGTGGCGGTGGCGGTGGCGGCGATACACGGCACGGGGAAAAGGTTGGGCGCATTCGCCTTAAAACAATATCCGTGTGAAACATGACTTTTACGTCTAAACATCAGATGGGAAGATGTGGGAAAGGTCAGGAGGGAGCAGACAGAAATAAAGTGTGATAGAGAGGAGCCCCCCGGGGGGGGATTGTAACCATGGAACAAACACATTTATGGCATCAAACGCGCCTGAAGCGAAACGCGTGGCCTTTATACGTTTAATCTGCTGCCCCCGGCCGGGTATCAAAAAGAGTGAAAAATGAATATAACGAATCCGTGGAATTGTGGGGTGCATTAGGAGACCCAGGGTCGGACTGGGACACTGGGACACTGGGACAAATCCCGGTGGTCCCCGGTGGCCCAGACCCCACCCTTGCCGGCGCTCCCCCTGCCCGACCGTTTCCCCCCTGATGCATTAAATTTACACGCACTCAGGGGAGGACATTGGGTGGGGGACCCTGCGGGGGGGGTTTAGAGGACACGGCCGGCGGGGGCACCTGCAGCGGGAACCCCAGTGGGCCCTGCACCCCCCAGTCCAACCCTGAAAAGACCCCACTGAAGGTGTCCAATCCAAACGTATCCGCCGGTAAAACTGTCCCAATCCGGCGACTTTACCCAAAACTATACAACGCCAGCGCCAATCACGGGCACTTGGGGGTAGGGGGGCTGAAGCGTAAGGGCATCTGTCATTTATTTTTGTGATGCCAGCGAGGAAATACCTTGACCCAGAATCGCGGCCGTTACGCGCCGGGGGAATTGCCTGGTTTTGCATAATTTATCAATCGTGGCGAGCGGCACATTTGGCGGCACATTCAGCAGTGAAACCGGCAGCTGCAAAGTCATTTTACAACCTGTGTTGCACGGCGAGAAGATCCAGGTCATGAAGTTTTATTATCCCAAGCGCGAAACGTGACCTTTCCACAGCGCCAAGTGTGGGGCGAGCGTGGCACCGTGACAGCCTGGCAGGATCAGCTTTGTACCGCAATATATACTGCCATTAACTGGGGGTGTCCTGCCATATTCCCCCAATTAACCTCTAAGACCTGTTTGCCAAATGCCTGAGAGCGAAACCCAACATTTGTCTTTGGTTAATTCTCCTTAATAAACAGAATTACCTTCAGGCTGGGCCCCCTTAGCCCATAACAAGGTTACAGATATATAGAAACATTGGGGTAACAGTCACCCCGCTATAGTTCCAGGGGTACCCAGGGCACAAATAAGCACTCACCCCAAATCCCCCCCTAACTGGCCTTCAGGCTGGGACCCCTTAGCCCATAACAAGGTTACAGATATATAGAAACATTGGGGTAACAGTCACCCCGCTATAGTTCCAGGGGTACCCAGGGCACAAATAAGCACTCACCCCAAATCCCCCCCTAACTGGCCTTCAGGCTGGGCCCCCTTAGCCCATAACAAGGTTACAGATATATAGAAACATTGGGGTAACAGTCACCCCGCTATAGTTCCAGGGGTACCCAGGGCACAAATAAGCACTCACCCCAAATCCCCCCCTAACTGGCCTTCAGGCTGGGACCCCTTAGCCCATAACAAGGTTACAGATATATAGAAACATTGGGGTAACAGTCACCCCGCTATAGTTCCAGGGGTACCCAGGGCACAAATAAGCACTCACCCCAAATCCCCCCCTAACTGGCCTTCAGGCTGGGCCCCCTTAGCCCATAACAAGGTTACAGATATATAGAAACATTGGGGTAACAGTCACCCCGCTATAGTTCCAGGGGTACCCAGGGCACAAATAAGCACTCACCCCAAATCCCCCCCTAACTGGCCTTCAGGCTGGGCCCCCTTAGCCCATAACAAGGTTACAGATATATAGAAACATTGGGGTAACAGTCACCCCACTATAGTTCCAGGGGTACCCAGGGCACAAATAAGCACTCACCCCAAATCCCCCCCTAACCGGCCTTCAGGCTGGGCCCCCTTAGCCCATAACAAGGTTACAGATATATAGAAACATTGGGGTAACAGTCACCCCGCTATAGTTCCAGGGGTACCCAGGGCACAAATAAGCACTCACCCCAAATCCCCCCCTAACTGGCCTTCAGGCTGGGCCCCCTTAGCCCATAACAAGGTTACAGATATATAGAAACATTGGGGTAACAGTCACCCCGATATAGTTCCAGGGGTACCCAGGGCACAAATAAGCACTCACCCCAAATCCCCCCTAACTGGCCTTCAGGCTGGGCCCCCTTAGCCCATAACAAGGTTACAGATATATAGAAACATTGGGGTAACAGTCACCCCGCTATAGTTCCAGGGGTACCCAGGGCACAAATAAGCACTCACCCCAAATCCCCCCCTAACTGGCCTTCAGGCTGGGCCCCCTTAGCCCATAACAAGGTTACAGATATATAGAAACATTGGGGTAACAGTCACCCCGCTATAGTTCCAGGGGTACCCAGGGTACAAATAAGCACTCACCCCAATCCCCCCCTAACTGGCCTTCAGGCTGGGCCCCCTTAGCCCATAACAAGGTTACAGATATATAGAAACATTGGGGTAACAGTCACCCTGCTATAGTTCCAGGGGTACCCAGGGCACAAATAAGCACTCACCCCCAAATCCCCCCCTAACTGGCCTTCAGGCTGGGCCCCCTTAGCCCATAACAAGGTTACAGATATATAGAAACATTGGGGTAACAGTCACCCCGCTATAGTTCCAGGGGTACCCAGGGCACAAATAAGCACTCACCCCAAATCCCCCCCTAACTGGCCTTCAGGCTGGGCCCCCTTAGCCCATAACAAGGTTACAGATATATAGAAACATTGGGGTAACAGTCACCCCGCTAAAGTTCCAGGGGTACCCAGGGCACAAATAAGCACTCACCCCAAATCCCCCCCTAACTGGCCTTCAGGCTGGGCCCCCTTAGCATCTAGTGGGAATCTTCCCAGAAGGGCAGGGGCAGTTATAGCAGCAAAGGGAAGGGCAACAGTTAATCAAGAGCTGTGTGTTAAGAAAGAGATGAGGCAGGAGGTCCCTTCCCTGAAGAGCTTACAATCTAAATGCTAAAGTGGACTCCCCCATACATTTGTGTTCCTACAAATGCCCCATATTCCCCCCCCCCCCCCCCCCACTGGTGCCAATTCTTCCCTATCCTATTACAGTGTATGAGTTCTACCCCTATGTATTTCTCCTACACTAAACCTGAATGTCAGCTCCTCTGTCCAGAAGCTTTGTCTCAGCATCTCTACTCCCCCGATGCACACAGAGCCCCCCAAGACTAGAAGCCGGCTGAACAGGTTTAGGGTTACACTGAACAAATAAACCCATTATACCCATTATATACCCATTCCCATGATCCCAGTCATTGCTTCATTGATTGTCAACACACCTCTAGGATGTGCCATTTATTAACTAGAGATAATGAGCTCTGTATAAACAAACCCCCTTCACGAGTCCATTATACAGGGGGTTTCTTTGTGCACTATTAATGTAATTATCTACCTTGCAAGGTGGAGACATGGAGTAGCCTCAATCTGTCTGTTTGCCCCAAATCCAAGATTTCCATACTGTATAGGGGTCAGTGACCCCTTCTCGGAAGCCTGGGGCAACAATGCAATTGAATATATCTGTTAGGTGTCTCTTTAAATCACGGCGCTGGAGAGAAGAGATTATTTTTAGCCAGACGGAGCTCTCTTGCCCCCCCTTACTCCCCAAGAATTAATTCATCATGACAGAAACTCATATTTCATATATAATGATAAATGATCTCTCGCCGGGCCACCCAGGGAGTCTCTGCTCAGAAGAGATTATATTAATGTAAGATTCTAATCTGCAGCCTTGGGCGCCCAACAACACTGACTGGGTCACAGCATAAATCTGCAGCCTGTGAGTCTGTCCTGCTACTCCTTATATTTATCCTAAATTTTATATCAGCCCCCCCCCCCCCCCATTGTAAGCAGCAGTCCTGCCCTGCTTTATGGCTGAGATTCTAGCTATCTGTATAACAGAGCATTCTGTCACAGTGGCACAGATCCTATCTGATCCCCCCCATTGTAAGCAGCAGTCCTGCCCTGCTTTATGGCTGAGATTCTAGCTATCTGTATAACAGAGCATTCTGTCACAGTGGCACAGATCCTATCTGATCCCCCCATTGTAAGCAGCAGTCCTGCCCTGCTTTATGGCTGAGATTCTAGCTATCTGTATAACAGAGCATTCTGTCACAGTGGCACAGATCCTATCTGATCCCCCCATTGTAAGCAGCAGTCCTGCCCTGCTTTATGGCTGAGATTCTAGCTATCTGTATAACAGAGCATTCTGTCACAGTGGCACAGATCCTATCTAATCCCCCCCCATTGTAAGCAGCAGTCCTGCCCTGCTTTATGGCTGAGATTCTAGCTATCTGTATACAGAGCATTCTGTCACAGTGGCACAGATCCTATCTGATCCCCCCATTGTAAGCAGCAGTCCTGCCCTGCTTTATGGCTGAGATTCTAGCTACTGTATAACAGAGCATCTGTCACAGTGGCACAGATCCTATCTGATCCCCCCCATTGTAAGCAGCAGTCCTGCCCTGCTTTATGGCTGAGATTCTAGCTATCTGTATAACAGAGCATTCTGTCACAGTGGACAGATCCTATCTGATCCCCCATTGTAAGCAGCAGTTCTGCCCTGCTTTATGGCTGAGATTCTAGCTATCTGTATAACAGAGCATTCTGTCACAGTGGCACAGATCCATCTGATCCCCCCATTGTAAGCAGCAGTCCTGCCCTGCTTTATGGCTGAGATTCTAGCTATCTGTATAACAGAGCATTCTGTCACAGTGGCACAGATCCTATCTGATCCCCCATTGTAAGCAGCAGTCCTGCCCTGCTTTATGGCTGAGATTCTAGCTATCTGTATAAAACAGAGCATTCTGTCACAGTGGCACAGATCCTATCTGATCCCCCCATTGTAAGCAGCAGTCCTGCCTGCTTTATGGCTGAGATTCTAGCTATCTGTATACAGAGCATTCTGTCACAGTGCACAGATCCTATCTGATCCCCCCCATTGTAAGCAGCAGTCCTGCCCTGCTTTATGGCTGAGATTCTAGCTATCTGTATAACAGAGCATTCTGTCACAGTGGCACAGATCCTATCTGATCCCCCCCATTGTAAGCAGCAGTCCTGCCCTGCTTTATGGCTGAGATTCTAGCTATCTGGATAACAGAGCATTCTGTCACAGTGGCACAGATCCTATCTGATCCCCCCATTGTAAGCAGCAGTCCTGCCCTGCTTTATGGCTGAGATTCTAGCTATCTGTATAACAGAGCATTCTGTCACAGTGGCACAGATCCTATCTGATCCCCCCATTGTAAGCAGCAGTCCTGCCCTGCTTTATGGCTGAGATTCTAGCTATCTGTATAACAGAGCATTCTGTCACAGTGGCACAGATCCTATCTGATCCCCCCATTGTAAGCAGCAGTCCTGCCCTGCTTTATGGCTGAGATTCTAGCTATCTGTATAACAGAGCATTCTGTCACAGTGGCACAGATCCTATCTGATCCCCCCATTGTAAGCAGCAGTTCTGCCCTGCTTTATGGCTGAGATTCTAGCTATCTGTATAACAGAGCATTCTGTCACAGTGGCACAGATCCTATCTGATCCCCCCATTGTAAGCAGCAGTCCTGCCCTGCTTTATG